>NC_042974.1:11720232-12046456 GCF_901001165.1 Salmo trutta
GCAAACTTAATAATGGTGTTTTAGTCATGCTTAGCCTTGCAGTCATGGGTGAAAAGGGAGTACAGGAAGGGACTAAGCACGCACCCCTGAGGGGAAACGATGTTGCGGATCAGCGTGGCAGATGTGTTGTTGCAAACCCTTACCACCTGGGGGCAGCCCGTCAGGAAGTCCAGGATCCAGTTGCAGAGGGAGTCCTTAGCTTAGTGATGAGCTTTGTGGGCACTATGGTGTTGAACGCTGAGCTGTAGTCAATGAACAGCATTCTCACATAGGTGTTCCTTTTGTCCAGGTGGGAAAGTACGGTATTGAGTGCGATTGAGATTGCTTCATCTGTTGATATGTTGGGGCGGTATGCAAATTGGAGTGGGTGTAGGGTTTCCAGGATGATGGGGTTGATGTGAGCCATGACCAGCCTTTTAAAGCACTTCATGGCTACTGAGTGCTACAGGGCGGTAGACATTTAGATAGGTTACTTCCGCATTGTTGGGCACAGATACTATGGTGGTCTGCTTGAAACATGTGGGTATTACAGACTCGGTCAGGAGAGGTTGAAAATGTAATTTAAGACACTTGACAGTTGGTCCACACATGCTCTGAGTACACACCCTGGTAATCTGTTTGGCCCGCAGCCTTGTGAATGTTGACCTGTTTAAAGGTCTTGCTCACACAGTGATCACACAGTCAACCGGAACAGCTGGTGCTCTCATGCATGCTTCAGTGTTGCTTGACTCTATTAGCCTTCGTATAAAATAGATCTCTTTTAGCCCTTTATATAGCATAGACCTCTATTAGCCCTTTATATAGCATAGACCTCTGTTAGCCCTTTATATAGTATAGACCTCTATTAGCCCTTTATAGAGCATAGACCTCTATTAGCCCTTTATACAGCATAGACCTCTATTAGCCCTTTATATAGCATAGACGTCTATTAGCCCTTTATATAGCATAGACCTCTATTAGTCATTTCTATAGTATAGTCCACTTATTAGCTCTTTATGCGGTATAGCACGGATGTCTATTCGGTCCTTCTCTAGGTCTTTCTATACATACCCAGAAGAGGGGAGGAGACATGTTCCCTTCACGTCTCCTCCCTTCACTTTTTCCACATCTATCTCTTTTTATCTCCATCTTTACCTTTTCTTCTCCATTTATCTCTCCCCATCTTCTCCTCTATTCATCACTTCCCATCTCCTCTATTCATCCCTCCTTTTCTCTCTCCATCTTATTCCCTCCTCTTTCTCATCTCGCTGTTTGCGCCATCAGTCAGAGCGGTGGAGGACAAAGCACTAAGTGTCATTCTGGCGACGCTGTCTCATCACAGTGTCAGCAGTAATGACTTAATGAACACTTCTCCACCAGATTAATGCTGACAGCTTGTCCGCCTTGCAAGTTAGCCGCCATGTAGCACCACACACTGCTCCAACACAGTCTCTCTGAGAGATGCTAACCACTAGCACCGCTCCAACACAATCTCTCTCTGAGAGACGCTAACCTCTAGCACCGCTCCAACACACTGACTCTCTATGAGAGACACTAACCGCTAGCACCGCTCCAACACACTTTCTTTCTCTGAGAGACGCTAACCGCTTGCACCCTTCCAACACAGTTTCTCTCTGAGAGACGCTAAGCGCTAGCATCACTCCAACACACTTTCTTTCTCTGATAGACTCTAATTAATTGCCTTACTGGATCCATATCCCAGATTAGCACCCCTGCAATGCTAATGAGCCTAACAGAGGGAGGTGGTAGAGAGGAGTCTTGGAGAGTAGAGAGTGGTATTAGAGTTGGATATGAGACCAGAGAAGAGGAGGAGGAAGAGGACAGTTGTTAGGTGGCTGCAGCCTGAGATGGAGAACTGGATTCACTCGTATTGTGTGTGCGAGATCGAGCTAGGGACTAATTGGGAGAGGAATGTGTATTAGTGCAGCTGTACAGCAGAAATTGGGACCGGAGACGCAGACTAGACATTAAGTTGGACTTGACCACAGATTAATCAATAGGTCTGTCATTGTGTGAGTACAGAATATACTCTATGTTCTGGCTTAATAGCTGTGTCCTCATTACAGCAGGCTAGAGGTGTCACGATGAAACACCACACACAAACACACTCTTCTGCTCGGCCGTCCCTCCCTTCCAGGGGACAGGGGTGTGATAACAGGAATGCCAATCTGTGTGGAACAAAAAAGGGGTATAGAGGAGAGGGAGGGAAGGAGAGGGGTGCAGCGAAAGGATGAAGCGAAATGAGCTTTCTTGTCTAATCCTTCAGGTTATGTGCGTAAAGCACTTGCCGCCGCAGTCTTTTTTCAGGACTTAATTGGCTGGAAGGTGCTTGACATGCAAAGTTGGTGACATTAACGGGGAACGCATTTGAGTAAATCGGAGCGCAAGTGACAGCTAAATTGTACCTAGGGAAATTATGAAGCCTTCAACATGGTTAAGTCTCTTTTTGGTGTGGAGACGGGAGGAGAGGGGGCTGTAATTGCGATGCTGGTCGCTTTTGCCAGAACTGTCAGAAGTTTCTAAAGACGTCTCTTCCTGTAAGAAGGGGTTTGGGTATTTGGGTGGGAGGTGTCATCGAAGGGAGGGTGGTGTAAATGTCTATGATCAACCATCTTGGAAGGAAATTATTCTGTCGAATTTCACAGAATAAATCTGGAATGAGGTAACACTCACTGGTCAATGAGTGTCCTTGTGGCTGTAACTGAACTCCAGTTTGAGGGTTTATACTCCCATGCCTGGTTAGTAGACCACAGGTCACTATATTACTGTCCAGGAATTGTTTCTTCCTCACTTTTTTTCTCCCCTTCTCAATTTCTGCTACACTCTCATTCTCCGGAGAGTGGCTGTTCAGTCAGGAAGCATGTGGTTGAAATGCCTCTTCCTCACTCCTGCTTGATGAATAACGTTATCGCTCATCATATCAATTAAAACCGATTGCCTGAGAGCTCAGTTTGTGTTCTAAGCTCAATCACTCATCCTGTGTTTTGTCCGTACCCCCTCCCCCTCCTCTCGATTCTGCCCTTAACAAGGTCAGACTTTTTTTGGGGTGCGAGTCATAAATCCTTGTGCAGCAGCTGTAGAAAACCCTACCGAAATGATACCTGTTGCTTCCTCCCTCCCCTCTCTCTCTGGCTTGCTATCCCACCTCACCTGACCCCGTCCCAACAGTGCCCTATCTGCTGTGACCTCTGTGTAATTGGCATGGTAATTACCCAATCAACAGATTGTAATTTAACAGCAGTCACAATAGAATGGATTGGAGTGGTGTTTTTCTCGTCTTTATTTCTCCATCAGCCTTCTGTCAGCTGTCTCCCAGGCTCTTTGTTCAGGGGCTGAGGGGGAGGAGGGGGAGGAGGGGGAGATAGCACAGGGAGTGTTCTAATTTTGTTGCCATATTCCTCTAAATTGCACAGCTGGGGGGTGAGGTTACCGGGGTGAGAGGGGTGAAGGATGCTGACAGCGTTAGAACTCAGTAGGGAGGGCTAAAGATCGCAGAAGAGGTTGTTTCCCGTCTAATCACCCATGCACCCTATTAAAGCCCATACATGGTTTTATCTAGCTGTTCTACTAAAGATTTGTAAAGGAACCTCCTGATTTATCTGTCAGGGCTAAAATGGCTCCCTTATTGTTTGAGGTCATTTGTTTGTGACGGAGGTCAATGGTGAAGGCCTGGAATATTCTTCTTTTCTCTCAGCCTTATAGATTTGATTGTAAATGAATGTTCTCTTTGTGTCTGTCTGTGTCACCAGTAAGGACCTTGATGGGGTGCTGAATGCAGCCATGGAGTTTCAGAAGCAGTATGACCAGCTCCCCCGTATCCACAACGTCATCTGTAGTCTGGTGAAGAAGGGAGGCATGGAGCTCCTACAGAAAGGTGAACGCCACCATCACTCCACTTCCCCTCCTCCTCTCTTATCTCTCCATTCATCCCTCCTCCCGTCATCCTCACATTCCTGACATGTAGTGGCGTTGAGATGAGAGGGTGTGTTAGAGGAGAGAGTGATCCAACATAAAGATTCTCCCAGGCCAGCCTGTAACCACTGTGTGTAGTGGCTCTACAACAGGTCACTGTTGAGAAGGCCACTGTGTGTAACCACTGTGTGTAGTGGCTCTATAACAGGTCACTGTTGAGAAGGCCACTGTGTGTAACCACTGTGTGTAACCACTGTGTGTAACCACTGTGTGTAGTGGCTCTACAACAGGTCACTGTTGAGAAGGCCACTGTGTGTAACCACTGTGTGTAGTGGCTCTATAACAGGTCACTGTTGAGAAGGCCACTGTGTGTAACCACTGTGTGTAACCACTGTGTGTAGTGGCTCTACAACAGGTCACTGTTGAGAAGGCCACTGTGTGTAACCACTGTGTGTAGGGGCTCTATAACAGGTCACTGTTGAGAAGGCCACTGTGTGTAACCACTGTGTGTAGGGGCTCTATAACAGGTCACTGTTGAGAAGGCCACTGTGTGTAACCACTGTGTGTAACCACTGTGTGTAGTGGCTCTATAACAGGTCACTGTTGAGAAGGCCACTGTGTGTAACCACTGTGTGTAACCACTGTATGTAGTGGCTCTACAACAGGTCACTGTTGAGAAGGCCACTGTGTGTAACCACTGTGTGTAGGGGCTCTATAACAGGTCACTGTTGAGAAGGCCACTGTGTGTAACCACTGTGTGTAGCCACTGTGTGTAGGGGCTCTATAACAGGTCACTGTTGAGAAGGCCACTGTGTGTAACCACTGTGTGTAACCACTGTATGTAGTGGCTCTATAACAGGTCACTGTTGAGAAGGCCACTGTGTGTAACCACTGTGTGTAGCCACTGTATGTAGTGGCTCTACAACAGGTCACTGTTGAGAAGGCCACTGTGTGTAACCACTGTGTGTAACCACTGTATGTAGTGACTCTACAACAGGTCACTGTTGAGAAGGCCACTGTGTGTAACCACTGTATGTAGTGACTCTATAACAGGTCACTGTTGAGGAGGTTGGCCATCATGATCTCAATGGCTCCTTCTCTTGACAAAAGGGTGGTGAAGGGGTTAAGTCCTTTGTGTGCCACTAGGTCAGTGGGTCTGGAGTGCCAGAGGGGTGAGGACTGCCCCTGTTGAGCGCCACTCTACGCCCCTGGCCTCATTCCTTACACTCTCACTCTGTCAGTGCTCCTGCTCTGTCCTCTTACCCTGTCTGGAAACCACACAGTTATCCAAAATTAACATACATGTCTATCTCTTAGCAAACTTCTAAATGGATGGAAACAGGATTCTGTGTGTTTGTCTATTTTCAAATGTACAGATTGTTAAAGAGTGTGAGGTTTACCTAGGTATTAGTTTTGAGTGGCGTTGTATAGACTGTGTTTGTGTGCATGTGTGTATGCAGATGAGCCCCCACATCTCCACCTGGCCATTGCCTGATAGATTGGATTGACAGCAGACTGCTGAGAGCAGCTCTTTGAGAAGTTTCAGCTCTGAAAGCCAAGCAGCTTAAAGTAATTCAAAAGGGACTGGAAGAATGCAGGGAAAAGCTCTCTGCTAGAGTGTCCTTCTGTCCTTCTGTCCGTCTGTCTGTGTTGTTTTTAGCCTCTCACACCTCTCGCTCACTCGCTTTCTCTCTCCACAGCGATGGACTTTGTCAGCCAGGAGCGAGATGACAATGCTGTATGACCTCTTCTTCACCTTCATGCAGACGGACCGCCACCGGGAGGCCCGCAAAATCATTGAGGTGGGACCGCCACACCACCGCCATTGTCTGTCCACAGCACACAGCTATTTATAGGCACTTAATTAAACGGACGTAATAAGTTCCCTCTTTTATAATTAGAGTGAGTCTAAATCTGAATTAATGCCATTCACCACCAACACAATAGGCTAAGCGGGAGACTGGGATGGGGGAGCAGGGTGGCAGAGGAGTGTGTCAACTCTAAATCGATCAAATCAAATTAAATTTGTCACATGCGCCAAATACAACAGGTGTTGACTTTACTTACGAGCCCTTTCCCAACAATGCAGAGTTAAAGTAAGAAAAGTAAACAAAATAGTAACACAATAAAATAACAATAATGAGGCTAAATACAAGGAGCATTATTGAGTACTGAGTCAATGTGCAGGGGTACGAGGTAGTTGAGGTAATATGTACATGTAGGTAGTGTTAAAGTGACTAGACAATCAGGATAGATCATAAACAGAGCAGCAGCAGCGTATGTGAAAGTGTGTGAGTATCAGTGTAAGTATGTGTGAGTGAGTAGGTAGAGTCAGTTAAAAAGAGTCAGTGCAAAATAGGGTCAATGCAAAAAGTCTGAGTAGCCATTTGATTAACTGTTCAGCAGTCTTATGGCTTGGGGGAAGAAGCTGTTCAGGAGCCTTTTGGTTCCAGACTTGGTGCTCCGGTACTGCTTGCCGTGTGGTAGCAGAGAGAATGTGTCTATGGCTTGGGTGGCTGGGGTCTTTGACAATTTCATAGGCCTTCCTCTGACACCGCCTAGTATAGAGGTCCTGGATGGCAGGAAGCTTGGCCCCAGTGATGTACTGGGCCGTACGCACCACCCTCAGTACGCAGCACCCTCAGTCATAACACATCTTTTCAGCCTCTTGGGGGGGAAGAGGCTTTGTCGTGCCTTCTTCACGACTGTTGGTGTGTGTGGATCATGATAATTACTTAGTGATGTGGACACAGAGGAACTTGAAGCTCTCGACCCTCTTCACTACAGGCTGTTTGTTTCCTATAGTCCACGATCAGCTCTTTTATCTTGCTGATGTTGAGGGAGAGGTTGTTGTCCTGGCACCACACTGGCAGGTCACTGACCTCCCTATAGGCTGTCTCATCGTCAATGGAGATAAGGCCTACCACCGTTGTGTCATCAGCAAACTTAATAATGGTCTAGGAGTCGTGCATGGCAAAGCAGTCGTGGGTAAACAGGGAGTACAGGAGGGGACTGAGCATGCACCCCTGGGGCCCCTATGTTGAGGGTCTAAGGCTGACCCCATTTAGTCGACTGGTAGATTGTTTGGTCGATAGGCCATTGGTTGACCGATATTTCTTTAGTCGAGCAGTAACAAAAAATAATAATAATAATTTCATGGTGTACAAGACACTTGTCTGGTTTGCGCCTGTCTGAGTGGATTAATCCATTGTGGAGGCCGTGGAGATGGCACAGTCCATCACTCTAAGACATATGCTACTGAAATTGTATATGGTTATACAGTGCATTCGGTAAGTATTCAGACCCCTTCCCTTTTTCCCATTTTGTTACGTTACAGCCTTATTCCAAAACTGGTTAAATAAATAAAAATCCTCATCGATCTACACACAATAACCCTTAATGACAAAGCGAAAACAGTTTTTTCGACATTTTTGCAAATGTATAAAAAATATATATATTTACATAAGTATTCACACCCTTTGTTATGAGACTCGAAATTGAGCTCAGGTGCATCCTGTTTCCATTGATCATTGTCGTGTCTGTGACTATTCATTATTGTGAAGACTGTTGTATTATCAAATCAATTATCTGTGTAATTATTATTACATGATTAAACTAATCATGTAAACTTTAATTAACTAGGAAGTCGGGGCACTGCGGGAAAATGTTTATAGAGTCTCTATTTCCCAAATTGACGCTTCAAATGTTTTAATTTCTTATCGATTAGTCTTCTATTAATGTATCATTATTACCTCCTCAGTTCTCATTACTGAAAGTCGCAAACCTTTGGATATCTGCACAAACCCTAGCCTAAATGATCAATCAGCAATATACAAGTTGGCTTAATTATTTATTTACTAACTTACTAAATAATCACAGAAATACATAACAAACAAACAGTAGATATTCGTTACTAACACAATGCATTGATAAGTCCCTAGTGGGTTAAACCGGTATGATGGCTTGGTAGACAATGGAAAGGGGTGGGGACAGATAAAAGAGCGGGAAAGACAAAATGGATTCACTACACACAGTTGATAATTATATTCATTGAAATGCTAATCCTTTGTACATGAATGGCCGCTCATTTGAGAAAAACTGCAATGTATAAATTTACGCCTGTATGTCCTTGTTATCTTCTCTGTTGGAATCGCCGGTCCGTCTGCTGGAGAGTCAGTTCATCAAAGAGTCTCTGGTTAACTTCCCCAGAAGTCACAATGTCTTTCGTAGTTGTCGCTTTCTCAGCGGCTCTGGATAGTGTCTGTTGTAGTGGATAAGTCAGGCGTGCAGATGGTCATCTATTCTATTGCATAGAATAGATGCTTCCGCGGTTGTCAGTATTCTGGTACTAGACTTACGTAATTGCCAGCTGCAGACTAGTAATTCTACGTCTAAGATTTGCTCTTATTCTGTAGTGATCGATAGTCTCAGAATTTAACTTCTATGAGCTAGGTGGGACGTTTGCGTCCCACTCTATTCATCAGCCAGTGGAATCGCGTGGCGCGAAATACAAATACCTCAAAAATGCAATAATTTCAATATTTCAAACATACGACTATTTTACACCATTTGAAAGATAAGACTCTCGTTAATCTAACCACACTGTCCGATTTCAAAAAGACTTTATAGCGAAAGCAAAACACTAGATTATGTCAGGAGAGTACGCAGCCAAAAATAATCACACAGCCATTTTTCAAGCAAGCATATAATGTCACAAAAACCCAAACCACAGCTAAATGCAGCACTAACCTTTGATGAACTTCATCAGATGACACTCCTAGGACATTATGTTATACAATACATGCATGTTTTGTTCAATCAAGTTCATATTTATATCAAAAACCAGCTTTTTACAGTAGCATGTGATGTTCAGAACTAGCATTCCCACCCAAAACTTCTGGTGAATTTACTAAATTACTCATGATAAACGTTGACAAAATACATAACAAATATTTTAAGAATTATAGATACAGAACTCCTTTATGCAATCGCTGTGTTAGATTTTAAAATAGCTTTTCGGCGAAAGCACATTTTGCAATATTCTGAGTACATAGCTCAGCCATCACAGCTAGCTAATTTGACACCTGCCAACGTTGGGGCAACCTAAAATCAGAATTACTATTAGAAAAATTGGATTACCTTTGCTGTTCTTCGTCAGAATGCACTCCCAGGACTGCTACTTCCACAACAAATGTTGTTTTTGTTCCAAATAATCCATAGTTATGTGCAAATATCCCCGTTTTGTTCGTGCGTTCAGGTCACTATCCAAAGGGTAACGCGCGAGCGCATTTCGAGACCAAAAAATTCAAAATGTTCCATTACCGTACTTAGAAGCATGTCAAACAGTGTTTAAAATCAATTTTTATGGTATTTTTCTAGTAAAATAGCGATAATATTCCAACCGGACAGTGCTGTATTGATTCAAAAAGGAAAAGAAAAAATGGTGAGGTCTCGTAAATGCGCATTTCCATTCCCTTTGTCCTCAGGCAGACCACTGACAAACTGAGTTACTATACTTTGCCCAGAGACAGGAGACGCCCCAATCCACTTTCTGGCGGCTTTAGAGCCAATGGAAGCCTTAGAAAGTGCAACATAACCCCACGGATACTGTAGTTTCGATAGACAAGCAAAAGGAGAACTACAAAATCGCAGACAGGCCACTTCCTACTTGGAATCGTCTCAGGTTTTTGCCTGCCATACGAGTTCTGTTATACTCACAGACACCATTCAAACAGTTTTAGAAACTTTAGAGTGTTTTCTATCCAAATCTACTAATAATATGCATATTCTGGGCAAGAGTAGTAACCAGTTTAAATCGGGTACGTTTTTTATCCGGCCCTGAAAATACTGCCCCCTAGCCCAGACAGGTTAACCATTTCCAGGCGTGTAGCCAACACTACACACTGTCTGGTCTCCTGGGCCTATAGAGTTGTAGTTCTTAACCATTTCAAAATGTAGCGTTAGTTCCATATTTTCTGGTCTTCTTAACCATTCGAGACGTCCGGCTTACCGTGGGTCTCTTTGGCATGAAATGTACATTTCGTCACAGGTGTTTTTTTTACTCTGGAGTAGAAAAGAGCGGTGCCATAATGCCTGATGTACTGTCTGGCTCACGGGAGTGTGGCCACTGACTAGTTAAACTTTGTATGAAAATCTATACTCTCATTTAAAAGGCTAACATCACATTACATCTTTTCACAAATACTGTAGTTTCATATTTACTCATTCATGTCATCCAACATCTAGATGTAAATCTGATAATTGAAAAGTGTACATAAACAGAGTTACATTAATGTGGGTCTCCTGTCTTTCATGAGGTCACCAAATGAAACAACTTCATCATGACTGTCCCTTAGGTGTTCAAGGACCACTCCCACATTCTCAAAAATATAAATATTGTTTAGTTATTCAAACTTTTGATGTCCAAGGGTCTCTCTGTGTTCCACAGTTTACATTCCAATCTCGAACACTACAGAGCATAGAGGCAGCATATTTTATGACCGTCATAAAACAGCAGACTTCCCGCTCTCCGCCTCTACGAGAGAGAGAGCACGCTGTAGAGCGGACCAACTTTAACCTGATCCTTCAGATGGTCACAGGTGAGTTATGACATCATCCTTGAGATGTTTCTACAACTTTATTGGAGTCCACCTGTGGTAAATTCAATTGATTGGACATGATTTGGAAAGGCACACACCTGTATATATAAGGTCCCACAGTTGACAGTGCACGTCAGAGCAAAAACCAAGCCATGTGTGCCGAGACAGGATCGTGTCGAGGCACAGATCTGAGGAAGGGTACCAAAACATTTCTGCCGCGTTGAAGGTCCCCAAGAAGACAGCGGCCTGCATCATTCTTAAATGTAAGAAGTTTGGAACCACCAAGACTCTTCCTAGAGCTGGCCTCCCTGCCAAATTAAGCAATCAGGGGAGAAGGGCCTTGGTCAGGGAGGTGACCAAGAACCCAATGTTCATTCTGACAGAGCTCCAGAGTTCCTCTGTGGATATGGGAGAACCTTCCAGAAGGACAACCCTCTCTGCAGCACTCCCCCAATCAGGCCTTTATGGTAGAGTGGCCAGACGGAAGCCACCCCTCAGTAAAAGGCATATGACAGCCTGCTCGGTGTTTGCCAAGAGGCAGCTAAAAACTCTCAGAAAATGAGAAACATGCTCTGGTCTGATAAAACCAATATTGAACTCTTTGGCCTGAATGCCAAGCTTAATGTCTGGAGGAAACCTGGCACCGGCAGAGAAGAGGATATGTAGAGAAGAATGGGAGAAACTCCCCAAATACAGGTATGCCAAGCTTGTAGCGTCATACCAAAGAAGACTTGAGGCTGTAATCTCTGCCAAAAGTGTTAACAAATTACTGAGTAAAGGGTCTGAATACTTTACTCAATGTAAATGTAATATTCCAGTTGTTGTTTTTTTATGTAAAAAAAAATCAAAAAAAATGTTTTTGCTTTGTCATTATGGGGTATTATGTGTATATTGATGAGGGGAAAACGATTTAATCCATTTTAGAATAAGGCTGTAATGTAACAAAATGTGGAAAAAAAGTCAAGGGGTCTGAATACTTTCTGTATGCACTGTATTACATACAGTAAGAACAATGGTGCAACACTAAAAAAATATATATATATTTTATAACAATGCGCTTTCTCCCGCATTGGATAGCGGCTGCTGTCTGCGTTTCTGAAACATCAGTGCGCTGTTGAATTTACGCCTTTTCCTACACCATGTTGCTATGTGCATAATAGCAAAGTTAACCAACATATTGGTGTTGAGAACAAAATGCAGCGGAGGCAGCAGTGGTGTTAGGAGATGAGAAAACAGCACTTGCCTTAAACGTCTAAGAAAAGTGAGGAGAGAGGAAACGCCAACTTAATTAGGTCTATGATCAATAACTGTTAAATGTTCCTGGCTTTATAAATCATCCATACATAAAGTACCAGTTAAAATGTTGAACACAACTACTCATTTAAGGGGTTTTCTTTATTTTTACTATTTTCTACATTGTAGAATAATAGTGAAGATTTCAAAACTATGAAATAACACACATGGAATCATGTAGTAACCAAAAAAGTGTTAAACAAATCAAAATATATTTTAGATTCTTCAAAGTAGCCACCCTTTCCCTTGATGACAGCTTTGCACACTCTTGGTATTCTCTAAACCAGCTTCATGAAGTAGTCACCTGGAATGCATTTCAATTAACAGGTGTACCATCTTCAAAGTTAATTTGTGGAAAGTCTTTCCTTCTTAATGCGTTTGAGCCAATCAGTTGTGTTGTGACAAGGCAGGGGTGGTATACAGAAGATAGCCCTATTTGGTAAAACACCAAGTCCATATTATGGCAAGAACAGCTCAAATAAGCAAAGAGAAATGACAGTCAATGTTTACTTTAAGACATGAAGGTCAGAATGTGTAAAATTGCAAGTGTAGGTGTGTCCAAATCTTTGGCCGTTACTGTATATCTACAGAAACAAGACAGATCCTGCTTCTGTTTAAGTGTTTGTTTAATAGCACCAAGCCTCATAGATCCACAACATGTTGGATAAACAATTTCAGAAATGTGGCTGTTTTTAATCTTTGCTATGCTGTATTAAAGGCTTTACACTTTCTTTTCATTCAAACAGTCTCTCTGGTATTACTTCGTTTATTTCATGTTTACACTCTTCCAAATTGTCAGAAAAATCTTTTTTATAATAATAACCCTGATTTTTCTTGATCTTCGTATTGTTGTTATTATTATTATGATCATTGTAACAATAAGCATAATTTGTAGGCTTAGTATAGCAGCCTTGTATAACCACCATCGACTGTAGGCCTAAGAGCGCATCCTGTTCAATCTTAATACCATAACTTCATTTGGCCTATATTTCAATACTTGTATAGGCTACTGAATCAATCATTCATTTTTTTATGTCATCACATAGCATAGGAATCATTTATGAATTGAAATACAATCAAGAATTTTTTATTTTTTTTAAATATAGCAACCCTTGAAAAATTAGAGTAAACAATGACTAAACCTTAACATTTCGGAAATTACATTCACAAATGAATGCGACTGTTTTTAGTCTTCGCTGTAATAAAGGATTTACAAAAAAACATTACAACAGACTGTCTGGTACGCTTATAATTTATTTAGTGTTGTTGACATTGTTTCAAACTGTCAGAAAAAATATATTGTAAACTCACGGCACCTGTTTGGCACACCTAATATGCACGCAACGCTTGTTCCTAACCTTTTTCTTGATCTCCAGTACTTTCTACAACTAGTCAAATTTATTCCACTTAACCGACTTCCCCTTTACCACCTCAGCAATCAGTAAACATTCCACCGTTTCAAGTTTTTGTCACGTCCTCTGCATCCATTTTGCTGTCACATCCAATTTATTCATGTCATTATGATATGCTATATGTCAAACCCTATTGGTCACGTGCGAACCACCAAACAGGCAAAGCTTCAATAGATGCATACGTGTCACGTAAAGAGAGCAAGGGTTGAGGGAATAAGTCATGTTTTTTTCTAAATAAACAAGGAATTTCGGTAACAACTTTTCAGTCTGAAATGATGTTGCAGCTTCAGCAACATGGACAGTGTGATGAACACTGTTGAAGTTCTGCAGTGGTCGCTGCAGCATGGAGGGTTTCTAGTCAGTCACTTGCTTTTCTTTAACACAGCAAATCTGAGCATAATCAAATCCACTGCAGCCGGACTCCCTCTAGTCATTTGTGTGTCTTAATGATTTAATAATTGTTTTATTTATTTTTATTTAACCTTTAATTAAGCAAGTCAGTTAAGAGCATATTCTTATTTACAATGATGGCCTACCCCAGCCAAACCTGGATGACGCTGGGCTAATTGTGCACCACCCTATGGGACTCCCAATCATGGCAGGATGTAATACAGCCTGCTTCTGAACCAGGGACTGTTGTGACGCCTCTTGCACTGAGATGCAGTGCCTTAGACCGCTGCACCACTCGGGAGCCCAATCAAACTGTGTGCTTAAAGCATCAGACAAGCTTGGAGCATATAGTTAATTTTATTTAAACACATAGGATGTGTCTATATGGATAAATATACATTTAAAATTTCAACCAATCGATTGGTTGAAAGAACAGACGACTCTCGGTCTACCAATATTTGTTTTAGTCGCTGACAGCCCTATGAGGGTCAGCGTGGCAGATGTGTTGTTGCCTACTCTCACCACCTGGGGTGGCCCGTCAGGAAGTCCAGGATCCAGTTGCAGAGGGAAGTGTTCAGTCTCAGGGTCCTGAGCTTTGTGATGCGCTTGTCTATGGCATTGAGCTCTGAGCTGTAGTCAATGAACAGCATTCTCGTGTAGGTGTTCCTCTTGTCCAGATGGGAGAGAGCAGTGTGGAGTGCAATAGAGAGAGCATCATCTGTGGATCTGTTGGGGCTGTATGCAAATTGCATTGGGTCCAGGGTGTCTGGGATGATGGTGTTGATATGATCAATGACCAGCCTTTCAAAGCATTTCATGGCTACAGATGTAAGCCCTACGGGGCGATAGACATTTAGACAGGTTATCTTGGCTTTCTTGGGCACAGGGACTATTGTGGTCTACTTGAAACATGTGGGTATTATAGATTGGGTCAGGGAGAGGTTGAAAATGTCAGTGAATACGCTTGCCAACTGCTCTGCGCATGCTCTTAGTATGCATCCTGGTAATCCATCTGGCCCCGTTGCCTTGTGAATGTTAACCTGTTTAAAGGTCTAACTCACATCAGATATGGAGATCGAGTGCTCTCATGCATGGTTCAGTGTGCTTGCCTCAAAGAGAGCATAGAAGATATTTAGCTTGTCTGGTACAGTAGGCTTGCGTCACTGGGCACCTCTTTTTGTAATCCGTGAATATTTGCAAGCCCTGCCACATCCAACAAGTGTCAGAGCCGGCGTAGTAGGATTCGATCTTAGTCCTCTATTGAAGCTTTGCCTGTTTGGTGGTTCGTCGGAGGACATAGCGGGATTTCTTATAAGAATCCATATTAGTGTCCCGCTCCTTGAAAGTTGCAGCTCTAGCCTTTAGCTCAGTGCTGATATTGTCTGTAATCCATGGTGTTTGGTTGGGATATGTACGGTCACTGTGGGGATGACGTCATCAATGCACTTATTGATGAAGCTGGTGACTGATGTGGTAAACTCCTCAATGTTGTAAGATGAATCCCGGAACATTCCGTATTGATCGTGACATTGCTACCTCCTGTTTTTAGTTTTTGGTTGTGTGTGTGTGTGCATGCATGCATAGGGCTGTGGCGGTCATGAAATTTCATCAGCCAGTGATTGTCAAGCAAATAACTGCCGGTCTCACAGTAATTGCCCGTAATTAACATAAACACATTTAGAATCTCCTGGCTTTCACCCATAGCCTACCATCCACTGATGCAGACCTTTGGAACATCTACATTTTAAAAAGTCTAATAAATCCATGTAATATAGCCTACACCATCACAATAAATACATTATTTATTTATATTCTATTCTGTTCTATGCTAATCTGTTCTTCTGAAATAGATTACATTTTCTCCATGTCATGTCTAAAGAAACATGACATGAAGAAAATGTAGTCTATTTCAGAAGAACAGAATAGCATATTCTGAGTTGTCGTTATGCTAGGCCCTGATGTGGCTATGCCATATGGCTGTGGGCTACACTGGTTCATTTTGCAGACAAGTTTTCCTTAGAATTCTGTGGCATTATTTTAGATTATTTGACAGTATGAATAATTCAATTGAACATAGCTGAATAAAATAGAAAGGATATTTTCTCCAAACAATTTGAGGGAGTGTGCACATGCGGCTACTCTGTGTTGAGCAGTTAACAAAGAAACAGGTACTCCTATATACTTAATTTAGAGTTATTTATGTAACTGTAATTGTGATACAAACGTTGGGCTATATGTTTTGGTTTTTAATACATTCTGAGGCTGAATGATGCGGCTCTAATGATGATTTGAGAAAAGTGTTTTTTGCGCAGGCTGTACACACTTTATCAGTCTCTCATTCATAATTTGACAAGCACTTGATAATGCCCCAAATTTCCAGGTGGTGTCCCCTTTGTGTGTCCGTAATGCCCCCTAAAAAAATACATGCTTTTTGCGGCCTTGAGCTGAATATAATAATTAGAATTCCTTTCTCCCACCTCTCACTGACATGGCTCACCGTCACGTGATCGTGTCTTTCTCACAGGCTACAAGTGAAGACAGACGCATCGGGGACACAACTGCGTGCTTCCTTATCCAATTCATAGTCGCATATTGAAGATATTGGAAGAACAGTCCACATTTACTTCTCGTCATCCAACAAGATGAGTTGGCCTAATGAACAGCAAAAGCACTAGCCTATATCAATCTACTATCCCCCATAGTACAAAAGTTGACCTATTCTGTGCGAGAAATAAATATTCCAAACCTAGTCTGGGACAGTTGTGGGATGTGATAGATTCCAAATTAATACAAACACTAGCATCAAAAAACTTGTTTTAAGCATTTAGCCTCACACAACAGATCAGAACGTTTGGCTTAAAATGTTAATAAACTATTAGTGTCACAGTCTTCGTTGTCTGACGAGGAGGAATCATCGGACCAAAACGCAGCGTGGTAAGTGTTCATGTTTATTGAAATGACTGAACACTAAAACAAAAATAACGAAGAGAATACTGACAACAGTTCCGTCAGGTGCAAAACACTAAACAGAAATAAACTACCCACAAAAACCCTGTGGGAAAAGGCTACCTAAGTATGGCTCCCAATCAGAGACAACGATAGACAGCTGTCCCTGATTGAGAGCCATACCTGGCCAAAACAAAGAAATACACAAAACATAGAAAATGGAACTCTTTTATTAAAATTGTGCATTTTTATGGTGAAAATTATCTTCCCAAAACTTGAAACTCAGATGCTGTGTACGTATGCCAGTTAGGCTCTACACCATTGTAAAGCGGATTAATGTGTTTGTTTTTAAGAAGTTGTTTGGCCACTTTAGTTGTGATACAAACTGTATCAAAACATATAGGCCTATGAGCTAGGCTACATGAGGTGTGCGACTATGATTTTAAAAAGTCGGCAAAAAAGGTACGAGTTTCTTGTCTTATTGCACTCAAGTGCTAGGCTAATAATATCACCCATCACACTATTCTTGATTTAATCTCATCTTTACATATACTAAATAATATATGTGAAATTTGTTTTGATTTAGATTGGATCATTATCATGCACCTGTCTCAAAACAGGATCAGGGGGAAAAAAATACATTTCATCTATGCATTTAAATAGCGAATGGAGGACGCTATTCCCGTGGTTCATTTTCATTCCAGCCAGGTAAGCTATTCTCCTTTTGTAAAGAGAATCAATGTGCTTAATATTAGGAAAGTTGATAAATAAATATAGTAGGCCTAGCCTATAAAAGCTGATGGGATCCTCCTCTTTTTAATAGAGGCCATCACTCTGTTTTCTCACACAATTGCATAGCTTATAGAAAAGTTGCGCAACATGAGCTCTTGGGCTCTCATGAAGTATTTGATAAAAATGTTTGATTACATTTACATTGATGTCAGAGTGATTAGAGGGACAATAGAGTGCTGAGTACCAGGCAGTTAGCACGTTTGGTAGGCTACTAATGACCATCAGCAGCATCAGAGACGGAGAAGCCTGATTACCATGACTAGACAGTCACATGGAATTTGACTGCTGTCATGACTAGTGACCGCTGATGTGGAGGTAATATGGTCACCGTTACACCCTGTGCGTGCATGAAAAGGTAGTCACTTATTTCCCATGTTTATAAGTAATAGATTGGTACCAATTAAACACTGATGGGTCAGGGTTTAAGCTACTGTTCCAATTTGGATGATTGATTGTCTCTGTATTTGCATATTAACTGGCTAGAGGACACTGGCACATTCCTAAACACATTGTAGCTGGGGTGTTATCTGGTAGGTAAATGCCTAAAACTCTGGAGAGGTGTTTAACGTCTCAGGAACCATAATATGATATAGCTATCTTCTGAAATGGCCAGCGAGCACAACTTCAGGAGAGGGAGGCATGGTGGATTGGGCTGCTGTGAGTTGGTTTCTGGTTAGGGTTAAGGGGATTTCAGGGGGGGTCAACAGAGCAGCAGGTTGAAGATGTTTTTTTTGGTTGGAGTGGAGATGAGCACTCTATTAGCTGAAGTTACCTAGGGAAGAAGAGCTCCGTACAAGTCCTGTTTCTTTGACGCTTGATTCGTTTTCTGTGTCTTTTGTTCGTGTCAGTCCATCCGCCGTCTCCGCTTCCAGACCGCTCCCCCGACATACACTTCAAACACAACCTCACTGAACATTATTCAGACAAAAGCATTCAGATGTTTAATTATCCAACCATGCAAATCTCTCAGCTGGATTCCCCTGTCTACTCTGTCCACTTACATGACTGGATGGATACCAGTTGGTATGGATTAATGCTATGAGGTGTGCATCTGTGAATATACTTGCTTTAAGTGAAATGGGGATTTTGTTTTGCATTCTGTGTGTTGTATGTGGGCGGTAGCTGAAACGCACATGCTATCACAATATGTGTGTGTCTTAATGCAGATATTGATTGTTATGGTTGTTATTCTGGGCTGACAGGTCCACAGATCCTAAGCCTTAAAAACGTATCAGATGAGGGGCCTTTGGTCCTGGGGGGATAAGATGAAGATGATGTCTGTAAGGATGGATCAACAGCAGAAGGACTGTCACTCCATACGGAGGGGAGCAGGCGATTTAGTTATTTGACCCTGACCGCCTTTTAATATCCGTATTCCTCAGGATGAGAATAATGCTGTCTGCTGGATCTCTCTGGCTCTCACTCTCTCGCTCTCTCTCTCCCTCCACCCTTTACTTGACCAGATCATCTATCTATCATGGCTGCCCAGGGACAGGGCTAGCCAGAAGCAGCTTGTCTATTCTGAGTTTCTATAAGGAGGATTTAAAACATGAACTATGATTCCTAAACACTCTTAAATATTGACATGCTATTATTGTGTATTAATACCCCTCTGAGAATGGAACGTTCAGTCCCTGTCCCATATCAGCATAGAGGGGAAGGTTTGGACAAGCTTCAGACGATACCCAACCCACACAAAATATGTATTGTTATTATTATACATTTCAACTTCAATTCCTCCTTTGGGTTTTTGGTTTGAACTGAAATGTCCTTCTGGAATCCCATTGACATTCTGGAAGTGTGTGATTCTCTGTTTTAAATGTGTCCAGTTTGATTTGGGCCAGTAGATGGTTCTCTGTCTGGTGAATTGTAAACTTGACTCTCATGCAGTTGTGTATTGTATACTGTTTTAGTCATATTGACATATTGAGGCTAAATGTAGAGGAAGTGTTTACCAGAAACAGAAGCCACTCTCGTTCCCCCAGCCAGATATCCTCTCCATGTCAACTCTGCCCCCTAACTCTGCCCACTAATTCAAATGATATCTGGGAGGTCAGACGGATCTACCAGGGTGGAGCGTGTCAGAACAGAGAGTCTATTCACTGTTTTGTATATTCTATCAGGGTGGAGCGTGACAGAATAGAGTCTGTCCGCTGTTTTGTATATTCTATCAGGGTGGGGCCTGTCAGAACAGAGAGGCTATCTGTTGACTGTTTTGTATAATTGTGAGGTGATTTATTGCATGCAATTAAATGAAATGCAATAGAAATGGGTTCCACTCTTTGGTTATGGTTACGGTTAGGTGGTTTGTTAAGGTGTGGGCTGTATTAGGTGTGAGTTTCTGTGTGTGTGTCAGGTGAGTTGTGTATGAGTGGGGGAGTATAAAATAAAAGTGTCATACAAGGAATTTAGATGATTGTTGAGCATAATATATGAGGGTGGTGTGACCTTACATTAGGATAGGTAATGGTATAGGAAGCCTATGTGAGTTTGTGCAACAGAGACTAGTGTGTGTGCGTGTGTGCATGTGTGTGTGAGTGTGTGTGAGTGAGATGTGGGCTTGTTGTTCCACTCTGGTCCAGACTGCATAGTCAAAGGGGCTGAGTTTCATAAAGCACAAAGCAGCAGGCAGGAGATAGACTTAATAATCTGACCTAGATGTCCTTTTGGGGATATGAGCTGGAAGTGAAAAGTAGAGTATGTGTGAAGCTTATCACCGTGGATTTATGCCCGAGAAGATTTGCCCTCAGGGGCTTAGATCCCTGGCCGGAGGGGGGTAGCTAGCTGGCCGAAGGGGGGGTTAGTTCAGAGTAGAAAAAATATGTACCACTTGCACTCTGTCTAAGCCGATTAGACGCAGCGGCAGAGAACAGAACACATTTTAATTTGTCCTTTGGCAGGTTGTATAAGACCATCATGTGTAGTCTTTTTTTATCCAGTAGACATGGTATGATGTGCTCCTGCAGCACAGGGCCCATCAGTCAGGGGGATTGAGAGATCTTGGTCATAGACAGATTAACATGTCAGGGCAGAGCGGAATAACGAAGGGACGATCTCACTCTGATTGAGTGGAGCACTAATGAAATTCTGATCACTGCTATCTCATCACTTACCCCCTCACCCCACCCTCCCTAGCCCATATGAACCCATATCACTCCAGAAATACAGGGTGCTTATGCCACCCTCCCAGTGTGCTTGTCCTAAGGGCATCATACTACAGTATTATCCAGAGCCATTAATATATGGCTGATTTAATATATATCTGACAGTCTCAATATACTGTACACTATTCATCTTCTGTCTGTTCATTGTGTCTGATATTATCCATATACATCCTTCATCTTCTGTCTGTTCATTGTGGCTGATATTATCCATACACACTCTTCATCTTCTGTCTGTTCATTGTGGCTGATATTATCCATAAACACTCTTCATCTTCTGTCTGTTCATTGTGGCTGATATTATCCATATACACCCTGCAATTTCTGTCTTTTCATTGTGTTTCTGTTGATTGTCATTTTGAGTCTGTTGGATTTTAAATATGTGGATGTCACGTCCTGACCAGTAAAAGGGGTTGTTTGTTATTGTAGTTTGGTCAGGGAGTGGCAGGGGGTGTTTGTTTAGTGTGTTTCGGGGTTTTTGGTTTATATTCTATGTTTTCTATTTCTATGTGGTTTTCTAGTATTTCTGTCTGTGTTAGTTTTGTCAATGACCTCCAATCAGAGTCAGCTGTTTGTTGTTATCTCTAATTGGAGGCCATATTTAGTTGTGTGTGTTTTCACTTGTGTTTGTGGGTGGTTGTTTCCTGTTTAGTCTGAGCACCTTACGGGACTGTTTTCGTCGTTTGTTTTGTGTAAGTGTTTTTTTCCTTCTAATAAAAAGAAGATGATCAATATACCCGCTGCATTTTGGTCTACCTACAACGACGTTTATGACAGAACCACCCACAAAAGAAGGACCAAGCAGCGGAGGAAGGAGCAGCAGGAAAGCTATTTGGAGTCGTGGACATGGGAGGAGATGGTAAAGGACCATGGCACCAGGCTGGGGAGTACAAGCATCCGAAGGAGGAGCTGGAGGCAGCTAAGGCAGAACGACGGAGGTATGAGCCAGTATATCCTCCATTTCAGGAGGAGAAGAGGCAGCCCCCCAGAAAATGTTTTGGGGGGGCACATGGGTAGTTTGGCTAGGCCAGGGGTGAGCCCTGAGCCAACTCCCCGTGCTTACCGTGGGGAGCCAGTCCAGGAATCAAGCTAGGAGATCGACGCGAGATTCCGGAGAGAGGTACTGGCAGAAAGAGCACGAAGGGGCACCTGTGTTTATTATGGGGAGCGAAGGATCAAGCAAGCACCATGTTATGCGGAGATACGCATGGTATCGTCAGTGCGCAGATACAGCCCGGTGCGCTTGATGAAAGCTCCTCACAGGTGTCATGTTAGAGCCAGCATCATGTTAGAGCCGCCGGTGAGGGTTCATGGCCCAGTGTATCCTGTTCCTGCTCCTCGTACTCTTCCTCTAGTGTGCCTGCCCAGTCCAGTACGTCCTGTGCCTGCTCCTCGCACTAGCCTTGAGGTGCGTGTCACTAGGCTGGCGCCTCCAAAACCAGCCCCACGCATCAGGCCTATAGTGCGCCTGCCCAGTCCAGTACGTCCTGTTCCTGCTCCTCGCACTAGCCCTGTGGTGCGTGTCACTAGTCTGGCACCTCCAAAGCCAGCCCCACGCATCAGCCCTATAGTGCGCAGTGCCTGTCCAGAGCTTCCGGCGACAGTGCCTCGTCCAGAGCTTCCGGCGACAGTGCCCTGTCCAGAACTACCGGCGACAGTTCCCCATCCAGAACTACCGGCGACAGTGCCCCGTCCAGAGCTTCCGGCGACAGTTCCCCGTCCAGAGCTTCCGGCGACAGTTCCCCGTCCAGAGCCTCCGGTGACGTCCCACAGTCCAGAACCGACAGAGACGGCCCACAGTCCGGCGTCTGCAGAGACGGCCCACAGTCCGGCGCCTGCAGAGACGGCCCACAGTCCGGCGCCTGCAGAGACGGCCCACAGTCCGGCGCCTGCAGAGACGGCCCACAGTCCGGCGCCTGCAGAGACGGCCCACAGTCCGGCGCCTGCAGAGACGGCCCACAGTCCGGCGCCTGCAGAGACGGCCCACAGTCCGGCGCCTGCAGAGACGGCCCACAGTCCGGGGTCTCCAGAGATGGCCCACAGTCCCGAGTCTCCAGAGACGCTCCTCAGCCCGAGGTTTCCAGAGACGCTCCTCAGCCCGAGGTCTCCAGAGACGCTCCTCAGCCCGAGGTCTCCAGAGACGCTCCTCAGCCCGAGGTCTCCAGAGACGCTCCTCAGCCCGAGGTCTCCAGAGACATGAAACTACATGAATTTATGGCTTGAAAATGTTTATTAAATCATATAAATCTATCTGTATTGCATACCGTACAGGGTTTCAGCCAGTAGTTGATTCAACATGAACCACGCTGTATTTATTTGAATTAGTACATTCTGTTGTTCCCACAGACTCGATGGTTTAGGGCTTGACCAGGATGCCTTCAGTGGTACGCTGAGAAATGTAATTAACAGCAACCAAGTGACTGACACACACACACCACGTATCTAAAGTATTGTGTCCCTGTGTAGATGGAGTCTTTGCAGAACATGGCGGAGATGAAAGCCAAGCTGTTTGAATGTGACTGAGATGAGATGTTTCACTATGTGATCCGGCTCTGCAGTAAGTCCCCCTCAACCAACCTCCAATTGGTCTGTCTTTCCTATATCTAGACTCTGGATGACAGATAATATTGTTGATCCACATTCTCCAACGGGGGAAGTTGATGAACGTCACTTTACCCCTGACTGGGTAGATTAAGCCCCCTAACTATCCCCAAAGCCGCTACTACTTACCTCCATTTCCTCTTCTCATATGATCTTTGCCCCCCAAATCCCTGGCAGCAGTAATGTGGCGTGAACAGCGGTGTCACCCCAGGGCTGTTTGTGTGTGAGAGAGAATGGGGTCAGAATCCCAGTAACCACAGATGGTGTATGCTTAGACTGCAGCTCGTAATTGGAAGATTGATATTTTTGGAACTGTTTGGCCAATTCAGCCAGAGTCAGTCAAAGCATGGGATCACATCTGGGATCTGCTGCTTTAATCCAGCCCGGTTTTAAGTGTCTGACTGAAGGATGATGACAAGATGAGGCCTCTTCTGCCTTGATTGCTCTCTCTCAACATGATGCAGCAGGAACAATGCATTTTAGTGTGTGGCGTGCGAGCGTATACGTGATTGTGTTTGTAGACGGGTGTTTTTAATTTTTATTTAACCTTTTATTTATCCAGGTAGTCTCATTGAGATAAAAATCCATGTTTCAAGAGAGACCTGGTGTGTATGCACTTTCTCACCCTCAGAGAACACAAACAACTGGCGCAAGGCGGAGGCCACCTGGATCAAGATGCAGGAGAATGTGATCCCCAGAGAGAGGACCCTGTGCATGCCGGCCGACATCCTGGAGAGTAATGGACAGGAGGTGCCCTTCGACGTGCCTGAGGTAAAAACCTTGTGAAATCACCTACCGCTCTGCCACCGCTAGTAAACACAGCTCTCCTTATCTTTTTATTCCATCAGTCATTTCCCCAAATCAGTGTTTGCTTTATTAAAACTCATCCTCTCTGATACTGTTCAGTTTATTAAACAGAGAAAAATGAGCCGGACGCCTTCTCTTAGTACCTCAGAGTTTATTTGTGTCATTATCATTAGCTGTTGCCATGGTGCCCCCTCTGTTCTGGTTGACTCCTGGTTGGTTGAAATCCCTGAAGTAGTCTGATTCTCCACACCTCAGTCTGAAACCACATATCCCTTTACTTCATCTAGGGGAAATTGGATTTTGGGATGATCGCAGGAAAATCTGGTGCAGGGACAGGAATGATTATGAGCCCATAATGCTAACTAATTCAGACACTGCTAAATACCACAATATGTCTGCTGCTTAGTGGACTTCATCACACGTCACTAGAGGACTCTGGCAGAGGCTGCTGGAATGATGTGACCAAATTACCCAGCATTCCCTCCGCCTGACTGCACCAGTTTCCTCGCAGTTGATTCAGAATACATTATTTTCCAGCTTCCTTCCAGATGTGTACATGTCTGTTTGGCTTGTTGGGGAGGCCTGGAGCGAGATGAGACTCAACGTGATGGCTTTAGCCCTTGGCGATGACCCTTGTGACCTGAGGCGCCCTGGTGATGTCAACCCCCACACCCCCTTTTATCCTCCCTGCCCGATGCCTAGCCTAATTTACCCCTGGCCATCACAGCTTAACCCCCTCCCCGGTCACAAAACGGGTGACTTAACATCCGGGGGGGGGGGGGCTCTGCGGTGTCTGTACTACTCACACACAAACGCAAACACACACACCTCACTCTAAAGAAACACATCGCAATTCTTATGTCATATTATAGGACTCTGGGTTTGTTTTCATCATGTCCGAGTCACTTCTAGGTCAGTGAGATGTGTTTCACACATGATTGGCCATGCAGAAGGCGTGTCTGGGTTTTGCGTGCCAAAAGATACACCTGATTACCACATCCGGTGTATTATTGGGGTGGATGAGATCTGAAAATGAATGTAGTCCTGTTTTGTGACATTTCACGAAGCCTCTTTCATGCTGATCACACTAAAACGATTGTATAGACGTGGTTGTCCTTGTCTTTCAGCAACTCATTGCTAGATATACAAGGTGACAAATTGTTTCCAGCCTCTGAAAGACTACAGCTCGGTGTGGGGCGGAGCTTCCTGCTTTGGCCCTGTCACTCACTATGAATACCTGACCTTGTGGTACACTATGAGCAGACGAATATACAGGAAGTAGAAACTCTTTCATTCTTACCATTGCTGATGATGATAGTTGATGATCTTGCAAGGGGATATTAATGTACTTCTGCCATCCATGGTACAGACAGGTCGAATCGCTGGCTTTAGAAGCTCCTTTTTGAAAAGTTGATTATCTTAGATAGCAGATACAAGTCATTTAGTCTTGGTCGTTGCCCCCAAAACTGTTTCAAATCAACACTGTGGCTCTTAACTTCTTGGGGCTATGTGGGACGTTAGCGTGCCCCCCGTGGCGCACCCTATCAACAGCAGGTGCATTTCAAGAGCGGCAAATTTGAAACCAAATAAATGTCAAAATTCAAATTTCTCAAACATACAACTAACTTACAGCCTTTGAAAGATAAACATCTTCTTAATCTAACCACGTTTTCCGATTTCAAAAAGGTTTTACGGGGAAAGCATAAAGTTAGGTTATGTTAGGAGAGTACATTGACAATAGTAGTGCATTGTCGATTCAAAGACAGGCGTCACCAAAACCATAAAATCAGCTAAAATTATGCACTAACCTTTTACAATCTCCATCAGATGACACTCCTAGGACATTATGTTAGACAATGCATGCATTTTTAGTTCTATCAAGTTCATATTTATATCTAAAAACAGCGTTTTACTATGGCGTTGATGTCCAGGAAATCGCTTCCCTCCAATACCGGCAGTCAAGTCATGACAACAAAATAATTAATTAATATTAGAAAACATTGCTAAAATATTATATTGTCATTCAAAGAATTATAGATTTACATCTCTTGAACGCAATGGACTTGCCAGATTTAAAATTAACCTTACTGGGAAATCACACTTTGCAATAATCTGAGCACTGCGCCAGAAAAATACGCATTGCGATACAGACTAACCACCATGTTGGAGAGATCTAAAATCGAAAATACTATGTAAATAATCCATTACCTTTGATTCTCTTCATCAGATGTCACTTCCAAAGAGTCCCAGGTCCATAACGAATGTAGTTTTGTTCAAAAAAGCTCATCATTTATGTCCAAAAACCTCCGTGTTGTAGCACATGATCTAAGCCAGCCGGACTTCACTTCACTTCAAGAACGGAAAAAATATATTTCCGTTCGTTCAAACATGTCAAACGTTGTATCGCATAAATCATTAGGGCCTTTTTTAACCAGAACATGAATAAAATTCAAGGCGGACCATTGGGTTCTCTTTTAAAACGTTTCGGAATGAGAGTACCCACCATCAACTCGCGCGCCAGGTGAGTAATGGGCCATCACGTTCCATGACTCTTATTCGGTCAGATCTCAGAGTAGAATACTCAAAACACTTTGTAAAGGCTGGGGACATCTTGTGGAAGCAATAGGAAGTGCCAGAATATTCCTAACCCCCTTTGTTTTTCAATGGCATAGGCTCAAAGTCAATTCAACACATCAGGTATCCACTTCCTGTCAGAATCTGTCTCAGGGTTTTGCCTGCCAAATGAGTTCTGTTATACTCACAGACACCATTCAAACAGTTTTTGAAACTTTAGGGTGTTTTCTATCCAAACCTGAACAATAATATGCATATTCTAGCTTCTGAGTTGGTGTAATAGGCAGTTAAAAATGGGCACATATTTTTTCAAAAATTCTCAATACTGCCCCCTATACCCTAACAGGTTAACAACCAAACATTCTAAATTCAAACATTCTACCAACTTTACTTTGGTTGTTTTGTATTTTCCTCATTCAGAATTGCCAATTGATGGAATTACTGTGGAAGTACTCAAATGAGTTTTACATTGAACTCAATGCAGAAATCAATCACCAATCACCCAGATATGTTGTGATGTGCACCTTGACTCATTCTGTTTCTATGCTTCATTGTAGAATTATGAAACACACACGTGTTTCTATGGGATAAGCACGAGTATGTCTGCACTTGCATTGTTATCGTTTGTGTACCGTTGCTAATGTATGGCCGTGTGAATATTGTTACCAGTGAGTGTTTCGTTACCAGTGAGTGTTTTGTTACCAGTGGATGTTTTGATAGTTGTAATTAACAGTGTTTTGTATTCTACCTTTCCATAGGTGTGGTATGAGCAGGCTGCAGACACAGAGGCACAGGCAGAGACCAAGCCTGCAGGGTCAAAGGGCAAAGCCAACAAGTCAGCCAGCACCCAGGCTGCAACTGCAGATAACAGCCCTGCTGACTACCAGTTCAGACTGCTCACCCTCTGCCAGAAGGGCAAGGTCAAAGGAATGCATTTCTAAGGGGTTGATATTGCTAGCAGACTTACATTGGTTATACTGGAGAGGAATTCCTGAGTCTCTCCTAATAGAGGGTCATCTAGCCTACAGACACTCTCATGACAACTGACAGATAGGAAATATGAAACTTTCATGGGATTTTCATTGTCCATTGACATAATGGATTGTTGAATGCTTTTAAAAATGTTCCTGGTGGTTATCTCTATCAATACCTCTCTCTCCTGCTCTATTTCTGCTTATCTTTCTCCCCCTCCATCACCCTCCCTCTGTCTGTCTGTCTGTCTGTCCAGAGGCCTATGGTATGCTGAAGGATGTTGATAGGAAGGGTCTGACCCTGGGCCCCCTACGACAGTCTTATCTGGTCTCTGCTGACTGAGGGTAGTATGGAAAACACCATGAGGGTCAAAGAGATGTGAGTCTGTCTCTCTGTCCTGTGTGTGCGTCCTCTCAGTCCTCTCCCTCTTTCTCCCTCTATCTACCAGTCTTCCTGACAGACCATGAAATCTTACTGTGAGCTGCTTCAGTCAGAGCCCAGTCTGGTTTGGCAGGTTAAGCCTACAGTATACGGGGCAGCCAGGGTTCTTGAATTAGATTTGAGATTATCAAGTGATTGTGAATTTAACCCTTGACCCTGCTGGATGTGAACAGCAGTAGTCTGGTAAGCCTTGAGCCCCTTCCAGATTAATTTGGTTTCTGGGAAGCGGATGACTTTTTGCAAAAATGACAATCTTCTGCTGATTAGTAATGCATCGTGTGTTTTGGTTGTCCTGGTGTCTTAGTAGCAGGAGTTCTCCATTCAAAAACAAGAGTGGAATTAGGTTCTGATCGCTCTTAACACATGACTGATGATCTGTCCCAATAATCCTCCTCTCCTCCATCTCCCCTTCCCTCGCTCACTGCTCTGGGTCGGCTGCTGGAGTGAGCTACGTGTGTCTGTCTGTGTGTTTATGAACAGTTAGCATAATTAGCACAACAACTTAACACATACCTTCCACATTAAACACATCAGACCTGTCCCCCATCTCTCCAGATCTTTAGGTGCACCTACATCAGGCCAGGATAGGGTATGAGTTAACCCAGGTGGTTTTGGGCCTGTGATGGACCTCGCTGTATAAGAGAAGAGAGGGGAGTTGGTTTAATAATTTGGGAAGATGATCAAGACGTCAGTACAGTAATAATTCCCCTAGTGTGCATAAACCCCAGTCTGCATGTGGATGACTTAGCCAGGGCTGGAGCCAGATGGGGCCCAAGGCTGGGTCGGGGAGAGGAGGAGGAGGAGGAGTACGGGCTGCATCACAACTGAGCAGTGCGGTGCTTAACAGAGATTAAGGGGATTGGGATAGAGAGCAATGGGGGGGTAGTTGGTTGTCCAGCGGTATGAACACCAAGACCCCAGAGATATTGAGGGAGAGGGAAAGAGAGAGAGGGACAAGAGAGAGATGGGGACAGGAGGGATTTTATTTCCTTGGGACTGATAAGAATCACTCTGACCCCGAGGTTTCCACGGCAATCTGTCCGAGCGAGCGGAGGGCTGGCAGCCGGTCAGCACGGCGATAAGGAGCATGAGGCCAACGCTCAATTGAGCAGCCAGATTAAGTGGGTCGGAGACTGTAATAACAAAAAGAGAGTTTGATTGAGGTATTAGTGGCTCTGAAATGAAAAAACAGGAGTTCTGAAAGGACAAGGGAATAGAGGGAGAGATGGAAGGAAGGGGGAAATATTGCCTAGGATCCTAGGGTCTCTGCACTGCAGCTGCTGTTCCCTCCGTGCCCCTCACCAGACAGAGGAGACCAACACAGCCCCCTACTCTCAGAGTTGGAGAGGACACCTCAGAGGGAGACACCCTGTTCCATGTTTTACATGAGATCAGTTTGTTGTAATACTATATAGCTAGGCTAGATATGACTCACTTTCACTCAGTCCCTCGTAGGGCTGTGGCGGTCATGACATTTTGTCAGGCGGTGATTGTCAAGCAAACAACTGGCGGTCTCACGGTAATTGACCATTAATTAACATAAATACGTTTAGCATCTCCTGGCTTCCACGCATAGCCTACAAGCAACTTTGGAACATCCACATTTTAAAAAGTCTAATAAATCCATGTAATATAGCCTACACCATCACAAGGAATCTATTATTTATTTTAGACAGGTCTAAAGAAACATGATATGAAGAAAATGTAGTCTAACAGAATATCATTCTCTGAGTTGTCCTTATGTTAGGTCCTGATTTGGATATGCCATATGGCTGTGGGCTACACTGGTTCATTTTGCAGACAAGATTTGCTTAGAATTCTGTGGCATTATTTTATATTATGACGAATACAATTGAACATAGCTGAATAAAATAGAAAGGATATTTTCTCCAAACAATTTCTGAGGGAGTGTGCACGTGGCTATTCAGTGTTGAGCGGTTAAAAAAGAAACTGGTTCTCCTATATGCTTCATTTAGAGTTATTTATGTAACTTTAGTTGTGATAAACGTTGGGCTATTAATACATTCTAAGGCTGCATGGTTCGACTCTAATGATGATTTGTGTTGCATGAAAGGCATGAGCTCTGCTCTGTTTCTTGCGCAGGCTGTACACAATTTGACAAGTACTTCATAATATTCTCACCCGGCCACGAATTTCCCAGTGGCATCCCCTTGTGTGGCCAGAATACCAACAAAAAAATGCCATGCCTTTTAACCTCTCTTGGGCAGGTGGGATGCTATAAATGTTGTTTTGTTCGATAAAGTTCATAATTTATGTCCAAATACCTCCTTGTTGTTTGCGCGTTCAGTAAGCAAGTGTAAGAAGCGCGGCCAAAATGTCACGACGAAAAGTCTAAAAAAGTTATATTTACGTTCGTTCAAACATGTCAAACGTTGTATAGCATCAATCTTTAGGGCCTTTTTAACTTAGAACTTCAATAATATTCCAACCGGACTATTCCAATGTCTTGAAAAACGTTTTGGAACACAGCTACCCCTCATGTGAATGCGCGCCAATGAAGTCATGTGCTTTCCTGAGTCAACAACTTCCAACTTCCTTTGTTAGCTCTCTGTTCACCATAGACGCCTCAAACAACTTTCTAAAGACTGTTGACATCTAGTGGAAGCCTTAGGAAGTGCAAAATGAACCCTACTTCACTGTGTGTTAGATAGGCAATGACTTGAAAAGACTACAAGAACCAGAATTCCCACTTCCTGGTTGGATTTTTTTTGCCTGCCATATGAGTTCTGTTATACTCACAGACATCATTCAAACCGTTTTAGAAACTTCAGAGTGTTTTCTATCCAAATCTACTAATAATATGCATATTCTAGTTCCTGGGCCCGAGTAGTAGGCCGTTTAATTTGGGTACGTTTTTCATCCGGCCGTGAAAATACTGCCCCCTACCCAAGAGAGGTTAAAAGAACTGTCCACATTTCCTTTTCATCAGCCAACAAGATGAGTAGGCCTTACGAACAACAAAAGCACTAGCCTATGTCAACCTACTATCCCCCATAGTACAAAAGCTGACCTATTCTATTGTGTCAACTTGACCTTCTGTGCAATAAATAAATATTTGAAACATACTCTGTGACCATTGTGGGATGCGATAGATCCCAAATGAATACAACCAATCGCATCAAAAAGCCTTTTAAAAGCAATGAGGCTTATGCAACAGATCAGAACGTTTAGCTTAAAATGTTGATAAACTATTAGGCTATTTCTTACATTATAAGCACAGCAATGTGCACACGGCTGTAGGATATAAGCATGAATGTTCCAAAATGCAATCAATTACAGGGAAAACACTATTCTTATCAGGTATGAAGGAAAGACCCAGATGCAGACAACGTCGAATATACAATAGTTTAATATTACAGCAGGGGCAGGCAATAGATAAGTCAAGGCAGGCAGGGGTCAGTAAACCAGAGGTGGGGCAACGGTACCGGGGGGCAGGCAGGCTCAGGGTAAGGCAGAGGTCGGTAATCCAGAGGGGGGCAAAGGTACAGGTCGGCAGGCAGGCTCAGGGTCAGGCAGAGTGGTCAGGCAGATGGGCTCGGAGTCAGGACAGGCAAGGATCAAAACCAGGAGGGTGAGAAAAGAGAGACTCGAAAAAGCAGGAGCTGAGACACAAAATGCTGGTTGACTTGAACAAACAAGACGAAATGGCAACAGACAAACAGAGAACACAGGTATAAATACACAGGGGATAATGGGAAGATGGGCGACACCTGGAGGTGGGTGGAGACAGTCACAAAGACAGGTGAAACAGGTCAGGGTGTGACAATTCTCAAAAGTGCTTTATTACAAAGGTGCATTTTTATGGTAAAAATTACCATCCCCAAACATGAAACTCATTTGCCGCCTATGTATGCCAGGCTCTACACTGGTTGTAAAGTGGATTAATGTGCTTAATTTAATAAGTTATTTAGCCTCTTTAGTTGTGATTCAAACCTTATCAAAACATATAGGCCAATAGGCTAGGATTCATTAGTATGATTTGAAAATATATATATATATAATATAAAAGTTTTAAAAAAGTTATATTTTGTTTGTTGCTTTACGGCACACGCAGGGCATCATTCACAAGTGATAATACATCATTCACAAGTGAATACTGGCTAATACGGGCTAATACTGTCACCCATCAGAATATTCTTTATTTAATTGTGTCTTTACATACAGTATACTAAATAATATATGTGTGAAATTTGTTTTGATTTAGAATGGACCATTATCATGCACCTGTCTCATCTATCATGCACCTGTCTCATCGATGCACTTAAATAGCAAATGGAGGAGGCTTTTCCTGTGGTTCATTTTCATGCCAGCCAGGTAGACTATACTCCTGTTGTAAAGCGAAGCAATGTGCTTAATATTAGGAAAGTTCAGAAATAAATATAGTAGACCTAGCCTATAAAAGCTGATGGGATCCTCCTCTTTTTAATAGAGGCCATCATCATGTTTTCTCACACAATTGCATAGCCTATAGAAATGTTGCGCAACATGAGCCCATGGGCTCTCATGAAGTGTTTGATTAGATTTTCGATTACATTTGCATTGATGTCAGAGTGATTAGAGGGACGATGGAGTGCTGAGTACCAGGCAGTTAGCACGTTTGGTAGGCTACTAATGACCATCAGCAGCATCAGAGCTTAGAGAAGCCTAGTTACCATGACTAAACACACACGCACTCACACCCACACACACAAGCAGTATGTCTTTTACACACCATTTGTTGCCTCCCTTCCAACCCCTAGATGGCCTGTCCACACTCAAGTCCATCCTGCAGGAAGACCAGGTGCCTTTAGCTGTCCCTCACCCGATTGGTGCAATCCCTCGGGAGCCATGGCGACATGCAGGGCATCCAGGAAATTGAGGCACACCCCTCAAACTGTCCAGCATGGTCTTTGTCAACAACACTGCCCTGGCACACATCACAATGTATGTTTTTTTGTCATGCCGTTTTCATGGCTTTCAGTAGCATTGCAGTGAACCTGTTTCTCTATGCTCTCCGTAACCTCCCGGTTTCAGGGGTTAACAAAACCCTGGCCTCCAGTACCCAGAGGGTTACCAACACCCTGACCTCCAATACCCAGAGGGTTACCAATACTCTGGCCTCCAATACCCAGAGGGTTACCAACACCATGGCCTCCAATACCCAGAGGGTTACCAATACCCTGGCCTCCAATACCCAGAGTGTCACCAATAACCTAGCATACAGCCCACAATGACCTGATTAACATTGATGTGGTCACAAAGAGGAATGTTCATGAAGAGGCTGCCACTACCAAATACGCAAAAGGCACCAAATCCCCAACAAGCTCTCTCCTCTATCACCCTTCTTCTCCCTCTCCTTCGCCACCAGCCCACATTAATATTTAATCTGGGCCTGAATCCACTGTGATCACTGTAACTGTTGAGTCTGAATAATTTACAGAGGGCCCCTCTAAATTTGACGCCTGCTTTCCGGACCGTTCCGCCTGCCCTCTTAACCAGTCAGCTCGGCTCAAGTCGCGCCACCCCACGCGTGTCACTGCTTCTTAGGCCGATCGGGGGGGGGGGGGTCAGAGTTCATCCTGACAGGCCCAGTCAAGCGAGAGAGCAGGGACCACTGCCCAATCGGGCATGAGCGCCTTTCACTTCCGCTGTCCTATCCTCTGGGCTCAGGGAGCTAGGTGGGGATGACACCCCCACACCACTGTTAGCAGAGATTTCAAATAGGACCGACTGTTAGCAGAGAGAATTCAAATATGACCGACTGTTAGCAGAGAGAATTCAAATAGGACCGACTGTTAGCAGAGAGAATTCAAATAGGACCGACTGTTAGCAGAGAATTCAAATAGGACCGACAGTTAGCAGAGAGAATTCAAATATGACCGACTGTTAGCAGAGACAATTCAAATAGGACCGACTGTTAGCAGAGAGAATTCAAATATGACCCACTGTTAGCAGAGACAATTCAAATAGGACCGACTGTTAGCAGAGAGAATTCAAATATGACCCACTGTTAGCAGAGAGAATTCAAATAGGACCGACTGTTAGCAGAGAGAATTCAAATATGACCGACTGTTAGCAGAGAGAATTCAAATATGACCGACTGTTAGCAGAGAGAATTCAAATAGGACCGACTGTTAGCAGAGAGAATTCAAATATGACCGACTGTTAGCAGAGAATTCAAATATGACCCACTGTTAGCAGAGAGAATTCAAATATGACCGACTGTTAGCAGAGAGAATTCAAATAGGACCGACTGTTAGCAGAGAGAATTCAAATCGGACCGACTGTTAGCAGAGAGAATTCAAATCGGACCGACTGTTAGCAGAGAGAATTCAAATAGGACCGACTGTTAGCAGAGAGAATTCAAATAGGACCGACCGTTAGCAGAGAGAATTCAAATAGGACCGACTGTTAGCAGAGAGAATTCAAATAGGACCGACCGTTAGCAGAGAGAATTCAAATAGGACCGACCGTTAGCAGAGAGAATTCAAATAGGACCGACTGTTAGCAGAGAGAATTCAAATATGACCGACTGTTAGCAGAGAATTCAAATAGGACCGACCGTTAGCAGAGAATTCAAATATGACCGACTGTTAGCAGAGAGAATTCAAATATGACCGACTGTTAGCAGAGAGAATACGATCCATAAAAGTTTGATGCGTTTAGTTTTTCTCTGTGTTAGAAGAATGAGGAGGGAGGGTCTCTACTTCTCGCATATTTTGAAAATATTGTATCATTTCTCCCTGTATGCCGTCATTGACCTCTGTCAGTGTCATTGTGGTGTTTTATAGGTTTTCTTTACCACAAAGCTCTGCTGCTGCTAACTCCCCCAGCCGATGCATTGTGGTCTCAGTGAATCAGTGAAGAGATTGGAGTGTTTGTTGTTTTCCTCCATTTATGACTTATCTAAATGCCTCTCTTTGAACTTACCCCCATCTCTCTGTCTCTCTCTCTCTCTAACAATTCAATTCAATGGCTTTATTGGCATGGGACACATATGTTTACATTGCCAAAGCAAGTGAACTAGATAACAAAAGTAAAATAAACAATAAAAATTAACAGTAAACATTACTCACAAAAGTTCCAAAAGAATTTCAAATGTTATATTATGTCTATATACAGTGTTGTAAAGATGTGCAAATAGTTTGTGTCTCTCTCTCTCTCTGTGTGTCTGTCTGTCTCTCTGTGTGTGTCTGTCTGTCTCTCTCTGTGTCTGTCTCTCTCTGTGTCTCTCTCTCTCTCTGTGTGTCTCTCTCTCTGTGTGTCTCTCTCTCTGTGTGTCTCTCTCTCTGTGTGTCTCTCTCTCTGTGTGTCTCTCTCTCTGTGTGTCTCTCTCTCTCTGTGTCTCTCTCTCTCTCTGTGTCTCTCTGTGTCTCTCTCTCTCTCTGTGTCTCTCTGTGTCTCTCTCTCTCCATCTGTGTGTCTCTCTCCATCTGTGTCTCTCTCTCTCTGTGTGTCTCTCTCTCTCTCTGTGTGTGTCTCTCTCTGTGTGTGTCTCTCTCTCTCTCTGTGTGTGTGTCTCTCTCTCTCTGTGTGTGTCTCTCTCTCTCTCTGTGTGTGTCTCTCTCTCTCTCTGTGTGTCTCTCTCTCTCTCTCTCTCTGTGTGTCTCTTTCTCTCTGCGTATTCCTCTCTTTGTATGCCGTGTGTGCTCAGGCGTGGTCGGTCAGTCTTGTGAGCTGAATATGTATTATTGTGTTCAGATCCACAATCTGAATAAAGGCCGAGGTTATTTACTTTCTGACATCAGAAATCCCCTCCGTCACAATGAAATATAGATCACATACAGGTCAATGAGGATCTTTATGTTGAAAATATGCCAGATAAGTGGGTTTTCTCCATTATGTCTAATATAAATGTAGCTCGAGCCGCATGAACATTCAGAGAGACGTGTCAAGCGAGACTGTCTGGTTCCACACTCCACCAGATTATGTTTCCCTTGAATTGACAGGCAAAAAGTCTGCTCTCAAAAACAAGAAAGAAAAGCAATAAAATGAGGGAAATATTACTTAAAATAAGCTAAATTATCTGCCAACAGAACAGGAAAGTTTACTGCCAAGATTTTTTAAACAAGTAAAAATATCTAGTTATGGATACAAAGAAAAGATTTAAGAAAATGTTTTCTCAATATGTAGGAAAATGTGCTTAAATTTAGCAAATGCAAGTGACATCATCTTGAAATAAGGCTATATGTGTAAAAGGTCTGGGTGTAGCTGCTGCAGAGGAGTCAGGCGCAGGACAGCAGAAATCAGTAATAAAAGTAACTTTACTCAAAATTACCAAGTACATGTAGTAAATCCAAGCCCACACAAAAGGACCGAAATACATAAAACAAACACTCACAAAAACCATGGGGAAAAAAGAGGGTTAAATAATGGACATGTAATTGGGGAATTGAAACCAGGTGTGTAAAACAAAGAGAAAACAAATGGAAAATGAAAAGTCGATCAGCAATGGCTAGAAGGCCGGTGACGTTGACCGCCGAACATCGCCTGAACAAGGAGAGGGACCGACTTTGGCGGAAGTCGTGACAATATGTTTAGTAAATATATCTTAAAACCAGTACAGCTACACTAAAAACAAGTACATTTGTCTGGATACAAAGAAAAGATTTAAGAATTATTTTCTCAATATGTAGGAAAATGTGCTTAAATTTAGAATCCAATGCGATTGCAATCGTCTTGAAATAAGGCAATATTCCCAGGAATTTACAGAAAAATAGCATATTGTGCTTAAATAAGTAATCCTGACTAAGATAAATGTACTTGTACTACTACTAGAAATGAGATTGGCTTGCTTAAAGAAAGAATCTCATTTTTTTCCCACTTCTTTATTGAGTATATCCAGAGGCTGATATGGGCAGAACAAATGATGCAAAAACAACAACAACAAAGGCCATTGGTGGTCAAGCTGAAAATGTAAGACCTATGGCAAGATAACAAACGTAACAGTGCTTTCAACCTTCTTATAATAAACAACAAACGCCCTGCCTATTTATTAAAGGTTATCGGATCGGTTCTCGGGACCGGGAAAAATTGTTTTGTGCAACCCTAGTTAGTAATTCCCTTTTTCCACTCGGCCATAGCCTTTTTATATGAAGAAGTCATGTCCCAGTCATGGATGGCGTCCGAGAGGACTTCTGTCTGCAGCACAGAGAGGAGTGTCACAATGCACTTGGGATATGTGAGGTGAAAGGTGTAATAACACGCCATGAGATACGTCACGCTGGTATAGACGTCCTCTTTTGGGAAGGTCACCACAGGCATGGTTCCAATGGCCAGTACGCAGTTGGTTTCACAGACAATCACGACAGGACTGAAGAGTGGTCTCGCCTGAAGAAAGGTGTTGGGGTCTTCTGCAGACTGACACAAACACAAAGAGAAAAACAAATATGACAATTCACACTCTTTGTATGATATGGTAAAGTAATGAAAATTCTAATACATGCACACATTTCTTACCTCAAGGATATGAAGCTTAGCCTCACTTGCATGTGCTGACTTCTTCGGGGGAGCCACAGGGGATGGGAACATATCTGGTAAAGCCTTCATCATGGCGATTGAGGTCTTCACTGTTAAAAACGAAAATAGTTTAATTTGATTTACTGCAGCCTGTTATTAAAAAAAAAATGAATACATTCATGGGATTCACCATTGTCAGCAGAGCCAGTAATTACCTTTGTCCAGCAGCGGTGGCTTCATGACCTTTTTGAATACTCCATAAAACTGTGCCTTGTTGTAAAAGGTCCCCCAACGGGTCTTCAGTTCAGGTATGAAGCAGGAGTTCACTCGATCGAGGGTCCGCCGGATTTCATCCATAACCTGACACACACAGACAGACAGACAGACAGTGTAAGACTCTGTCTGTCTGTCTATCTAGCTGGAGGTGTAGCATTAGCCTGTTTACTACCAGACCGAATTCTTGCGAGCTCACTGTTTTACATTTGCCCGAAGTAGTTTACCCCCATCCCTGCTATGGCTTCTCACGCTGCTCAGTTCCACATTGTATCTCATTTGAGATTTGGTCTGGTGTTAACCAGGCTAAGGAAGCATAGGCCTACTTAAAATGAATACATTTGCTTACATATGCTTGAAGTATCTTGGTAGGCCTGTCCTGCTTCTTAGTAGCATCAGAGTTGACGAAGGCTCGTCTTTCTTGGAATTCAAGGTCCAGGAGCTGGGAAACATCCTTCTGGTTGGGTCTGGCCTTGGTTTTGTACATCTCCTGTAGAGTTTTATAATGTCTTGCCTGGTTCTGTAGGATCTCAGTAGTTTCTGATGCCAGAAAACATAACAAACCCGACCAATTAACATTTAAATATTTAGACTGAAATTAAGACCAGTGATTCTGCTTGTACTACCCCCCTCCCCCCACCACCCCCAAACCTCTCATTCCACAGGAAACACTGAAACACTGTTTCTAGTCCCTCGTTTAGAGTAGTAGTAGAAGTTGCATTTATAAGGAAACACTATCCACTATTTCAATTTGTTTACTTACCACCCAACTGTTCAACATCTGGGGTGCTGCATCTAGATGGTGGGGATCTCTCCAAGATCAGTGTTGAGGAGGTGGATTCGTCAGTCTCATCAGTGGACATCTCCTGGCTGCTCTGAAATCTAAGGCTTCGTGGCCTCTTTCTTGAAGGGGTCGCTCCCTGCTTCTTTTTGGGGGTTGTAACATTCTGAATCCTTTTCAAAAGCTGCTTCTTTACAGATTCCTAACAAACAACAAATTGTTTTTGTTATAAATCACATTAAACAAAATTGAATCCTGAAATCACAGGTCCCAGAGGAGGTGCCTGGTCTACACAGGTCCCAGAGGAGGTGCCTGGTCTACACAGGTCCCAGAGGAGGTGCCTGGTCTACACAGGTGGTGCCTGGTCTACACAGGTCCCAGAGGTGGTGCCTGGTCTACACAGGTCCCAGAGGAGGTGCCTGGTCTACACAGGTCCCAGAGGAGGTGCTTGGTCTACACAGGTCCCAGAGGAGGTGCCTGGTCTCCACAGGTCCCAGAGGAGGTGCCTGGTCTACACAGGTCTGATTCTTCACCCTGTATAAGACATACATTTATTCAATGGTAATTATAAATAAAAAAGAACACCACACTGTAACAACAACCTAACAGCAAACACCAAAACAACTACATCTTTAGATATATGTATTGTAATGATGGCCAGGAAATGCTACTTTGATAACAGGAAACACTGTCTGCATGGTTAGATTAAATGTCTCCCAAATGTCAAAATCTAACATTACCTCATTTTCACCATGAGTAAATCTCCAAATGGTTCTCCTTCAGAAGAAGTGCTCTGGCCCGGGAAAGAGATCACGTAAATCCACTTTAGAGAGGCTGGGCAGCATGTCTGTGCTTATATTAGCAGCTGAAAAACACATTTAACCACATGGTAAATAGTTAAGTAATTAGTAACTAAATCATAGTTTATAGACGCAAAGTGTCAGGTTGATATAGGTTATGAGACATTAGCATACTGTCTTCCCTTTCCAGTTAATGCAGGAATGATTTACCAAGCTAGATAATGTTAGCTAACAAAATTAGACTACCAGTATGTCATTAACGTTGACGTCAATTACTTTAAACCAAAAGATAGTGCAAGCTAATGAAACTAACGTTCACGCTAAATTGTCTCCCATATTGAAAAATCTTTGTTAATCTCTTCTTGCCTAGCTAAGATTGTAGACAATGACTGGCACCATCGATAATCAGCTTCGCTGTCTTTGGCGCTTTTTCAATGTATTTTCTATTGTCAATAGAAAGGGCGCCAAAGACGGTGAAGCTAAATAATCGACGGTGTCTGTCATTAGGGCACATGTACACCTCATTAACACTATTTCTGGCAATAAAGCACTCTCAATCTAACCAAAGTTCAAGTTTTTTTCAACGAATGGCCATTCGTGCAGTTATTAACTGCTAACAGTCAAAGTTACCTAGTTAAAATTAGCATGCTAACTTGGCTTGCCAACTTTCCAATTCAAATGAACGTTAGCTAACATTAGCTTGCTAAAGAGAAAGGTAGACGGGTATAAACAAATGAACATTACCTTTAAATACTGTGGTTGATATATGAACCATGGAATGGATGACACATATCTGGGCCATCCATTCCATCTTCATTAATGTTGTTGTTAATTGACTCAAAGATTTGGACCGTCTTTGAATTTTTTGTTATAGGCCTCCCTTATGTAGCTAGATAAGCAATATCACATGAGAGGGAGTGCTGAATATCAGGAGGGAGCCAAGATGGCGTCACTGTGAAAGGGAGTGTTTTCTCGCTCTTCAAAGAAATATTGAGGGTTAGGTGGTTAACAGTCTAATATTGGCTATTAATGTTGAAGGAAACTAACTATAACTTGTTTTAGGGATATAGGATAAGTTTAGAGTTAGTTTTTGTCAAGTTGAATGGGAAGAACACGACAGAAAGACAAGAGTAGACGAAATATCCAAGTCTCACAGAAGACAGCAGACATGCTAGCTAGCCACAACGAGAACCAGAGCAGCATGAATACACAATAAATCGCGAACTCAAGCAAGAGAAAGAACAAAACTGACCAGGATGAAATCCTTGCAACCTCTTTACCTCAGACCCCAATTAAAAATCCACCGGTGAAAAAAGTAAAAAACGACATTTCCATGTCTGAACTTTTCTCTGCAATTCAGTCCCTGTCTACTAAACAAGACGCCACGTTCTCCAAAGTGTCTACTAAACAAGACGCCACGCTATCCAAAGTGTCCATCAAAGAGCGGGCTACCGAAGAAACATCAAAGAAGATCGATAATTTGTCAGAAACTGTCAATCAGCTACACAAAATTGTGAGCGAGAACAAGGAAAAGATAACGTTCCTAGAGAATGAGTTGAAGAAAATGCAATCCCAAAATAATGAGCTGTGTGAGAATGTAGCTGAACTTCAAAGGTTCTCTCGCAGGTGGAATCTGAAAATACAAGGTGTAAAAGAGGTAGAGGGAGAGGATATTAGGGAAGCAGTCATTAATATCCTGGGAAAGGTGGCTCCGTGAATCAAAAATAGGCTAAGAGATGTGATTGATGTGGTAGATCGACTTGGGAAACAAAGATCTGATGAACCCCCTCGCAATATCATCTTGCGCTTAACTATGCGCCATTACAGGGACATAATCTGGAAAATGGCTAAGGGGAACAAGTTTCTGGACGAGAAGAAGCTCCGCATCAAAGAAGCTTTGATACCGCAGGATCAGGCTGCCAGAGAGAAACTGTGGTCACTTATATAGAAGGCACGACAAGAGGGAAAGAAGGCTGGGTTCAAGGGCCCACACACGTTTATTGAAGGAAGAATGATTACTGGGTAAAAATTGGAATTGTGTCAGGTGCGTCGTAAAAGCTAGACCAAGGCACAGCGGGTATCATGCTCATCTTCTTTATTTGTTACAAGAGAACGCTTAAACAAAATATAAACTAACGCCAAATAACAGTTCCGTAAGGACACAAGCACTATACAAAAAAACAACCACCCACAAAACCCAAAGGAAAACAGGCTGCCTAAGTATGGCTTCCAATCAGAGACAACGAAAGACACCTGTCTCTGATTGGAAACCACACTCGGCAAACCTGGAAAGCGGAACATAGAAAATGAAAACTAGAACCAAAATCCCCTAGACAAAAAACCCCAAAACACAAAACATACACCCCCTGCCACGCCCTGACCAACTACAATGACAAATAACCCCTTTACTGGCCAGGACGTGACAAACTGTGAGTACTACCAAGAGTACAGTTAAGGTACTACCACGAATAAATGTACCGTTCGAACTACAACTAATGAACACTTGCCAACAAAAAAAGGGAAGTAAATAGATTTGTTATTCTGTTAACCACCACTACCTCAGCCGAGCGTAGTTTTCCGTCGGAGTAATCCTCTCCAGGTTCACTGTTTGTTTTATTGTTCACATTACTACTTGTGTTATCTAATTTGTGTTTTTCTTTTTTTAATGCAGGAGTTCGTTTTCAATTCACTCAATATCGTTAGTCTGAATGCTAGGGGTTTGAGAAATCTTACAAAAAGGAAAGCTTTATTTTTATATTGTAAACGCAGTAATGCAGATTGTGTCCTTCTTTATTCCTAATTTCCTAATTTCTCCTTTTTTGTTACAATTTGTTATAGATGTAGATCATCACTTGAATTTCCCTAAATTTACAAGCTACTAAAAAAATCTAAAGGTACTCGAGGATATTGGAAATTAAACACACTCCTTAAACATAATACTCTCCTTGAAAACATCAAATCGTTAGCTAAAGATATTTTTGCAAGAAAATACTTGGGTCATGGAAGTAGATGGGAATTTTTCAAATATAAAGTCAGAGTGGTAGCCATTAAACGCGCCAAAGAGCTGATGCAGTTAAAGAACCTTAGAGAAAAAGAGATGATGAGCAAGCTTGAGCAGTTTTCTAAAGAAAGATTATCTATCTGAAGAAGAGGAGTCTGTATTCAAGTCTTTACAACTAGAATTAGAACAGCTTTACACGGATCTGGCAAAGGGTGCCTTTGTAAGGTCAAGAGCAAAATGGATTGAAGAGGTGGAAAGAAACACTAGTTACTTTCTTGCACATGAAAAGAGAAACTACAAAAGAAAATCTATAACTGCACTCAAAATGAACAATGTTTTATGCAAAGATCCCATTACAATATCATGATTTGTCAATTCCTTTTATGAAAACATTTACAGCTCTCAATTTCAGGAAGATGGTTGTGAAAGCTACATTTGCCACATTCAGAATTATGTCCCTGTAATTGAGGATGATTTCCACTCAGTTTGCGATTCACCTGTGTCAATTGAAGAAATTAGAGAGGCTCTGAATTCAATGAAAAAAGGGAAATCACCTGGCCCTGATGGCCTGTCAGTTGAATTCTATAGACAGTTTTGGGAGTTACTAGAAGACCTGATTTTTAACTTCTATGGGCTAAATATCTATGGGATATTTCACTGGCTGCGGGACACAGCCAGTGAAATATCAGGGCGGAAAATTCAAAAACAACAAAATGTCATAATTCAACTTTCTCAAACATACAACAATTTTACACCATTTTAAAGATAAACTTCACATTAATCTAACCACATTGTCCAATTTCAAAAAGGCTTTACAGCGAAAGCAAAACATTAGATTATGTTCGGAGAGTACATAGACAAAAATAATCACACAGCCATTTTCCAAGCAAGGACATATGTCAATAAAACCCAAAACACAGCTAAATGAAGCACTAGCCTTTGACGATCTTCATCAGATGACACTCCTAGGACATTATGTTACACAATACGTGTATGTTTTGTTCGATAAAGTTCATTTTTATATCCATAAACAGCATTTTACATTGGCGCGTGATGTTCAGAAAATGTATTCCCACCAAAACGTCCGGTGAATGTGCACATCAATTTACAAAAATACTCATCATAAACGTTGACAAAATATATAACAATTATTTTAAGAATTATAGATAGACTACCCCTGGATGCAACCGCTGTGTCAGATTTTAAAATAGCTTTATGGAGAAAGCACATTTTTCAATATTCTGAGTACATAGCTCAGCCATCACGGCGAGCTATTCAGACACCCGCCAAGTTCGGGGCAACCTAAACTCAGAATTAGTATTAGAAATATTCTCTTACCTTTGCTGATCTTTGTCAGAATGCACTCCCAGGACTGCTACTTCCACAAGAAATGTTGTTTTTGTTTGAAATAATCCATATTTATGTACAAATACCTCCGTTTTGTTCATGCGTACAGATCACTTATCCAAAGGCATAAAGCGCGAGAGTGGAACGAGAGACGAAAAGTCTAAATGTTCCATTACCGTACTTAGAAGCATGTCAAACGCTGTTTAAAATCAATCTTTATGGTATTTTTTACGTCAAATTGCGATAATATTCCAACCGGACAATAGCATATTCATTTAAGAAGGAAAAGAAGGAGGGGCGTGCTCGCGGGACCGAGCATATCCAATCCTTTTGTTGCCAGGCAGACCACTCAGTAACTGAGCTCCTATTATCTGCCCAGTGACAGGAAAATGCTCAAACCACTTTCTGAAGGCTTTAGACAGCTAATGGAAGCCTTAGGAAGTGCAACGTCCCCCACAGACACTGTAGTTTTGATAGAGAATCAAAAGAACTACAATTCTCAGACTTTCCACTTCCTGCTTGGAATTTTCTCAGATATTTGCCTGCCATATGAGTTCTGTTATACTCATAGACACCATTCAAACAGTTTTAGAAACTTCAGAGTGTTTTATATCCAAATCTACTACTACAAATCTAATGCATATTCTCGTTTCTGGGCCAGAGTAGTAACTTGTTTAAATTGGGTACGTTTTTCATCCGGCCGTGAAAATACTGCCCCCTAGCCCAGACAGGTTAATGCTATAACTGCATTTTCTATTGCATCAGGATTAAAACTGAATGTTTCTAAATGTGAAATCTTATGTTTATTTGACCCTGATGATAAAGAAATAGAAAATATTCCTGTAAAAGGACTGTGTTAAATATTTAGGAATACATCTGTCAAAAAACCACTTAGTCAGACAACATTTGAATTTCTCTCCTAAAATTAAGAAAACCAAAAATATATTCAATATTTTGTTACAAAGAGATCTTTCTATACTTGGGAGAGTACTTCTGTCCAAGGCAGAGGGACTGTTTCGTTTTGTGTACCCCTCATTATTGTTATGGGTAAATCCTGCTACTTGTAAAGAGATCAATAAGACCTTTCTTGACTTCATCTGGAAAATAAGTCTCACAAACTAAAAAAGTCAGTCCTTTCTAACAAAAGAGCTGCAAACGGTCTAGAAGTGTTGGATTTTGTTGACATAAATAACACTTTCAAGATAAACTGGTTGAAAAGATGTTTAATAAGTTGGGAGGTCTTCAATTTTTACTGAAATGTAATTATATTCCTGAAAGATTACCTGCTAAATTGGCTAGGTTTCACCAGCAAGCTTAAATGGCCTGGAAAATATGTTTCCTGCACAATTTTCCCCACATAAAGCTATTTTGTGGAATAATTCAGACATAACTGTAAGGAATAAGTCATTGTTCTACCCCAGCTGGCTGAGAGGAATATTGACTTTGTTTTTGATGTTTTCGACAACAAGGGTAATATTCTCACATATGAAGAATTTATAACATTGAAAGAGTTTCCGATACCTTTCAGAGAGTTTATTTCTGTGATCAATGCCGTTCCCAGTGGTCTAACACTAATGAAAACTCTTCTTAGCTTTGGTAATGATCACAAAGTTTATCCAGAACTCAGATTGGAAGGCGTGGGCTTAGTTGAGAAATCTTGTTGTAATAAATATAAGACAAATTGTTCTTTCACAAAACCAACTTACACCGATCATTTTTTTTTCTGGAACATGCTTATTCCTGACATTGTCTGGAAAAATGCATGGTTAAGGCCTTACAAATATTGTACACCAAAGTTAAGGAAGTGAACTTCAAAATTTTACATAAGATATATCCATGTAATTCTATGACATCCAAATTTGTGGCTATTGATATCTGCGTTTTCTGTGAAAAAGGTGAGAATCTGTCTCACTTGTTCTTTGAATGTAAATTTGTCTCAGAATTTTGGGAAAACCTTGCAAAACTCTTATTTACCATTATGAACACTACCTATGTTTTTGACATGAAAGATATATGTTACTATTGCAATGATAACAAGACCACTGAAATGATTGTGAATTTTTTTATTCTTGTTGCCAAATACTTCATACACAAACAAAAATTCCAAAATGCTATACCAATATTAAATGTTTTTGATTGAATATAACTATTTTATTAAGATTTCCTAAATCATTAGAAAACATTTTTTTCAGAGTGATTACAAATGCACTAGAATTGTTTTTTTCAAATTTTGTTTGTTTCAGTATTTTCTCGTTAATACCTGCGTTCTGTTTTGTATGATGTAAGAATGTAAATTGTTGAGCTGTATTTTAAATAAAAAATAAAATGTAAAAAAATTATGTCCTCAAATTTTTTATTTTATTTTTAAATGAATATCAGCACGGCTGTGATTCGGTCGTAGGTACGAGGCCGCAGATAATACTATTCAGTATAACAGCACAACCTCGAGTGTGATATTGCTTTTATACAACAGCTCTACAAGTGCAATTTATTAGGTAACAGTAATAATCGACAACAGATTATGATTTGTTAATTTATTTAATCATTTATTGGCTCCGCCAACACAGTTTCACAACTGGACTGGCACACAGTTCCCAACTGGTCTGGGACTGGACTTTTGCCAAGCACCACATATACATTTTCCTACACAATAGCTTGCTACTTTGTGTAGGTCTACACGTTACTGTCCTCTCCTGACGACCATTCATAATTTAACTCAAATGTTATTTGTGGAAATATGTTCATCTTTGCGGTGCAAAGTTTGTTAAAATTTAAGATAGATAACGATCGTTAATGTAATTAATGGTTATTAGAACACCTGTAAAGCGGAGTGATACATGTATAGTTAAAAGTCCCAGTGCTGTTGTACTCTACTCCAATCAAATTACTTGGTCGTATTATAAATACTTGTGAATATTATTTTCAGTTCTTTCCGCCCTTTTCATCGAAAGCAGTGGGAACGTTTTGTTTGCGTTTGCTTTTAGTAACGTTGAAGATGCTTTGGCGGTGAGTTATCTGCTGCGTTTTTATAACTTTTTCATTGAAACTTATTGAGCCATATCAATATATTGCACAGTCGCAGCACTGATTTCTGGTTGCTCGGTGGTATTGACGGATGCTCTGAGGAATATAGAGTGTACAATTCCTTCTATCATCATGTAAAGAGAAACCACCTTCAACACCTACTTGAAGGCACCCAACCAGATGAACAGCCATCGGAGGAAAGCCAAGTACCACCGGAACAAGTAAGGAGCTAGCTTGCATTTATTTCTGGATATTAAGAAAATATTTAATGAACGGATGATACACAGACCAAAGTCATACTGCCCATAGGCTATTCGATCATTTTAGCTATAATGACTCTTATGGCTAAAGCTGGGTTAACGTGAAAATAATCAATGATAAATAGGAACAAAACACTTAAATAGCTCTATTGGTGAAACTAAATACAATTTCAAATAATAATCTGTTTCTTTGATGTGTGGTACACAGGACAACATTCAACCCGATCAGCTTCTAGCTAACTCCAGCATCACTGATCAGAAACTCCATACATCTGACTCAGATGAAGAGCAAAGGGGCATTGACCAACATGGAGCTGTCACAGTGCAACAAGTAAGTTACTCGGTTGGTGGCAATCTACTGAAATTGACTATATTTTTTTTAAATACTTAGATTTACTAATAGCATTCATAGTCAGTCTTCGCAACTACTTCAAATCAAATGTATTTACATCAGCTGATATCTCAAAGTGCTGTACAGAAACCCAGCCTAAAACCCCAAACAGCAAGCAATGCAGGTGTAGAAGCACGGTGGCTAGGAAAAACTCCCTAGAAAGGCCAAAACCTAGGAGGAAACCCAGAGAGGAACCAGGCTATGAGGGGTGGCCAGTCCTCTTCTTGCTGTGCCGGGTGGAGATTATAACAGCACATGGCCTAGATGTTCAAATGTTCATAAATGACCAGCATTGTCAAATAATAATAATAATCGTAGTAGTTGTTGAGGGTGTAACAAGCCAGTAACACAAGAGTAAGTGTCAATTGGCTTTTTCATAGCCGATCTTTGAGTGTATCTCTACCGCTCCTGCTGTCTCTAGAGAGTTGAAAACAGCAGGTCGGGGACAGGTAGCACATCCGGTGAATAGGTCAGGGTTCCAGCAGGTCTGGGACAACAGTTGAAACTGGAGCAGCAGCACGGCCAGGTGAACTGGGGACAGCAAGGAGTCATCAAGCCAGGTAGTCCTGAGGCATGGTCCTAGGGCTCAGGTCCTCCGAGAAAGAAAGAAAAATCACACCCAATCACACCCAAGGATTTTGTCTATGGTTAAAAAGGGACCCCAGATGTCATGAAAAAAAACTTTCCCTGCACATTGTTGATGGTGCTCTTCTAAAATCACATCACATATTTTCAGAGAAACCAAAGGCATTGCAGATTGTTCTGTACACGGATGAAATAGAAATCTGTAATCCACTAGGATCCTTTGCATCAAAAAACAAGTTGTTAATGGTGTACTACACCCTAGGAATTATAAATCCAAAATGCAGGTCTAAACTGGCTGCTATCAGGCTACTTGCCATGGCTAGATCAGCAGACCTCCGTCAATCTGGTGTAGATGTAAAATTGAATAGAATCAAGGAAGTCATGGATGCATTGTACAACTATTAACAGAGAGAAAACGATATATGGTGCCATGGTCTCTCTCTGTGGAGACACCCTGACACACCATGAACTAGTAGGGTTCAGAGGGTGTGGGCTTTGCCTACAGTAAGTGCAGACACTGAGTGTTCTTTTGAGGACATGCAATCACACTTCAATGAGGATGCATATACTGAAAGGACATTGGAGAAGCATGTCAGACATTGTGAAGAAATTGAAAAGGCACAGACGGACTTGCTTCGCAACAGCCTGAGAACAACATATAGGATCAATAGAAGGAGCAAGTTAGTTGAATTCTCAGCCTGAAAACTCCGCCAGACATTATGCATGTAATTCTGGAGGGCATAGCCCCATTGGAAATCACGTGTTTTGAATAATCTTGTTGTGTCAGGACAGATTGATCTCGACTCAGTGAATTCTGCTATTCTTGGTTTCCCTTATTCCCCTCTAGACGTTAGAGACCGGCCATCTCCAATTTCTGTTAGTACATTAACGTCAAGTGATGGTAAACTAAAACAGTCATCTGGGCAAATGCTTGTCCTGCTAAGGATATTTCCATTAGTTTTGGAGAGTTTGGAAGTCAATGCATATATACGACTGACAATTGAGCTAATAGAGGTTGTACAGATAGTATTTGCACCTGTTCTTTCCATTGTGACTGTGTCTAGGTTGAAGTTACGCATTGTAAATCATTTGAAGCATTGGAAGGAGCTTTTTCCAGAACGCAGTGTTACACCTAAACAGCATTATATGATACATTTGCCATCACAGATAGTCATTGGGTCCAATGGTTAGATATATGTGAATTCTGTTCGAGTCTAAACATTGTTTCTTTAAACAATGGGCTTCCAAGCTCAATTTAAAAAATATTTGCAAGTCTTTGATCAATCAGAACCAAATATATGAAAGCTGCCAAAATGTTGACAGTTCAATGTACCCAATTTTTTCAAATGAAAGGGAGATGGGACCTGTATCAGAGGTTAAAGATCTACAATATTTACGTGGAAAATTGAGGGACTTCCTAGGTTTCAATGAAGTAAACCATGCTGTATCAGTCAAATGGCTTGTAAGAAATTCTAATAAATACATAACTCAGAAGTCCATGATCTTTGCCAAAGTACTGAATGGTAATTTGCCAGAATTTGGACTGGTCAAAAACATATTTCTTATTGATTCTAGGCTTTATTGTTTGGAATATCAACCATTTCAAACTATACGCTTTGATAGAAACGTCATGGCTTATCAAGTTGAGGTCCCACACCTTGCACTGGCAACTGAGTTAGTGGATGCTGAAAAGCTGGTTGATTTGACCTCTTATTACACAATTAGCAACAAGAGCCAAGTCACATACCATCTTGGGGATGTAATAGAATTGTACAACAGTTCCAATGACTCATAGTGTGTTCCCCAGATATGAAAAGTGCACTGTATTTTGTCTACATGATTGCTGTGCTGTGCGTAAGATTGACAATAAAACAGTGAAGTCCATTTGGTCATTATCTGTTCTTAATATGTGAAGAGATGAGAAGGATAAGATGCTTGAAATAAGAAATTCTGACTGACAAAGCAGTTTTGTACTTATTAGTGTTGATCAAACTGCTTTATAATTCTGGTAATTCTAGTTTTGAGCATTAAGTTACTCAGAACCAGTAATACAATCTCAGTAACAAGTTAAATTATATTATTAAGATAATTAAGGACATAAAAGCTTGAAACAAGTGAAATTCTCCAACATAGAAACTGGCTGGCAAGAAGAAATATCTTGTCAGACAAAAAACAAGCATATATTGCCTTGATTTAAGATATTTAATCTTACTTAGATTTCAGTTTTTGCAGTGTACTGCTGCTCAATGATTAACAAGATGGCTGATTCCAGCGGAGACATGAACACAGATACTACTCTAAGTTCATACAAAATTAAAATTAAATTAAAATAATCAGTGTTGTGTAATATGCATCTACAGCAACTTGGCTGGTATGTCTGCAGGCCTACTGCCTCGCTTCTCCTCTTTCAGGGTTATTGTAAGGTACCAGAGGGTTATTGTAAGGTACCAGAGGGTTATTGTAAGGTACCAGAGGGTTATTGTAAGTTAAGAGGAACTATTCTATCCTATAAGAAACTGTTAGCTAAACTCTGAAAAGCTTTTAACCAGGCAGATGACAAGTGTGTTGAATGACGTCATTAAGAAGTGAGTCGGACCAGAAGTCAGTGAGGCCGGGTCCTCCCAGACCTGCTCTGAGGAGGGGAGTTGGGAGGAGATATTCTGACATTCCCTGGTTATCCAGAGCTTTTAAGCAACCGTGAGGGAGTATGCTCGTCCGGGATCAGGAATACAGGAAGGTTGCATCACCGACAGTGACTTCTAGGTTCTAGTGGAGAGAGAGAGACTGGATGAGTGGAAGTAGAGTGGAATAGTGTTGTAATTGTAGTAAAGCCATTCTGCTTCTGAGTGACTCGGCCCCCCTGGTTAATACGCTGCTACGCCGAGCTGCGGTTAAAAGCCTCCTAGGCCTCCACTTTTAATTCCACCCAAGGAAAGCAACACACAGCGTTCACCAATGACTTGTAGAGTGACCTCATTGCCGCTGAACCCAGAGAAGACTAAGCACGGCACGGTTTAATGCAGCACTCGGAGACACACTTTTCATAGCCTTTACTTCTTACCTAATTTCCAGGTTACATATTCAGCCCTAAGTGAATCCCTCTCAATTGTATTATATGAAAATTATTTCGAAATCATAGCCCTGGATTTAAAATGGCTTGGTGATTTCTTCAAATTAAGAGCCTGTTTGCATCCATTTTTCCATAGGTTTGAACCCTGGTTGTTTCTATCATTCTCTCCTCGTTGAGACCTACTTCCCATACCTCACTTCTTGACTCTGATAATTGGCTAATGACAAAGGAAAGGAGGTGAAGTAAATTACCCACTAGAATTCAGATACAAATCAGGCCCTTTATGTTGCTAAGTGGAGATAATTACACTTTAAGTGAACAGGACCTGTACATTTAATTTGATAAAGAAAAAAGTAGTTAGCTGGCTGACAACTATTACCGGTGTAATTAACTTTTACCTGCAGACCGCTGTATGGAGTGCAGAGTGATATAATCCAAGGCCTAAGCAATTCAGAAACATTTAAGAGCACATAACATGCATGTCACCGCAAATAGAAACCTGTTCTCAAACAGAGATGCACTCCTACAGTACATGTACACTGCTTTAATAAGTCCCTGAATGGCTGTGTCTGTTTGAATCTGTGCTTTATGTACATTTGTATGTCTGCATTTGTTTCTGCACAGTTATTAGCTAGGTTTCCAGATTTATGTGAATATTCAAAAATCCAAATTTTGTAGTTCAATTCAAACTGTATCTGTTGTAGTATTATAACTTGGTGACATACATCTGTCTCTCTGTTGTAGTATTAAAACTTGGTGACATTTACATTTTAGTCATTTAGCAGACGCTCTTATCCAGAGCGACTTACCGTAGTGAATGCATACATAACTTTTTTTTTGTGTACTGGCCCCCGTGGGAATCGAACCCACAACCCTGGCGTTGCAAACACCATGCTCTACCAACTGAGCCACACGGGATATATCAGTCTCTCTGTAGTAGTATTATGACTTGGTGACATATATCTGTCTCTGTGTAGTAGTGTTATGACTTGGTGACATCTAACTCTTATAGGTGGGCAAGATCAAGACCCTGATGAGTCCTCCCTGACTTCACAGAATAAGATGTATCCCTACCTGATGAGGTTCTATGGTAAAACAGTGTTAAGCAATGCTCAGACTAGAGCATTCACCATTTGACATAATGCACTCATACATAGGAAATACTCAATTTAAACGGTCAACTTATGTATTTTTCTGTGTAATTTTCCTAATCTTTCAGTCAAATCGGACTCCAATTTAGTGATGTTGAGTAAAGTACATCACACGTGTGGAGAGGTCAGGATAATGGGCTTCGGTACATCATTTTGGTGCTTCGCTCCCTGGCCTATCTTGGTTATAGCGGGGGAACTTAGCTAGCAAATCAAATATGCATCAGGCGAGGGGGAGCCGAGCGGGAGCAGAGCGTCTGTTGAAACCTGAGAGGTGTTTTAGGAGACCAGGAACACGTGTCCAATAATGAGTGGTTCTGCTTCAGCCAGCGATGCGTGCGAAATGCGACATGCTGAAGTTCTTCAGGCCTGCTGATATATCTGATCTATCTATTCTATCTGCCTGCCTCACAGGGAGCATGACTATTTCATTAGCACTGTTCTCCTGGTGGTTAAGAAGAGGTCAGAGGTAACAGTGGTACAATAACACTTTTCTCCTCTTTCTGTCTTCTGCTGTTACTCTACTCTACTTTCTGGAGGTTTTCCTTTCTCTCTCCCCCTACTCTTTTTGATCTCACACCCACATACACACCCAGCTGTGAACAACAACCTGACATCCACAGCTGGGTGTACGTGGGGAGTGAAAGCTGATGAGCTGTGTCTGAAGAGACTTGCTGTGCTGTACAGGTAAGCAGGAGACTGTCCCCTTTACCGAGCCACTCGTGAGTAAACATGTAACAGTTTAGCTTCCATCCCTCTCCTCAACATGGGCTCTGCACACGTCAACAACTGACACCCACGAAGCATCGTTACCCATAGCGCCACAAAAGCCACGGCCCTTGCAGAGCAAGGGGAACAACTACTTCAGGTCTCAGAGCGAGTGACGTCACCCGATTGAAACGTTATTAGCGAGCACCACCGCTAACTAACTAGCCATTTCACATCGGTTACACTCACCCCCCTTTTGACCTCCTTTTCCGCAGCAACCAGTGACCCAGGTCAACAGCATCAATGCAACAGAAAAGCTTCCGTCCCTCTCCTTGCCCCAACCTGGGCTTGAACCAGGGACCCTCTGCACACACCAAAAACTGACACCCATGAAGCATCGTTACCCATCGCGCCACAAAAGCCACTGCCCTTGCAGAGCAATTACTTCAGGTCGCAGAGCGAGTGACGTCACCCGATTGAAACGCTATTAGCGCGCACCACCGCTAACTACAGTGAGGGAAAAAGTATTTGATTCCCTGCCGATTTTGTACGTTTGCCCACTGACAAAGAAATTATCAGTCTATAATTTTAATGGTAGGTTTATTTGAACCCTGAGAGACAGAATAACAACAAAATCCTGAAAAACGCATGTCAAATTGTATAAATTGATTTGCATTTTAATGAGGGAAATAAGTATTTGACCCCCTCTCAATCAGAAAGATTTCTGGCTCCCAGGTGTCTTTTATACAGGTAACGAGCTGAGATTAGGAGCACACTCTTAAAGGGAGTGCGCCTAATCTCAGCTTGTTACCTGTATAAAAGACACCTGTCCACAGAAGCAATCAATCAGATTCCAAACTCTCCACCATGGCCAAGACCAAAGAGCTCTCCAAGGATGTCAGGGACAAGATTGTAGACCTACACAAGGCTGGAATGGGCTACAAGACCATCGCCAAGCAGCTTGGTGAGAAGGTGACAACAGTTGGTGCGATTATTCGCAAATGGAAGAAACACAAAAGAACTGTCAATCTCCCTTGGCCTGGGGCTCCATGCAAGATTCTCACCTCGAGGAGTTGCAATGATCATGAGAACGGTGAGGAATCAGCCCAGAACTACACAGGAGGATCTTGCCAATGATCTCAAGGCAGCTGGGACCATAGTCACCAAGAAAACAATTGGTAACACTACGCCGTGAAGGACTGAAATCCTGCAGCACCCGCAAGGTCCCCCTGCTCAAGAATACATATACATGCCCGTCTGAGGTTTACCAATGAACATCTGAATGATTCAGAGGACAACTGGGTGAAATTGTTGTGGTCAGATGAGACCAAAATGGAGCTCTTTGGCATCAACTCAACTCGCAGTGTTTGGAGGAGGAAGAATGCTGCCTATGACCCCAAGAACACCACCCCCACCGTCAAACATGGAGGTGGAAACATTATGCTTTGGGGGTGTTTTTCTGCTAAGGGGACAGGACAACTTCACCGCATCAAAGGGACGATGGACGGGGCCATGTACCGTCAAATCTTGGGTGAGAACCTCCTTCCCTCAGCCAGGGCATTGAAAATGTGTCGTGGATGGGTATTCCAGCATGACAATGACCCAAAACACATGGCCAAGGCAACAAAGGAGTGGCTCAAGAAGAAGCACATTAAGGTCCTGGAGTGGCCTAGCCAGTCTCCAGACCTTAATCCCATAGAAAATCTGTGGAGGGAGCTGAAGGTTCGAGTTGCCAAACGTCAGCCTCGAAACCTTAATGACGGAGAAGATCTGCAAAGAGGAGTGGGACAAAATCCCTCCTGAGATGTGTGCAAACCTGGTGGCCAACTACAAGAAACGTCTGACCTCTGTGATTGCCAACAAGGGTTTTGCCACCAAGTACTAAGTCATGTTTTGCAGAGGGGTCAAATAGTTATTTCCCTCATTAAAATGCAAATCAATTTATAAAAATTTTGACATGCGTTTTTCTGGATTTTTTTGTTGTTATTCTATCTTTAAAATTATAGACAGATCATTTCTTTGTAAGTCGGCAAATGTACAAAGTCAGCAGGGGATCAAATACTTTTTTCCCCCCTCACTGTAACTAGCCATTTCACACACACACACACACACACACACACACACACACACACTCTGCTTGCCACCTCAATGGTGTTAGACTTGGAATATAATTTGGTTGTTGGAAAGAAGATCCAAACCTGACTGCAATGTCACAAGACTGTCCAAGTGCTGATGGCTGGTGTTGTCTACTGGGCTACAGAACTACAACACACACATGTAGTATACCGGGCCACACACACCCCAGCCCTAACTGGGGTTGGCATCTTTTCCACTGGTGACCTAATGTCTGCCACAGTGTGTGTGTGTCTCAGTGGGAGCACTGGGTGTAATCAGAACCAACAGTCTGCCTGCTCCGAGAGCCTCAATTCAGAATTTTGCTCCATTCTGCTCTGTTCCGGGCTGCTCAGTTCTACTCCATTCTGATCTGTTCTGCCCCATTCTGCTCCGTTCGGGAACATTTTGGCACAGAAGGATGTCAGTGAGTTGTGTACTATTATGTTGTAATAAGCTGGTAAGAGGTAGTGATTTAGTAGTTACTGCATGGTAAGAGAGGTAGTGATTTAGTAGTTACTGCATGGTAAGAGAGGGAGTGATTTAGTAGTTACTGCATGGTAAGAGAGGGAGTGATTTAGTAGTTACTGCATGGTAAGAGAGGGAGTGATTTAGTAGTTACTGCATGGTAAGAGAGGGAGTGATTTAGTAGTTACTGCATGGTAAGAGAGGGAGTGATTTAGTAGTTACTGCATGGTAAGAGAGGGAGTGATTTAGTAGTTACTGCATGGTAAGAGAGGGAGTGATTTAGTAGTTACTGCGTGGTAAGAGAGGTAGTGATTTAGTAGTTACTGCGTGGTAAGAGAGGTAGTGATTTAGTAGTTACTGCGTGATAAGAGAGGGAGTGATTTAGTAGTTACTGCGTGGTAAGAGAGGGAGTGATTTAGTAGTTACTGCGTGGTAAGAGAGGGAGTGATTTAGTAGTTACTGCGTGGTAAGAGAGGGAGTGATTTAGTAGTTACTGCATGGTAAGAGAGGGAGTGATTTAGTAGTTACTGCATGGTAAGAGAGGTAGTGATTTAGTAGTTACTGCATGATAAGAGAGGGAGTGATTTAGTAGTTACTGCATGGTAAGAGAGGGAGTGATTTAGTAGTTACTGCATGGTAAGAGGTAGTGATTTAGTAGTTACTGCATGGTAAGAGAGGTAGTGATTTAGTAGTTACTGCATGGTAAGAGAGGTAGTGATTTAGTAGTTACTGCATGGTAAGAGAGGGAGTGATTTAGTAGTTACTGCATGGTAAGAGAGGTAGTGATTTAGTAGTTACTGCATGGTAAGAGAGGTAGTGATTTAGTAGTTACTGCATGGTAAGAGGTAGTGATTTAGTAGTTACTGCATGGTAAGAGAGAGGGAGTGATTTAGTAGTTACTGCATGGTAAGAGGTAGTGATTTAGTAGTTACTGCATGGTAAGAGAGGGAGTGATTTAGTAGTTACTGCATAAGAGAGGTAGCGATTTCTGCACTCTAGGAGTTCTCTCATTGACTAGGTAAACCACTTGAGTTGTTTACATCACACACACACACACACACACACACACACCTGCAGAGTAAGCTCTCTGTCAATGCTTTGGCCCCTAGGGGGGTGTAGTGTCAACCTGAACCTCCTAACCACAGAGATACAGAGAGAACAAATCACAGGATCAAAGCATTAATCACTACCTGTCGGAAAGGTACAGCCACACTAGGGGAGAGAGGAGGGGATGTCAAACATCAACCCCCCCCCCCCCCCCACCTTCTCCTCCTGCCTTCAGAGCTCTCAAATCACCTTTAAAGTTTCAACAAACCAATCTCAGGTAGTGCCCCCCTCCCCTACGCCCTCTTCCACTCTCCTGTTCTCATACTGCTGTTCTAGCAGGAGTACAAAGCAGTCTCCTGAGAGAGCAGATAAGGGGAGATTTGAGGCGCGGCCCGCGTAGGGCCCCTCTCGCCAACACAGCTACGGCTATTTATCGACTTTAATTACATGGTTAATATGGGAATGTACAATGGTACAGCAACGTTAATCTCCTGAAAGCACTCACCTTCCCAAAAAAGCCTCACTTCTCAGCCTGAATGCAGGGTTTAATTAGGCAGACTAGAGGGAGGGGAGGTAATGTGTAAATCCCTTATTTGTGTATTAGTCAGGATTTGGAGATGAAACGAGAGCCTGTGATTGGATGGAGAATTCTGAGTTAGACCCAGGGGAGCCGTGTGCCCTGGATACGCCTGCGATATGCACACACACACACACACATCTCCACAGTACTGACTTTGGCTGTGGTTGTTCACTAGTATTGCATATACTGAATATATGTCAATGAACTGTCTGCTAAATTACCATATTATATTACTACACTGATCCAAATTATAAACGCAACATGTGCTGAGGAGTATTTCTGTCTGTAATAAAGCCCTTTAGTGGGGAACAACTAATTCTGAGTGGGTGGGCCTGGCCGCCAAGTGGGTGGGCCTATGCCCTCCAAGGCCCAGTCATGTGAAATCCATAAATTAGGACCTAATCAATTTATTTCAATTGACTGATTTCCTTCTATAAACTGTAACTCAGTAAAATTTGGGACATTCTTGCATGTTGCATCATATTTTTGTTAAGGATATGTTATTACCATATTATATTGCTATCAGGTAACGCTTTCTTTTTGACTCACTCTCTTTCCAGGAGACGTTTAAGTTTTATGCAGACAAGCTGAAAGAGAAGTGTAAGGGATCTCAGCCGAGCACCGCAGTAGAGAAATAAGACCATCTGTCCTTTTGTTTTAGTTTTGTAGAAGCTGTAGAAACATCTTGTCACACTCAACCATACCTGGTTGTTTTATTACTTCAGTTGATTTAATCTTTTATTAATTTTGTCCCAAAAATTATCAGGATTTTGCACCAGCGCAAAACTTACAATCTTTCCATATTCAACACCAACCCTTTTTCTGAGTGTGACTTACTAAAACCTTTCAGAAGCTTTTCACGATACCCTTTACTGGCACACACATTGCTATGCTTTAATTCCCTTACATTTATACATTAAGAAAAAGATTAGGAGCTGTAGAAACACAAATAAGGAGAGAAAGAGATTGAAAATGGAACAAGCAAAAGTTGTTGATGGATATCTGTCAGAGTGGCGCTGTAATCTTTTGCCAAGAAAAAAATAAGTCTGTAATTTAAACTAATTCACACAATATAGTACTTTGCTGCCATCCAGCAGCAGAGGGTGGTACTCCAACAAGAGCATTGGTTCGTTTACAGTCTTAAGAATGCGACAACAGACTGTTTCCGTAACCACGGTTTCACCAGTCCTGGCTGGACTTCTGCTTGATAAATTAGAACAGCATGAAACACACCACAACAGCAATGTGAACCAGGTAGCAGGAGTAGAGGGTACTGGTTCATATCCATAGCTTCCACTACCTGGACAAACACAAAGGTCAAAGATATCATTATACTTCATGGTTGGTCCTCGGGTGGTAGAGCGTGTTGTTATAACGTTAGGATGGTGGGTTCCATTCCTAGGACCACTCATTTGTAAAAAGTGAAAGCACGCATGACTAAGTTGCTTTGGATAAAAGTGTCTGCTAAACAATATACAGTTGAAGTCGGAAGTTTACATACACTTAGGTTGGAGTCATTAACTTGTTTTTCAACCACTCCACAAATTTCTTGTTAACAAACTATAGTTTTGGCAAGTCGGTTAGGACATCTACTTTGCGCATGACACAGGTAATTTTTCCAACAATTGTTTACAGACAGATTATTTAACTTATAATTCACTATCACAATTCCAGTGGGTCAGAAGTTTACATACACTAAGTTGACTGCCTTTAAACAGCTTGGAAAATTCCAAAAAATTATGTTGTGGCTTTAGAAGCATCTGATAGGCTAATTGACATCATTCGAGTCAAGGGTCACATACTGTCATTCTCATGGAAACTGTCATGTCTGAGGGATTGAGATTGCTAGTATTGCATGTTGCACCACAGAATCGTATGGCAAAAAAAGGCCTAGAATGCGCCCAACGTATGAAGACTACAGCAGAGACTTGTTCTCCTCTCTCACCTCACCACATGTTCTTCAGGCTGATGATGAAGCATCCAGTGAGGTAGAACACAGTGAACAGAGCGTTGCCCATGAAGGCTGAAGTCCGCAGGGCAGGGCTGCAGCCACAAACAGCCATGCTGCAGTACACCATGAGCCAATCCAGCAGGAAGTTGTGCAGGAAGCCGTCTGGGGCCTGGTTCATGCCAGCCAGCCAACAGATGGGCAGGCCGTAGACCAATGTGAACAGACAGTGCTCCGGAAGCTCCCCCAGGACCTGGGTGAAGCAGAAACACACATTTAAATCAAATGTTATTTGTCACATGCTTCGTAAAACAACAGGTGTAGACTAACAGGGAAATGCTTGCTTTACGTTTCTGTATCACATTAACTGATATTCTCACTAACACCTGTTTTCACTGGACCACAGTTTACATAGCATGTGGCTACATTGCTTTTGTCACTGTGAAGTGTTTTTAAACAACAGTATAAAATCCTCACTGAGGTAAGTCAAGCATTGAGCTATACTGACCCCTAATGGTTCATGTGGAAAGTAACATTTTGACAACCACTGGCTTGGGGAGAAGTGGTGCGAGGGGAGAAGTGGTGCGAGGGGAGAAGTGGTGCGAGGGGAGAAGTGGTGCGAGGGAGGAGTGGTGCGAGGGGAGGAGTGGTGCGAGGGGAGAAGTGGTGCGAGGGGAGAAGTGGTGCGAGGGGAGAAGTGGTGCGAGGGGAGAAGTGGTGCGAGGGGAGAAGTGGTGCGAGGGGAGAAGTGGTGCGAGGGGAGAAGTGGTGCGAGGGGAGAAGTGGTGCGAGGGGAGAAGTGGTGCGAGGGGAGAAGTGGTGCGAGGGGAGAAGTGGTGCGAGGGGAGAAGTGGTGCGAGGGGAGAAGTGGTGCGAGGGGAGAAGTGGTGCGAGGGGAGAAGTGGTGCGAGGGGAGAAGTGGTGCGAGGGGAGAAGTGGTGCGAGGGGAGAAGTGGTGCGAGGGGAGGAAGTGGTGCGAGGGGAGAAGTGGTGCGAGGGGAGAAGTGGTGCGAGGGGAGAAGTGGTGCGAGGGGAGAAGTGGTGCGAGGGGAGAAGTGGTGCGAGGGGAGAAGTGGTGCGAGGGGAGAAGTGGTGCGAGGGGAGAAGTGGTGCGAGGGGAGAAGTGGTGCGAGGGGAGAAGTGGTGCGAGGGGAGAAGTGGTGCGAGGGGAGAAGTGGTGCGAGGGGAGAAGTGGTGCGAGGGGAGAAGTGGTGCGAGGGGAGAAGTGGTGCGAGGGGAGAAGTGGTGCGAGGGGAGAAGTGGTGCGAGGGGAGAAGTGGTGCGAGGGGAGAAGTGGTGCGAGGGGAGAAGTGGTGCGAGGGGAGAAGTGGTGCGAGGGGAGAAGTGGTGCGAGGGGAGAAGTGGTGCGAGGGGAGAAGTGGTGCGAGGGGAGAAGTGGTGCGAGGGGAGAAGTGGTGCGAGGGGAGAAGTGGTGCGAGGGGAGAAGTGGTGCGAGGGGAGAAGTGGTGCGAGGGGAGGAGTGGTGCGAGGGGAGAAGTGGTGCGAGGGGAGAAGTGGTGCGAGGGGAGAAGTGGTGCGAGTGGGAGATTTCCCAGGGAACTGAGACAGAGTGTCCCCAGTGCATCATCATCTTAGCTGATGGTGAACTGGTGTAGTCGGCCTGTCCCTGTATTTGGATATAGTGATCACTTCCTCCTGAGGCGTGGACTGATGTGTGGCGGACAGACAAACATAATTACTTGGTCGTTACAATGATGTAAAGGCAGAAGAGGTTTAATACAATGCATTGAAAAGAGCACATTGAAGAAGAAAAATAACATCTCTGAGAAGGTTTTAGAAATACAACTTTTTTTAGGCACTCATCTCGTGACAGCCTCCAGGGTTGTGCTTGGCTCTTCACCTGTCCCTCATACCTGTGCCACAAACTGGGCTGACAGCACCCTAGTCCTCTTCAGACACATTCTCTCAGGGCTCAGATCCACTGAGGGGATAGACACAGACATGATCAGAGACACACACACACACACACACACACACACACACACACACACACACACATTAATACACTCTGACTTCACAGTTTCCCCTTTCTGCCACTAACATACAGTATATCCATTCCCCCAACCTACCATAGAAGTCAGAGGGGTTGCAGTAGCGGGGGGCAGGGGTAACCCAGGGCTGTGAAGTTTGGTACCATGTCTTTAGCAGCCCACAGTAGATAGCTGAGCCAGAGGAGAGGAGCACCACCAGGTCAAAGAGCTGGAAGATGTCCGAGCATGGCTGGTGGACAGACCGCTGTACCAGTCAGTTCCCTCGGGCCAGCCGGGACAGAGTGTTCACCAGGTTATGGGCCATGAAGCTGTCCAGCCCCGACGTGGTCTCGTCTAGGATCAGAATACCTGCTAGTGCCTTTTACTGTGTTCAATACAGGGCTCTGGATACAATGATAAACTGAAGTAGTACAGTAACATTGCATAAAGGAACCAATATTAATTACAGTGCTGAGGGGAAAAAAATATAATCCACATGGGGGATATCAACTCATATAAATTAAGTCCTATTGCTATATACATTTTTTTGCAATCCCTCACTCCAGCTCCCACCAGGGGTCCAGAGCAGCTGCACAGCGATGCTGACCCTCCTCCTCTCTCCCCCAGACACTCCTCTCACATAGTTATTACCAATCTGGGTGTGAGCACATGGCCGCAGACATAGCTCCGCAATGACATCATCCCCCAATACAGGATGGCCTCAGAGCTGACCAGAGACAGAAGATATAGAAATATGGATGGACACAAAGAGCTGACCAGAGAAGGAAGATATACAGTGCATTCAGAAATTATTCAGACCCCAAACTGAATTATCACATTTACAGTTGAAGTCAGAAGTTTACATACACCTTAGCCAAATACATTTAAACTCAGTTTCACAATTCCTGACATTCAATCCTAGTAAAAATTCCCTGTCTTTCGTCAGTTAGGATCACCACTTTATTTTAAGAATGTGAAATGTCAGAATAATAGTAGAGAGAATGATTTGTTTCAGCTTTTATTTCTTCAATCACATTTCCAGTTGGTCAGAAGTTTACATACACTCAATTAGTATTTGGTAGCATTGCCTTTAAATTGTTTAACTTGTGTCAAACATTTCAGGCAGCCTTCTACAAGCTTCCCACAATAAGTTAGGTGAATTTTGGCCTATTCCTCCTGACAGAGCTGGTGTAACTGAGTCAGCTTTGTAGGCCTCCTTGCTCGCACATGCTTTTTCAGGTCTGCCCACAAATTTTGGATGGGTTTGAGATCAGGGCTTTGTGATGGCCACTCCAATTACCTTGACTTTGTTGTCCTTAAGCCATTTTGCCACAACTTTGGAAGTATGCTTGGGGTCATTGTTCATTTGGAAGACCCATTTGCGACCAAGCTTTAACTTCCTGACTGATGTCTTTAGATGTTGCTTCAATATATATCCACATAATTTTCCTACCTCATGATGCCATCTATTTTGTGAAGTGCACCAGTCCCTCCTGCAGCAAAGCACTCCCACAACATGATGCTGCCACCCCCGTTCTTCATGGTTGGGATGGTGTTCTTCGGCTTGCAAGCCTCCCCCTTTTTCCTCCAAAACATAATGATGGTCATTATGGCCAAACAGTTCTATTTTTGTTTCATCAGACCAGAGGACATTTCTCCAAAAAGTATGATCTTTGTTCCCATGTGCAGTTGCAAACCGTAGTCTGCCTTTTTTAATGGCAGTTTTGGAGCAGTGGCTTCTTCCTTGCTGAGCAGCCTTTCAGGTTATGTCAATATAGGACTCGTTTTACTGTGGATATAGATACTTTTGTACCCGTTTCCTCCAGCATCTTCACAAAGTCCTTTGCTGTTGTTCTGGGATTGATTTGCACTTTTCGCACCAAAGTACATTCATCTCTAGGACACAGAACACGTCTCCTTCCTGAGCGTTATGACGGCTGCGTGGTCCCATGGTGTTTATACTTGCATACTATTGTTTATACAGATGAATGTGGTACCTTCAGGCTTTTGGGAATTGCTCCCAAGGATGAACCAGACTTGTGGAGGTCTACAATGATTTTTCTAAGGTCTTGGCTGATTTCTTTTGATTTTCCCATGATATCAAGCAAAGAGGCACTGAGTTTGAAGGTAGGCCTTGAAATACACCCACAGGTACACCTCCAATTGGTTCAAATGATGTCAGTTAGCTTATCAGAAGCTTCTAAAGCCATGACACCATTTTCTGTTATTTTCCAAGCTGTTTAAAGGCACAGTCAACTTAGTGTATGTAAACTTCTGACCCACTGGAATTGTGATACAGTGAAATAATCTGTCTGTAAACAATTGTTGGAAAAATTACTTGTGTCATGCACAAAGTAGATGTCCTAACCGACTTTCCAAAACTATAGTTTGTTATAATCTCTTAGGGATCGCTAGTGGTCCACCTGAGTCAACATCCGGTGAAAATGCAGAGCGCCCATTTCAAAATAAGAAAATCTAAATATTAAACATACGAGTGTCTTACATCAATTAAAAGCTGACATTTTTGTTAATCCAACCACGTTGTCAGATTTCAAAAATGCTATATGGCGAAAGCATACCATACGATTATCTGAAGACAGCGCCCCACATCAAAATACCTTTTCAACCAGCACCGGCTTCACAAAAATCACAAATAGCGTTAAAATAATCACTTACTGTTATGAGAATTATGTTCTCAATGTTAACCTGATATGGATAGGGGGAATTATTTTCACGGCCGGATGAAAAAATGTACCCGATTTTAAACTGGTTACTACTCTTGCCCAGAAACGAGAATATGCATATTATTAGTTTCTAAAACTGTTTGAATGGTGTCTGTGTATAACAGAACTCGTATGGCAGGCAAAAACCTGAGGAAAATTCAACCAGGAAGTGTAGGATCTGAGAAATGTAGTTTTTTTCTAGTCCCTTTCGAAACTACAGTATCTGTGCTGTTACATTGCACTTTCTAAGGCTTCCAATGGCTGTCTAAAGCCTTCAGAAAGTGGATTGAGCCTTCTGTCTCTGGGCAGAGTATAGGAGCTCAGTTACTGAGTGGTCTGCCTGAGGACAAAGAGATTGGATATGTGCGTTCCCGCGAACACGCTGTGTTTTCTTTTCCTCCTTGAATGAATACACTATTGTCCGGTTGGAATATTATCGAAATTTTACGTAAAAAAATACCATAAAAAATTATTTTAAACAGCTTTTGACATGCTTCTAAGTACGGTAATGGAACATTTTGACTTTTTGTGACTCGAAATGCGCTCGCGCATTACCCTTTGGATAGTGACCTGAATGCACGAACAAAACGGAGGTATTTGGACATAACTATGGATTATTTCGAACAAAAACATTTCTTGTGGAAGTAGCAGTCCTGGGAGTGCATTCTGACAAAGAACACCCTAAAGTTTCTAAAACTGTTTGAATGGTGTCTGTGAGTATAACATAACTCATATGGCAGGCCAAAACCTGAGAAGATTCCAAACATGAAGTGCCCTCTGACCATTTCTTGGCCTTCTTTAGCCTCTTTATTGAAAACAGAGGATCTCTGCTGTAACATGACACTTTCTAAGGCTCCCATAGGCTCTCAGAAGGCGCCAGAACGTTGAATGATGACTCTCCAGTCTCTGGCTGAAAAACAGTAGCGCATTTGGATAGTGATCGATCTGAGAACAATGAAACGGGCGTGCGCATGCACGTGAAGAGTCCATTTTACATTTTCAGTCTTTGAACGAAAACGACGTCTCCCGGGCGAAATATTATCGCTATTTTACGAGAAATTGCATAAAAATGGATTTTAAACAGCGTTTGACATGCTTCGAAGTACGGTAATGGAATATTTTGAAATGTTTTGTCACGATATGCGCCGGCGCGTCACCCTTCGGATAGTGTCTTGAACGCACGAACAAAACACCGCTATTTGGACATAACTATGGATTATTTGGAATCAAACCAACATTTGTTGTTGAAGTAGAAGTCCTGGGAGTGCATTCTGACGAAGAACAGCAAAGGTAATCCAATTTTTCTTATAGTAAATCTGAGTTTGGTGAGTACCAAACTTGGTGGGTGTCAAAATAGCTAGCCTGTGATGGCCGGGCTATCTACTCAGAATATTGCAAAATGTGCTTTCACCGAAAAGCTATTTAAAAAAAAAAAAAAAAAAAAAAAAAAAAACAATTAATCAAATAAATACAAAAAAAATCGGACACCGCGATTGCAAAAAGTAGTTCTGTATCTATAATTCTTAAAATAATTTGTTTTTTGTGAACGTTTATCGTGAGTAATTTAGTAAATTCACCGGAAGTGTTCGGTGGGAATGCTAGTTCTGAACATCACATGCTAATGTAAAAAGCTGGTTTTTGATATAAATATGAACTTGATTGAACAAAACATGCATGTATTGTATAACATAATGTCCTAGGAGTGTCATCTGATGAAGATCATCAAAGGTTAGTGCTGCATTTAGCTGTGGTTTTGGTTTTTGTGACATTATATGCTAGCTTGAAAAATGGGTGTCTGATTATTTCTGGCTGGGTACTCTCCTGACATAATCTAATGTTTTGCTTTTGTTGTAAAGCCTTTTTGAAATCGGACAGTGTGGTTAGATAAAGGAAAGTCTTGTCTTTAAAATGGTGTAAAATAGTCATATGTTTTAAAAATTGAAGTTTTTGGATTTGAGGAATTTGTAATTCACGCCACGCCCCATCATTGGATATTGGAGCGGTGTTCCGCTAGCGGAAGGTCTAGATGTAAGATCTCTTAACACGGTAGATCCTTACCCAGCCGACAGTTTCAGTCCTCTGAGGTTAGGGAAACCTTGAGGGGGACTCCCTCTCATATCTTAAACCCTCAGTTCACTTAAACACACAGACACAAATTATTCTCTTATCCTAGTCCAACATCGTTATACTTATGTTTATCCCTTTAGTTACTCATTCTACATGCTATATAGACCATATCCCTAATAGTTAAGTCTCAGGGTAGAATTATTTAATCATTACATTCAAACATAAATCCCTTAACACTTACCTTTGAATATCTTCCTCTGTTTGCAATCCCAAGGGTCCCAGCTATACAATGAATGTTTGTTTTGTTAGATAAAGTCCTTTCTATCCAAAAAAGTCTGTTCAATTGGCGCCATTGATTTCAGTTAGCCACTCCAGTAAGAATTCCGGCTCTCACAGACCTGTTAGTTGCCTTCTCACCAAGCTGCTTGCCTATTGTCCAGTAGCCCATCCCAGCCTTGTGCAGGTCTACAATTTTATCCCTGATGTCCTTACACAGTTCTCTGGTCTTTGCCATTGTGGAGAAGTTGGAGTCTGTTTGATTGAGTGTGTGGACAGGTGTCTTTTATACAGGTAACGAGTTCAAACAGGTGCAGTTAATACAGGTAATGAGTGGAGAACAGGAGGGCTTCTTAAAGAAAAACTAACAGGTCTGTAAGAGCCGGAATTATTGCTGGTTGGTAGGTGATCAAATACTTATGTCATGCAATAAAATGTAAATTAATTACTTAAAAATCATACAATGTGAATTTCTGGATTTTTGTTTTAGATTCCGTCTCTCACAGTTGAAGTGTACCTATGATAAAAATAACAGACCTCTACATGCTTTGTAAGTAGGAAAACCTACAAAATCGGCAGTGTATCAAATACTTGTTCTCCCCACTGTATATACACAATATATTGACTACTAATATATACAGTGAGGGGAAAAAAGTATTTGATCCCCTGCTGATTTTGTATGTTTGCCCACTGACAAAGAAATTATCAGTCTATAATTTTAATGGTAGGTTTATTTGAACAGTGAGAGAAAGAATAACAACAACAAAAAATCCTGAAAAACACATGTCAAAAATGTTAGAAATTGATTTGCATTTTAATGAGTGAAATAAGTATTTCACCCCCTCTCAATCAGAAAGATTTCTGGCTCCCAGGTGTCTTTTATACAGAAAACGAGCTGAGATTAGGAGCACACTCTTAAAGGGAGTGCTCCTAATCTCACCTTGTTACCTGTATAAAAGACACCTGTCCACAGAAGCAATCAATCAATCAGATTCCAAACTCTCCACCATGGCCAAGACCAAAGAGCTCTCCAAGGATGTCAGGGACAAGATTGTAGACCTACACAGGCTGGAATGGGCTACAAGACCATCGCCAAGCAGCTTGGTGAGAAGGTGACAACAGTTGGTGCGATTATTCGCAAATGGAAGAAACACAAAAGAACTGTCAATCACCCTCGGCCTGGTGCTCCATACAAGATCTCACCTCGAGGAGTTGCAATGATCATGAGAACGGTGAGGAATCAGCCCAGAACTACACGGGAGGATCTTGTCAATGATCTCAAGGCTGCTGGGACCATAGTCACCAAGAAAACAATTGGTAACACAGGACTGAAATCTTGCAGCGCCTGCAAGGTTCCCCTGCTCAAGAAAGCACATATACATGCCCGTCTGAAGTTTGCCAATGAACATCTGAATGATTCAGAAGACAACTGGGTGAAATTGTTGTGGTCAGATGAGACCAAAATGGAGCTCTTTGGCATCAACTCAACTCGCCGTGTTTGGAGGAGGAGGAATGCTGCCTATGACCCCAAGAACACCATACCCACCGTCAAACATGGAGGTGGAAACATTATGCTTTGGGGGTGTTTTTCTGCTAAGGGGACAGGACAACTTCACCGCATCAAAGGGACAATGGACGGGGCCATGTACAGTAAAATCTTGGGTGAGAACCTCCTTCCCTCAGCCAGGGCATTGAAAATGTGTCGTGGATGGGTATTCCAGCATGACAATGACCCAAAACACACGGCCAAGGCAACAAAGGAGTGGCTCAAGAAGAAGCACATTAAGGTCCTGGAGTGGCCTAGCCAGTCTCAAGACCTTAATCCCATAGAAAATCTGTGGAGGGAGCTGAAGGTTCGAGTTGCCAAACGTCAGCCTCGAAACCTTAATGACTTAGAGAAGATCTGCAAAGAGGAGTGGGACAAAATCCCTCCTGAGAGGTGTGTAAACCTGGTGGCCAACTACAAGAAAGTCTGACCTCTGATTGCAAACAAGGGTTTTGCCACCAAGTTCAAAGTCATGTTTTGCAGAGGGGTCAAACACTTTTTTCCCTCATTAAAATGGCAATAATTTTATGACATTTTTGACATGCGTTTTTCTGAATTTCTTTGTTGTTATTCTGTCTCTCACTGTTCAAATCAACCTACCATTAAAATTATAGACTGATCATTTCTTTGTAAGTGGGCAAACGTACAAAATCAGCAGGGGATCAAATACTTTTTTCCCTCACTGTATGCATACACACTTCATGGACAACTGATATTTATATATACATACACCATTAAAATAACATCAAATTGATCAGTGTAGACATTGTTAATGTTGTAAATGTCTATTGTAGCTGGAAATGGCAGATTTCTCATGGAATATCTACATAGGCGTACAGAGGCCCATTAACAGCAACCATCACTCCTGTGTTCCAATGGCACATTGTGTTAGCTAATCCAAGTTCATATTTTAAAGACTAATTGATCATTAGAAAACCATTTTGTTTCTGGCCATTTTGAGCCTGTAATCGAACCCACAAATGCTGATGCTCCACATACTCAACCAGTCTAAAGAAGGCCAGTTTTATTGCTTCTTTAATCAAGACAACAGTTTTCTCTCTTTATCCCTGGCTTTCTATCTTCCCTCTGTAGAGTGGCAACCTGCTGAGTTACCTGATAGTGGAGACTCTGGCTTTCTGTCTTCCCTCCGTAGAGTGACAACCTGCTGAGTTTCCTGACAGTGGATGAGACTCTGTCTTTCTGTCTTCCCTCTGTAGAATGATACCATGCTAAGTTACCTGACAGTGGAGGAGATATACACAGATGACAGTCAGCAGATGTCATCCACAAGAAGGTGTGAATCGTACAGACTAGAGATAACCTCTAGACCAGGGCTGGCCTACAACAGGTACAGACTAGAGATGACTTCTAGACCAGGGCTGGCCTACAACAGGTACAGACTAGAGATGACTTCTAGACCAGGGCTGGCCTACAACAGGTACAGACTAGAGATGACTTCTAGACCAGGGCTGGCCTACAACAGGTACAGACTAGAGATGACTTCTAGACCAGGGCTGGCCTACAACAGGTACAGACTAGAGATGACTTCTAGACCAGGGCTGGCCTACAACAGGTACAGTCTAGAGATGACTTCTAGACCAGGGCTGGCCTACAACAGGTACAGACTAGAGATGACTTCTAGACCAGGGCTGGCCTACAACAGGTACAGACTAGAGATGACTTCTAGACCAGGGCTGGCCTACAACAGGTACAGACTAGAGATGACTTCTAGACCAGGGCTGGCCTACAACAGGTACAGACTAGAGATGACTTCTAGACCAGGGCTGGCCTACAACAGGTACAGACTAGAGATGACTTCTAGACCAGGGCTGGCCTACAACAGGTACAGACTAGAGATGACTTCTAGACCAGGGCTGGCCTACAACAGGTACAGACTAGAGATGACTTCTAGACCAGGGCTGGCCTACAACAGGTACAGACTAGAGATGACTTCTAGACCAGGGCTGGCCTACAACAGGTACAGACTAGAGATGACTTCTAGACCAGGGCTGGCCTACAACAGGTACAGACTAGAGATGACCTCTAGACCAGGGCTGGCTTACAACAGGTACAGACTAGAGATGACTTCTAGACCAGGGCTGGTTTACAACAGGTACAGACTAGAGATGACTTCTAGACCAGGGCTGGCTTACAACAGAAACAGATAGACCTCTAGAACAGGGCTGGCATACAACAGATACAGAATAGACCTCTAGAACAGGGCTGGCTTACAACAGAAACCGACTAGAGATGACCTCTAGACCAGGGCTGGCATACAACAGATACAGACTAGAGATTACCTCTAGTCCAGGGCTGGCATACAACAGACACACATTAAAAAAGATACACTAGATTTTTTCAAGTGATTATGGTGTCAACTGTGATAAGTTGTTGACACCTGACCTCTTGGCCTGCAGGTAATGGCGAAGCTGAGTCTAGGCCACGTGACCCACAGTGTGATCGGAGGATGCACCTTCGCAGGGATTTCTGTGGGAGAGAGGAGGAGGGTGTCCATTGCCATGCAGTTGCTTCAGTACCCTAGTGAGGACAAAGAAGCTCTTTGGTCATTGTCTGTGCAAAATTTCAGGAGGCATGCATGAAAAGGTTCCTTAAACAAACACATAGCTAGCTATACCATACATGACCAAAATATGTGAAGACAAATACAGGCTGTTTTGCAAAACAAAGAATACAAATTTTCAACATCATGGATTATACTGTTCATTGTTAGGACAAGAGTATTTCACCTTGAGCGGAGGAAAACGTTGATCCTCAAAAGTCCCCACAAAGTTCAACCAATAACAATGAGACTTGTGTCTAATAATAGACTAGAAACAGAGAGGAATGGACAGAGGGAGGGAGAGAGAGGGAGAGATGGAGGATGGGGGGCTAATGAAAGGCAGGGTTATCATACACTCAGGATTAAGCTGAGTGAATCCTGTGGGGGGTCCCAGGTGGAGTTTATCAGGGCCTGTGAACACCCAGGAGGGTGAGGGGTCTTAGGCCTCATTCGGATTAGACGGACCACTCTCCTCCCAAACACTGGGCCACATTAATGAAGGGTTCCTGTCCGCTGCCTCGCCAATCAACCAGGAAATTTATAAATCATCACACAATTAATGTATCTGTTAATTTCACTCATCCTTTACAAAGAGGCAATCTTTTAATTGTGCTAATTGGAGAAATTAACGGAAAAGAACACACTTATCTTAAAGAGTTGTCCCATAGAGAGGGACTTTGCCAAAGTTCAACTTTGTTTTAACATTTATACAAATTAATTTGGATTTGATGTGTTTTTTCTATGTTAGATATTCCCTGATGTGTGACTTTGCGACATGTGATGTCGTTACAGAGGTCATCCTTATGGACGAGCCAACCACGAGCCCCGACAGCATGACGGCCAATCATATTGTTTTTTTACTGGCTGAGCTGGCCAGAAGGGACCGCATCTTCATAGTGACCATTCACCAGCCACGCTTTTCAGGGTGAGGGAACGAGAATGAAGCTACTTAGTGTTATGTCCGTATGTTCAGTGGTTATGTCAATCTTCAGACTGTTTTCATCCATGAGAATAGTCTGTTAATGCAATATATTCTCTCTCTCTCTCTCTCTCAGGTATGATCCTGTTTTGTTTGTTCCTTTGTAGGTTTATTTAGTTTCCACTCAGTCATGTTCCCACACACAGATCCATGTACCTTACATACACCCTACATTATGACATGTCCACACCTCATTCCTTTTTCCTTTGTTTAAAGGTAATAGTTTTTGTTTACAATAAAGAACCTTTTGATTGGCCTATACCTGTTGTTCATGTCCCCTCATTTTTGCCACAGGCTATGAGCCGGCCTGTGACAATGGGGAGATGAACCTTTTCACGACCTTTGGCTACAAGTGTCCAGAATAGTAGAACCCCTTTGATATCTATGGTACAGTAATATATTAACTTCACACAATGTATTCATGTACCGCCCCTATCCCTCTATTGACCCTCCCTCCTGGTCTGTCCTATGGATTGACCTACAATGAATCTGACGTCAGCAGACACGCGCTGCAATGAGGAAGGCCACCACCTACAATGGATCTGACATCAGTGGACACGCGCTGCAGTGAGGAAGGCCACCACCTACAGTGGATCTGACATCAGCGGACACGTGCTGCAGTGAGAGAGGCCACCATCTACAGTGGATCTGAAGTCAGTGGACACGCGCTGCAGTGAGAAAGGCCACCACCTACAGCTACATGCACAAGATCACCTCGTCCTATCAGGACTCAGAGATCTAAAGGAGCATGCTGGGACAGATTAAGCAGAGCTGCTAGATGACAGACAAACTCAAGAGCAAATAGTCGCACAGCAGCCTGGCCAAACTGGCTGTGCTTCTCAGGTCAGAGGTCAAACTACTCTGTCACACTTGGCTTGCTAACAGATCTCAACCTATGGTGTCTGCTGTACTGCTATTGATTATGAAGGGAAATAAATATGGTTCATTTCTGAGGGTATAGTGGCCTATGATGTGGTAGCGTGATGGTACCTCCTGATTTACTGTTTGGCTCAGTCCCCGTCTAACCTCTCGCTTTCTCTTTCTTTAGGACTGAGGAACCTGTCTCAGGACTGGATGTGTCCTGATGCGTCTGTCCCAGAACCTCATCTATGGCCTGCTTGTGGCCTTCTTTGTCACGAAGCTAGATGAATACATTTCCAAGGGAGCGGTACAGGACCGGATTGGAATCATCTACCAAGCCATGGAGGCGTGGCCTTCACTGGCATGCTGAACGCTGTAGCTCTGTGTGACTTATCTTGTTGTTTCTGCTGGGTCTTCCCTGTATGTGGATATATTGAAGCAACATCAAGACATCAGTCAGGAAGTTACAGCTTGGTCGCAAATGGGTCTTCCAAATGGACAATGACCCCAAGCATACTTCCAAAGTTGTGGCAAAATGGCTTAAGGACAACAAAGTCAAGGTATTGGAGTGGCCATCACAAAGCCCTGACCTCAATCCTATAGAAAATCTGTGGGCAGAACTGAAAAAGCAAGTGCAAGCAAGGAGGCCTACAAAGCTGACTCAGTTACACCAGCTCTGTCAGGAGGAATAGGCCAAAATTCACCTAACTTATTGTGAGAAGCTTGTGGAAGGCTACCCGAAATGTTTGACCCAAGTTAAACAATTTAAAGGCAATGCTACCAAATACTAATTGAGTATGTAAACTTCTGACCAACTGGGAATGTGATGAAAGAAATAAAAGTTGAGATAAATAATTCTCTCTACTATTATTCTGACATGCCACATTCTTAAAATAAAGTGGTGATCCTAACTGACCTAAGACAGGGAATTTTTACTTTGATTAAATGTCACGAATTGTGAAAAACTGAGTTTAAATGTATTTGGCTAAGGTGTATGTAAACTTCCGACTTCAGCTGTATGAATCCAAAACAATCGATATGAAATGTTCTTCAGTATATGATAATGTGAGCAGTTCTCTGGGTTTATTAAATGACTGTACAGGAGTCTGCTATGGCTGAAGTCTGTACGGTTTATTGAGTGACTGGACAGGTGTTTGCCATGGCTGAAATCCGTCTGTGCTTTAGAACATTCTGTTCTTTTGATCTCATTGGCTGAGAGAGGTGATGAGTCCATTAAGTTAGGTCTCCAGTTCCAGGCCTTTCCAAGACTTGGACACGTTTCTCTTGTACTGATCCAGTTCCTGTAGAAAAGACAGAAGGCACAATGTTATCATGAGTGTTTGGGGTTCATTCTACATGGTTTATCTATCCTATAGAATCCTATAGTGTTAAAACCATGTCAGGATACCATGCAAGACGACTGTCAAACAATGTAAGCTGTATAACAGAAAGCTGTTCTGGATGCTGAGCTCAGGGTTCAGCTGACTGATTCAGTTAGGTGATACATCTGACATGCTGTATATGACAGAGTCAATCAATATTGCTGGTAAAAACATATGAAACTCAGCGTGACCCGGAACTGAATCTGACCTCATAAAAACCCATCTATAAAGGTTGCATCTGAAGCAAGTTCCACCTAATGGCCCTGTCTGGGTTCCTAGACTCATCTATCAAGGCACATGTTTGAGTCTTTAGTATCCACATTCTGTATATTGGCATGGATTCAGTAACCCAGCCTCTCAACTCCTATTGGCTGACTCCACCCATCACATGATCCCTGTCCAATGGGAGTGCTATCTGATTCAGTGACAATAAAACATCATCTGGACTCTTGGCTACAGACAGATACACACCAGAGGTTACTTTAGTTCAGGGTTATTACGGGGCAATGCAGTGTAACTGGGCTTACTAGAAGACAAGTAGAGATGGTTGAGCTAGATTAGAAATACATGATAATCTTGACAATCTCCATGGACTCATACAGTGTGTGCTGTAGCCAACTCTTCTAACCCTAGGGTTACGTTTACACAGGCAGCCCAATTCTGATTTTTTTCCCCACTTTTTCTTTTGACCAATCAGATCAGAAACATTGGAGTTAAGACAGGGTTCATACCGTGTCTTTCTGGGCCCTCATGGAGTCAATCTGGGGCTCACTATACTGGGGGTCCTTGGCTGGGTCCTTCAGCTCTCTGTGGTGGTCACTGGTGTTCTGGTGGAAGACACGAGTAATGGATCAGTATCACACACACACATATATTAACCTGTATGTGTGAATGAGAGTGTATTTGTCCGTATGCAGGAATTACCTCAGGAGGGAAAACGACCTCAAACACTTTCTTCCACAGATCTAGAGGGTTTTTAGCATGAAGAGTCCCAATGTCCACATCTGTGGTTGGGGGAGAACCTGGAAAGTAGAGTGACATCAACTGTGTCATGTTACAATAACATACACAGTATCAGTATGATAAACAGTAGGGCACTTTAACACTGCCGTAATAATTGTTACCACAAGGGGGTGCTAAACACAACTCGCCTATCTGGCTGAGGGAGTCCATCCCAGCTGGAATGATTAGAGGTTTACTGAGGTCAGAGGACATAGATTTCCTGTCAGTATAGGAGGAAACATGTACATCTGTGTTAATGTTGAATGACAGTGGACATTAATTATACTGGGCCTAAGTCTAGTGCTCTCAAATGATGACAAATTGCGGCACTGTCAAACTGGCATTGACTAACTGTGGCATAAACAGATGGAGGGTACAACAGCTCTTACCCTTTCTCTGTCCCGAATCCTAGTTGTGTGAATAAGCTCTTAGTTTTGGACATCAAGCTCTCAGACTTGCTGCTGGTAAACTACAGGTGAAAGGATGGACAGATGGTGAGGTAGAGAATAGACAGGTGAAAGGATGGACAGATGGTGAGGTAGAGAATAGACAGGTGAAAGGATGGACAGATGGTGAGGTAGAGAATAGACAGGTGAAAGGATGGACAGATGGTGAGGTAGAGAATAGACAGGTGAAAGGATGGACAGATGGTGAGGTAGAGAATCGACAGGTGAAAGGATGGACAGATGGTGAGGTAGAGAATCGACAGGTGAAAGGATGGACAGATGGTGAGGTAGAGAATCGACAGGTGAAAGGATGGACAGATGGTGAGGTAGAGAATCGACAGGTGAAAGGATGGACAGATGGTGAGGTAGAGAATCGACAGGTGAAAGGATGGACAGATGGTGAGGTAGAGAATCGACAGGTGAAAGGATGGACAGATGGTGAGGTAGAGAATAGACAGGTGAAAGGATGGACAGATGGTGAGGTAGAGAATAGACAGGTGAAAGGATGGACAGATGGTGAGGTAGAGAATAGACAGGTGAAAGGATGGACAGATGGTGAGGTAGAGAATAGACAGGTGAAAGGATGGACAGATGGTGAGGTAGAGAATAGACAGGTGAAAGGATGGACAGATGGTGAGGTAGAGAATAGACAGGTGAAAGGATAGACAGATGGTGAGGTAGAGAATAGACAGGTGAAAGGATAGACAGATGGTGAGGTAGAGAATAGACAGGTGAAAGGATGGACAGATGGTGAGGTAGAGAATAGACAGGTGAAAGGATGGACAGATGGTGAGGTAGAGAATAGACAGGTGAAAGGATGGACAGATGGTGAGGTAGAGAATAGACAGGTGAAAGGATGGACAGATGGTGAGGTAGAGAATAGACAGGTGAAAGGATGGACAGATGGTGAGGTAGACAGGTGAAAGGATGGACAGATGGTGAGGTAGAGAATAGACAGGTGAAAGGATGGACAGATGGTGAGGTAGAGAATAGACAGGTGAAAGGATGGACAGATGGTGAGGTAGAGAATAGACAGGTGAAAGGATGGACAGATGGTGAGGTAGAGAATAGACAGGTGAAAGGATGGACAGATGGTGAGGTAGAGAATAGACAGGTGAAAGGATGGACAGATGGTGAGGTAGAGAATAGACAGGTGAAAGGATGGACAGATGGTGAGGTAGAGAATAGACAGGTGAAAGGATGGACAGATGGTGAGGTAGAGAATAGACAGGTGAAAGGATGGACAGATGGTGAGGTAGAGAATAGACAGGTGAAAGGATGGACAGATGGTGAGGTAGAGAATAGACAGGTGAAAGGATGGACAGATGGTGAGGTAGAGAATAGACAGGTGAAAGGATGGACAGATGGTGAGGTAGAGAATAGACAGGTGAAAGGATGGACAGATGGTGAGGTAGAGAATAGACAGGTGAAAGGATGGACAGATGGTGAGGTAGAGAATAGACAGGTGAAAGGATGGACAGATGGTGAGGTAGAGAATAGACAGGTGAAAGGATGGACAGATGGTGAGGTAGAGAATCGACAGGTGAAAGGATGGACAGATGGTGAGGTAGAGAATAGACAGGTGAAAGGATGGACAGATGGTGAGGTAGAGAATAGACAGGTGAAAGGATGGACAGATGGTGAGGTAGAGAATAGACAGGTGAAAGGATGGACAGATGGTGAGGTAGAGAATAGACAGGTGAAAGGATGGACAGATGGTGAGGTAGAGAATCGACAGGTGAAAGGATGGACAGATGGTGAGGAAGAGAATAGACAGGTGAAAGGATGGACAGATGGTGAGGTAGAGAATAGACAGGTGAAAGGATGGACAGATGGTGAGGTAGAGAATAGACAGGTGAAAGGATGGACAGATGGTGAGGTAGAGAATAGACAGGTGAAAGGATGGACAGATGGTGAGGTAGAGAATAGACAGGTGAAAGGATGGACAGATGGTGAGGTAGAGAATAGACAGGTGAAAGGATGGACAGATGGTGAGGTAGAGAATAGACAGGTGAAAGGATGGACAGATGGTGAGGTAGAGAATAGACAGGTGAAAGGATGGACAGATGGAAAGGCAGAAAGAATAGAACATCTTGTGTAATGAAACGATACCATCACTCATACATAGCATTTGAGATACTTGTTTGATATAGCCTACAGTGAAATACTGATATGCATAGGCACATTGGCAACTGTGATTATGACTATTAGGCCTATGGTTCTTACAATTAAAGAAGCTGCGTAGTAATGAGAAATAAACCGAAGGGTCTTGCAGATCACTTTCCTCTTCTCAGAGTCAAAGTCCTACAAAGAAAAGGTATTTATCCGTCAAATACGGACAACTTTTCCAGAAAACCAGAAATCAATAGAAATAGCCAACAATTGTAAACACAAATCCAACAACTACATTCTTCAGGGTGAATATACACTACCGGTCAAAAGTTTTAGAACACCTACTTATTCAACGTTTTTTCTTAAATTTTTACTCTTTTCTACATTGTAGAATAATATTGAAGACATCAAAACTATGAAATATCACATATGGAATCATGTAGTAACATAAAAAGTGTTAAACAAATCAAAATATATTTTATATGAGATTCTTCAAATAGCCAACCTTTGCCTTGATGACAGCTTTGCACACTCTTGGCATTCTCTCAACTAGCTTCACCTGGAATGCTTTTCCAACAGTCTTGAAGGAGTTTCCACATATGCTGAGCACTTGTTGGCTGCTTTTCCCTCACTCTGCGGTCCAACTCATCTCAAACCATCTCAATTTGGTTGAGGTCGGCGGATTGTGGAGGCCAGGTCATCTGATGCAGCACTCCATCACTCCCCTTCTTGGTAAAATAGCCCTTACACAGCCTGGAGGTGTGTTGGGTCATTGTCCTGTTGAAAAACAAATGATAGTCCTACTAAGCCAAAACCAGATGGGATGGCGTATTGCTGCAGAATGCTGTGGTAGCCATGCTGGTTAAGTGTGCCTTGAATTCTAAATAAATCACATAAGTCACCAGCAAAGCACCCCCACACCATCACAGCTCCTCCTCCATGCTTTATGGTGGGAAATACACATGCAGAGATCATCCGTTCCCCCACACCGCGTCGTGTCTTTACACGGCGTTTGGAACCAAAAATCTACAATTTGGACTCCAGACCAAAGGACACATTTCCACCAGTCTATTGTCCATTGCTCGTGTTTCTTGGCCCAAGCAAGTCTCTTCTTCTTATTGGTGTCCTTTAGTAGTGGTTTCTTTGCAGAAATTCGACCATGAAGGCCTGATTCACATTCTCCTCTGAACAGTTGATGTTGAGATGCGTCTTACTTGAACTCTGTGAAGCATTTATTTGGACTGCAATTTCTGAGGCTGGTGACTCTAATGAACTTATCCTCTGCAGCAGAGGTAACTGTGTCTTCCTTTCCTGTGGTGGTCCTCATGAGAGACAGTTTCATCATAGCGCTTGATGGTTTTTGCGACTGCACTTGAAGAAATGTAAAAGTTCTTGACATTTTCTGTATTGACTGACCTTCATGTCTTAAAGTAATGATGGACTGTCATTTTCTTTGCTTATTTGAGCTGTTCTTGCCATAATATGTACTTGGTCTTTTACCAAATAGGGCTATCTTCTCTATACCCCCCCTACCTTGTCCCAACACAACTGATTGGCTCAAATGCATTAAGAAGGAAATAAATTCCACAAATTAACTTTTAGGATGGCGCACCTGTTAATTGAAATGCATTCCAGGTGACTACCTCATGAAGCTGGTTGAGAGAATGCCAAGAGTGTGCAATGCTGTCATCAAGGCAGGTAGCCTAGCGGTTAGAGCGTTGGACTAGTAACCGAAAGGTTGCAAGATCGAATCACCGAGCTGACAAGGTAAAAATTTGTCGCTCTGCCCCTGAACAAGGCAGTTAACCCACTGTTCCTAGGCCGTCATTGAAAATAAGAATTTGTTCTTAACTGACTTGCCTAGTTAAATAAATATAAAAAAGGCAAAGGGTGGCTATTTGAAAAATCTCAAATACAAAATATATTATTTGCTTGACACTTTTTTTGGTTACAACATGATTCCATATGTGTTATATCATAGTTTTGATGTCTCACTATTATTCTACAATGTAGAAAATAGTCAAAATAAAGAAAAACCCTAGAATGAGTAGGTGTTCTAAAACTTTTGACCGTAGTGTACTTATCAATACCTCTCAGATGAGTAGAAAACATATCCCACCTGAAATATATCAAACTTGCTGCCAATAATCAGCAGTGGAACAGGGAAGGGGTTGATCAGCTCTCTGTCCTGTTGGGAGACTCAGAGTTAATAGCCTATGTAGCAAAGACTCCTTTTACATTAATAATGCTGTGCTTTTTTTTTTATCATAACTACTAGAAAAAGTTCTTCAAAAAGAAAGGAGGACCAAGGCACTCTTCATATAATTGATTAAAATGCCTTTATTAGTATGGCATGTTCAATAGAAACAATGTTTTTAAAAAACCGACGCGTTTCGGCTGCATGGTCTTCATCAGGGTGTACAAAGAAATAATACAATGTTCTCTGTTTAACAGCTTTTCCAATTAACCCTAATTAGAAGGGGGAGTGGTTAAAATTGATTGGACACACCTAGTAAGCAATAGTATACACACTTTAAAGTGAAATGCTGTAGCTATGTTATCATAAAAATGTAACTCCAAACTAGAAGTATCAGAACACTTAGAAAGGTAGTTCTAACCTTAAATATGTCTGGGCGAAGTGTCAAGAATAAGAAAGCAATACATTCCATAGTACACTAGAACACAGCAAAACATGAACAACAAAAGTCTAAACATAGCTGAGGGCAATTGAGCAAAGATATCCACTAGATGACAGCAAATGTACCCATCACAACCCATCTAGTGGATATCTTTGCTCAATTGCCCTCAGCTATGTTTAGACTTTTGTTGTTCATGTTTTGCTGTGTTCTAGTGTAATTTGGAATGTATTGCTTTCTTATTCTTGACACTTCGCCCAGACATATTTAAGGTTAGAACTACCTTTCTAAGTGTTCTGATACTTCTAGTTTGGAGTTACATTTTTATGATAACATAGCTACAGCATTTCACTTTAAAGTGTGTATACTATTGCTTACTAGGTGTGTCCAATCAATTTTAACCACTCCCCCTTCTAATTAGGGTTAATTGGAAAAGCTGTTAAACAGAGAACATTGTATTATTTCTTTGTACACCTTGATGAAGGCCATGCAGCCGAAACGCGTCGGTTTTTTAAAAACATTGTTTCTATTGAACATGCCATACTAATAAAGGCATTTTAATCAATTATATGAAGAGTGCCTTGGTCCTCCTTTCTTTTTGAAGACCAACTCAACCCTTTTACCAAAGAGCACCTTCTGTCTACCAACATTTACTATTATGTACCTTAGTAGCGCTTCCCTTCCTCCTCTTTCTACTAGAAAAAGTTGTTGTCTTACCGGGTGGTCTTTAGGGAGAACCATTGGGGGTCTGTTCTGGGCCTGCTGCTTGGACCCAGCTTTGGACTCTACTGTCCTTTGTTGCTTGGAGCAAGCTTTCTCCACCTGGGTCCGTGTTGTCTGAAGCAGCCTCTCCATGGTTCCCCATAGAGCATTGGGCTTGGACAGGTCCAGAACCAGCACCACAGACAGAGACCTGAGAAACCACACATAGACCTCTTTACTTTCATCAGCACAATGTCTCTGCAGAGTGGCTTTAGAGAAGAGGGCATGTGATGAACTACTCATTTAAGAAGCCGTTTAGGTAGTGGGACTGGGACTGACCTGACATTCTGAGCAGTGATGGGGATCTGAACCAGGTCTGATAGGGAGGTACCTCCACCCAGCTCCCACAGGTGAGCTATGTCTTTGGGCTGGAGGAGGAGAACAACAGGTCAGACTGATAATCACACACCCTGGAATTGTACAAATGAAAGCGGTGTCATACCGTGTTGTGTCCTCGCGCCCGTCTACCAAAGGTGTACTCCAACGCTAGAGTTGGTTTAGGAGGTTCATCCCTAGAAGAGAACAACATATAACTCACAGTAATAGAGACAGCTATGCTAGTATCTTACTATAAAAATACATCAGTGGTACTGAGAATAAACTCACCTGTCGAGGCACCGGAGCAAAATTGTAGTTTTACCCTAAGAGGGGGGGGGGGGAAATATGATTATCAAGGATATCAACCACCCGAGCCACTGCCTGTTCACACCGCTACCATCCAGAAGGCGAGGTCAGTGCATCGAACGCCGGGCCTCTCTCAAGGCCATCAGACTGCTAAACAGCAATCACTAACTCAGAGAGGCTGCTGCCTACATTGAGACCCAATCACTGGCCACTTTAAGAAATGGATCACTAGTCACTTTATACAATGCACTGTAAATATTGCCACTTTAATAATGTTTACATATCGTACATTACTCATATCACATGCATATACTGTAATTCATACCATCTATTGCACCTTGCCTATGCCGCTCGGCCATCGCTCATCCATATACTTACATGTACATATTCTCATTCACCCCTTCAGATTTGTGTGTATTAGGTAGTTGTTGGGGAATTGTTAGGTATTACTGCACTGTTGGAACTAGAAGCACAAGCATTTCGCTACACTCGCATTAACATCTGCTAATCATGTGTATGTGACACATAAAATTGATTTGTAAGTTACTGCTGTGCTGGAACAAAAGCCTTCACACCCATTAGCTCTCCAGGACCAGACTTAGAGAACCCGGATCTCACTATTAGGAGGACTGTTAGCTAGTTTCTCCAGACACACAGTCATAAAGATGGCTACAGCTTACCCCTGCTTTATTCCCAATGAAGAACACGGTTCTCTCGTTGAGTGACACTGGATCAACTCCGCCATCCTCCTCCCCTCCTTTCCCGTCCTCCCGACTCTGAACCTCCGCAGAGGCCAACTCCCATAGCGTGTCACTACTAGACAAAAGTTACGATGTAACCTTATTTGTTCATTCTGATAGTTTGTTGTCGCCCATAACAACGTTGTTAATAGCTGAGTGGCTAGCTAACATTAGCTAGCGTAACATTATATCAAATATACTGGTAACTAGCTAACCCCCGTTTAGCTGTGGTTAAATGGTTTGCTAAAAAGGACGGTCCTCTGCTGCTACTAGCTAGTTAGCTAACGTTAGTTTAGAAAAACATGCAAAATTGGAAGACCAAAGTGGCAAACAAGATCTTACCTTATCTTTGGCATTGACTACCTTTAAATTAAATATAAAGACTTGAGTTTGATTGCCCCGTTGTTTGAAAATATGAAAGTCTAGCTTAACGTTTAAATGTCAGTCGCCTCAGATCGGTAAACGTTGCGCTGGGCAACGTCGCAGTTCGATGATGGAATATAGCACTTTGCCCAAAGGGTTTGTGGGAAAGGCAGTTTCAAGAGTCAGAGACTAACGTTAGATGAAAAACATAATCATTTACAGGATGAGCCACAGTAATTCTGTACTTTTTGGTGATGGATGTACAGTTTTAGAATCATAAGGACCTTATCTTTCATTCAGCGAGAAATACAAAATCTATTCACAGTTAAAAATGGAGACACCTTGATAGGGATTATGTGTTCCCACACAGCCAGATCTGCAGAAAAAAAGGATGACAAGAGACGACCACCGGTGCTAATTAGCTATCGAGCATGTTATGAACACCTGCGTCTAAGTGTAACTGGGAAAGTGTAGTTTGGTCGCATGGAGGCTCCATAGCTGTATGGATCTGTTACTGCTACAGTGTAGTTTAGTAGGATGGATGCCCCTATAGCTGTATGGATCTCTAACTGCTACAGTGTAGTTTAGTAGGATGGATGCCCCTATAGCTGTATGGATCTCTAACTGCTACAGTGTAGTTTAGTAGGATGGATGCCCCTATAGCTGTATGGATCTCTAACTGCTACAGTGTAGTTTAGTAGGATGGATGCCCCTATAGCTGTATGGATCTCTAACTGCTACAGTGTAGTTTAGTAGGATGGATGCCCCTATAGCTGTATGGATCTGTTACTGCTACAGTGTAGTTTAGTAGGATGGATGCCCCTATAGCTGTATGGATCTCTAACTGCTACAGTGTAGTTTAGTAGGATGGATGCCCCTATAGCTGTATGGATCTCTAACTGCTACAGTGTAGTTTAGTAGGATGGATGCCCCTATAGCTGTATGGATCTGTTACTGCTACAGTGTAGTTTAATAGGATGGATGCCCCTATAGCTGTATGGATCTCTAACTGCTACAGTGTAGTTTAGTAGGATGGATGCCCCTATAGCTGTATGGATCTGTAACTGCTACAGTGTAGTTTAGTAGGATGGATGCCCCTATAGCTGTATGGATCTGTTACTGCTACAGTGTAGTTTAGTAGGATGGATGCCCCTATAGCTGTATGGATCTCTAACTGCTACAGTGTAGTTTAGTAGGATGGATGCCCCTATAGCTGTATGGATCTGTTACTGCTACAGTGTAGTTTAGTAGGATGGATGGCCCTATAGCTGTATGGATCTCTAACTGCTACAGTGTAGTTTAGTAGGATGGATGCCCCTATAGCTGTATGGATCTGTTACTGCTACAGTGTAGTTTAGTAGGATGGATGCCCCTATAGCTGTATGGATCTGTAACTGCTACAGTGTAGTTTAGTAGGATGGAGGCACCATAGCTGTATGGATCTCTAACTGCTACAGTTAAATATTACTTTTTTTAAAAGGATTCTTTCTCGCTGATGAAAGATAAGGGCCATATGTTTCGAAAGCCATATCGCATGCGATGATTATTGATGTTATTAAAAGTTAAAACACAGCGTCAGGATTATAGTTCACGAGGCAGTCGTGGACGAAGCTAACCGCTGAGAATTATTTACAAACCTGAGTCTTCCAAGAGTGCAATGTTACCCCTGCTTTGCTAAATCGCAGGCAGTAGCTCACAAGTCTTGGAAGTCAGCAAGTTCCAAAATGTTTTGCTTGTCAGCAATCACGTTTTTAAGATATGTAACTTTCAAAATACCTTATGGGGAAGATTTCTGTATGATTTCGGTATTTTGAAAGTTACATATCTTGAAAACTTGATTGCTGACAAGCAAAACATTTTGGAACTATGTCAACAATGGACTAATGAAACAAATACCAAAATTCAGTTTTTGGAGTATTCCTTTAAGTAGGCTAGTTTTAGGGGTATCTGTACTTTACTTAAGTATTTATATTTGTGACAACTTTTGCTTTTAATCTGGTACATTCCTAAAGGAAATTTTACATTTTAAAAAGTCAGGAAAATTGTAAGGCAGAGCAATTATGGATGGCTGTCTGCGCTATTTAAATGTCCTTATATCAAATAGTTTATGTTACAGGTGTATAGGTTACACAACAAGATTACTAGGAGAGATGGAGACCCCTCACACTTTGTGGACAAATCCAAAACGGAGGTTGCAAAAATAGAGATGATTGATTTGGACAATATGATTATTCCCAAAAAGTGCATTGAGCAGAAAAGTGCATAAATGAAAGGTGAAAAAGAAAATACAAATGTTTAGGTATCAAACCATCATCAGTGTTAAGGTGAGCAAACAAACCAGTCTAAAAACTGCTCAGTATGAAAACACATGAGTCACCATGAAATAGGTGTGCAAACTATAACTCATTGAATACCAACCTGTCTTGTTTCTACAGCAAAAATCAATGTAAATAAGGGAAGAATCTAAACTTTTTATTTCATTGAAAAAAAGTAACATAACAAAAAACATGAATTGCAACAATAAAATACATTGAATTAACAAAATAAATAAAATGGTGGTTTATACGAAACAGAAAAGTAAAACACTGATAAGATGTGTAAACTTTCAAATTAACAAAAAAAGTATACCGAGCATTTCATTATTCCCACCACTTTCTTTTTTAATGTAATATACTGACAAACATGATGGTGTGCAGAGGATAGGTACAGAGGCATCTCATTCTGATATCAGCTGTTCTATTTAGGTTTTTGGTTTTGTCCTTTTGAATTCGTAAAACCACTCACGGTGACACTTGAAGAGCTTTTGACACATTTGACAAATTATACAATTTCAGCCCACTCTTGATGATTCCTCATCTTTAAAAAACATTATGCCATTTTAATATTCAAAATGGGCACTTAGTGACATCAAAGTCTGTCTATGAAGCAGAAAAGATGGAGCATGTCTTCTGGTACCTAACTTCACTATTGCTTAAGTATCTAAATACTGTTGCACTATCTTGAATACATTTTATACTACGACACATAACTTTACATGAAAGGCTTGTAAAATGGTCAGGCTAACCCTCCAAAAGGGAACTAAAGAGAAGCAGCAAACGCAGTGAGGATGTCAAGTCTATACACACATACTGTTTGAGTACATGAAAACATCCTCCCTTATGGAAATGTAGAATAGTGAGCGATTCAATGTCAGTAAAAGGCTTGCTATAGAAGTCTTATGATCATCATTCATATATGTAGTAATGACAGTGGTTATAGCTAATGCAACTTTGACAGTAACTTCTTTCTTTAATGACAGTGGTTACTGCTAATGAAGCTTTGACGGTAACTTTGTTGTAGTCATGTTGTTTCATACAATTTTAAAGACCAATTTAAAGTCCTTGTAAATCAACACTAAACAAACAGAGGTCCTTTTGGTAGAAGACCAACCAGCTCTCTCCAACAAAGGCCATTCTGGGTGTACATCTTGTAAACGATTATGGACTCATGTTACTGTATAAAGTACTACAGTAAAGAGGAGGGATTCAGAACAGTCCAAGATGAAAAAGATCTGGTCAACGTCACATTTTCGTTTTCACTTCCAGTTTACAAAGATACTGCATAGTCGTAACAGGAAAAAGATCAAGTAATGCAAATCATATGAAATATGGAATTCAGGTCAAGGACCAGGCTTAAGGGCTCTACACAGTCTACGCAAACGGAGCCAACGGAGGTCCGTTTGTGTTGTGTTCCAAAAATGATTCGTTTAGACTACATACAAGCATCACTGTACTGTAACATAGTTTAACATGGTACTGTAACAGTCTTAAATCGTTTCAAACAGTAAAAACATTTTTTTCATGTGAATTGCATTTCACCATAATAATGTATAAGATTCTCTGGGTACAGAATTGCTCAGAGAAGCTGAAATTCTGTATTTTAGACAAATGTGTGCAGAAAATAGATAGAAAACAGATTACCAGCAAAACAGACAAATTACCATTCAAAATACAATAAGTAACATTTTGAGTTTGCTCCACTGTACACTTATTTCACATTTGAAAACTTGGCTCACATAAAAAAACTCTTTACTGTTAGCTTTGGTAGGTTACTGGTTATAGGGTGGTGGATGTTCATCCTGAAATATTCCCGAAAGAGGAGAAATTGTTCTTTGAGGCAGGTGTTCTATATACGAAGCATCGCAGAGGGTGGGAACCTCTTCACTTCTTAGTGATGTCACCCTCTTCTCCACTGGGGCGGATGCGGTTGAAGTGCAGGCTTCCCAGGTCTCTGGTTGACACAGACCCTGACCCCTTAGTGGGTGCCGAGGAGGCGGTGTAGCCCTTGGCTGCAGGGCCTGGGAGGGTCTTCTGGGGCCCCTGAGAACCAGGAGAGGGCATGGGTGTAAGGGGGCTGGTCAGGTCAAGGCTGCTCAGGGCATCCAGGGTGCCTTCAGGATCCACCATAACATTTATCACTGTATGAGAAATACAGAATGGTTGAAAAAGATGAGCTTTTGTTTGGTTTTGATCATATATGTTGAAGCAGGTGGAATGCATGAAGTGAAACTAATGTGTGTATAAGTCTGAATCTATTTGCAATGCACATTCCTCTTAGCGGTGGTCTGCCGCGCTCTCACACCTTGTAGCTGCTTCTCCACTCTCTTCAGCTCCAAGACGATAGAGGAGATGTCCTATTCCAAGAGAGGTAAGAGGAAGTCGTGGCATTAGAGAGGAATAAAAGTATCTTCCTTATAAAAGTTGCTTTGTTATGATGCATTTTTTTTTTAAACAATAATGAAAAAATACATGTACAACCTGTTTTTTCCTTACCTTGTTGGAGGTTTTGAGGAGTGGTATGTCGCTGTCAGATCGGAGTTTGCTCTCAATCTCATCCCAATTCCTGTCCTTGTCTTTGAACAATATTCTGGAAAATCATAGTTCATAGAGCTAAGACTTGCTTTGCTAACATCTCCTTGATCTCTTGTGAATGTCAGATATAGAGATAAACAACATAAAGAGCTTGATTGTTACCGTATTTTTCCTGCTGTTTTGTCAACAGACTGTCTGATTTGGGCTGACAGCTGAGAGACAGATGTGAGCAGCAGACTGTCCAACACCGCCTCATCTCTGTTCCATGTGCGTCTCTGGAGGACGCAGTCCAGGCTGTCTGGGGCCCGGGGGCGGTGCGCCACAGCGCGTCCGTTTATCTCAGGGGCCTTGTTCTGCACCACAGGAGGGATTTTCCTGAAGTTGAGGCTCTCGTCAAACACACAGTCAATCAGCTATGAGGGGAAGAGGAAGTGATGAGGGTCAGTTACATGTGGCATCTGTATGATGCTGTGGTTTCCACAACTTAACCACGACTGGAGCATGTTATACTGTATCTACTCGGTATTAATGTATACTATCACTATGCTACAGATTATCATAATATGAGTTAGATTAATTAGGTATTAAAGAAGTTAGCAGAGAAAGGTCAATGAAAGCTTGTTAATAACATTTTAATATACACACTTTAGTTATATCTGAACAGTATATAGCATACTCAAAATGGGATAGAGGAAAGCTCAAAGCATAATGCCAGTTCACAGTCTACACCTTCTGCAGCAGATCAAAGCATACTGCCAGTTCACAGTCCACACCTTCTGCAGCAGATCAAAGCATAACGCCAGTTCACAGTCCCCCCAACTGCAGCAGATCAAAGCATAATGCCTGTTCACAGTCCACATCTTCTGCAGATCAAAGCATAATGCCAGTTCACAGTCCCACCTTCTGCAGCAGATCAAAGCATAATGCCAGTTCACAGTCCACACCTTCTGCAGCAGATCAAAGCATAATGCCAGTTCACAGTCCCACCTTCTGCAGCAGATCAAAGCATAATGCCAGTTCACAGTCCACACCTCCTGCAGCTGACCACAGCAAAACGCCAGATCACAGTCGACACCTTCTGCAGATCAAAGCATAATGCTAGTTCATAGTCCACACCTGCAGCTTCTCAAAGCAAAACGCCAGTTCACAGTCCACACCTTCTGCAGCTTCTCAAAGCATAACGCCAGTTCACAGTCCACACCTTCTGCAGCAGATCAAAGCATAATGCCAGTTCACAGTCCACACCTTCTGCAGCAGATCAAAGCATAATGCCAGTTCACAGTCCACACCTCCTGCAGCTGATCACAGCAAAACGCCAGTTCACAGTCCACAACTTCTGCAGCTGATCAAAGCCAAAGTGATGCTGAAACAGTATGTTGAGCATTAGCAGTAGAAGGAAGGAAGAAGTCAAACACCTTTTGCAAGCCCTCCTGCGTGCCCTCCTGGGTGTCAATGGTGGAGCCGGGTGTGGTGGCGGCGGTGCTGACCGTGGTGCTGGGAGCCGTGCCAGAGGAGCTGACTGAGTCGATCTCTCCGGCCACATCGTGGATCTCCCGGGCGAGGATGGCCAGGTCCTTGGTCAGGTCTTGACTGATCCTACGCACACAGGGAAATAACCACACAGGCTGCTGGAACACTTCTCTAAATCAGTACACACACAGATATCTCACAATGATACAGTATTACCTAAGACTACTCATTAGACATTGAGGAACTTCTGTAAGTCAGCCTCAACAAAAAGCATTTAGCCTACTGTATAATCAATTGACACAGCAGATAGAACCATTCTAAAGATGTAAAATTGTCTAACCTCCATCTAGAGGCCGAAGTGAATTGACAATATTCACTTGTAAACGACAATATCCTACACAAGCATTGTATGCAGGGAACCTGAACTAAAAAATGTTTACACTAAGAGATGCTTGTGATAACATAACGTTATCTTCCATTACTTTCAATCTCCTTGTCTGATGCAGGCCCCTTCTTTTGTAAGAAATTCCTTGTGCTTGCTCTGAGGCAGTATGAATCTGTCCTTTTCTCACTGCTGTCTGCCCAGTTCAGTCTCCCTGATCCAAATCCAATCAGTTTTCCACTTACATTTTTTTGTGGAAACAACGTTGATTCAACCAGTTTTTGCCCAGTGGGATGGTTCTATCTCATGACCATCATACTATGTGAAAGTCCCTGCTGAGTCGGGAACCATTTATTACAGCTTGACAAAACAGAGCACCTCAGTTAGAGTGGACTAACTAAAGATCACAATTGTTTAATGAGAGTGAAAACACTAACCTATTCCTGGGGATGCCCTATCTCCAGATCATATTTACCACCTGTGCCATGTCCATGAGGCATATAAACTCAACTGAGCTTCCTTGTGTGTGTGTGTGTGTGTGTGTGTGTGTGTGTGTGTGTGTGTGTGTGTGTGTGTGTGTGTGTGTGTGTTTGTGTACACATGCCGTCGTGTGTATAAGCTTCAGTAGATGAGTACCTGGCAATCTCCTCGCTGTGAGCGGTCCAGTCCTTGACGTACTCCTCCTGTTGTTCTTTCATGCGGTGTTTGAGGACCACGCCTCCAGGGCCAACCTGACCAGAGTTAAGGCTGCTGGTGGAGCCCCCCAGTCTGGTACCCCTCAGGACTGGGTGTGGGCGCAGGGGGCGCCCGGGTTTGGGGAAGGTTCTGTTGGAGCCAAACTCCTCCTCGGAGGTGGATCCATACTCTGGGGGCAATCGTCTCCACCTGTTAGAGGCTAAGGTCAGGGAGAAAGATACAACACAATTATCTCTTGATAACTGTATTTGAGGGTATTTCAGTCATTCAAAAAGCAGCGGATGCTCACATTGTCTAAAGCATTCTATCTTAAAGCAAGCCAAGCAGACTTCTGTAACTCTGATCTCTACACAAATCATGACAAGATAGATGTGGTTTTAACAGTGGCACATAAAGATCTCTACACAAATCATGACAAGATAGCCTGATGTGAGGCTGGTGGAGATGGATGTGGCTCTAAGTTGCACGTAATCAGTGAAGGTACACAGTACCACATAATCAGTGAAGGTATACCACTTGCTCTGTTCCTCTAGCTGGTCACTATTCAAATACACTATAATAGTGAGTCTTTTAATCCTATGTAGGCCTGAATCCAGTGCTTCAATGTGTCCGTTTCCTGTTTCCAGTGACTACTGCTCTTTTAGAAGGTGAGGTCATGGTGGATCAAGCCTTAAAAAAAGTCTAAGTCATGGGGTGGGGTGTATTAAGCTAACATATAGAATTGTTTTAATATGGTCATACCATGGATCATTTAGCGATTTCATTTGAAATTTTAGGACCCCGTTAGGTATCAAAATACTTATTTTGTTTGTACTTATTTGATAAAATGTTTAAATTGGCCTTTACTACCATAGCCCATAGAAACACATTGAATAACACATTCATTTTGAAATGTCTGTCCTATATCTAGGAGATAGAAGAAAGCGCAGGAAATCTTTTTTGGGACACATATTTCACCCCTTATTTTTGTTGTAAAAAAAACTCCTTTCAGACAAGTCCCGTGACACTTGTGAGGGTCGTAGAGCAAAACGGAGAACACCATCGTGTCCGTAATAGTTTTGTAGGCTAAACCATTCAGACACTACAGACATTTTCACAAGAAGACCCATTTTTATGGGGATTTTTTATATTACGTTACTTAGATTGACGCAGCGATGAGTCAGTAGACTCCGGGGATAGCTGACACCTGCATAGCTGATGTTTTGATGTTTTGGCGTGTCGGAAGCATAACTGTGTTGGAGCTGTCAAATCAGTGAGCAGCTGCTCTTGCGACCATTGTCAGGAGGCCACACCCATCCCACTCCCGTTAGAAGTTCAGAAGGAGAAAGTGTAGGATATATAGAAATAATGATGCTGAAATCATGAGAGGTTCTATCAGCCTAATGGAGGTGTGGATTACATCTCACATTCTAGTGTTCAAACTTGTAAACGAGGCTGCATGGGATTTCTATTAATGTGACTCCATGCAGCCAATGGCAATGTCCGCTTTAGGTATAATACCAGGAGCTGCGTGTGGATTTGATAGCTCTAACACAGTTCCACCTCCAACACCACCAGAACAACCGCGATGCGGATGTCGGCTAGCGTGGATCTGGTAGAATCTGAACCTCTTGTTTCAGTTGAAGGGTGTGGATCTGATAGAATCTAAACCTGTCGTTTCAGTTGAAGGGTGTGGATCTGATAGAATCTAAACCTGTCGTTTCAGTTGAAGGGTGTGGAACTGATAGAATCTAAACCTGTCGTTTCAGTTGAAGGGTGTGGATCTGATAGAATCTAAGCCTCTTGTTTCAGTTGAAGGGTGTGGATCTGATAGAATCTAAGCCTCTTGTTTCAGTTGAAGGGTGTGGATCTGATAGAATCTAAACCTGTCGTTTCAGTTGAAGGGTGTGGATCTGATAGAATCTAAACCTGTCGTTTCAGTTGAAGGGTGTGGATCTGATAGAATCTAAACCTGTCGTTTCAGTTGAAGGGTGTGGATCTGATAGAATCTAAGCCTCTTGTTTCAGTTTAAAGTTTTCTATTTACATAACGATGAAAATAATGTAATTGAAGCAATTTTGAGGCTGTATCTAGAATGAAAGGCTATCATTTGACGAGCTTGTGTTAATAATGTCATTATTAGGAACAATGATAAACACCAGCTAAAAAGGCAGACTGATTCCCATCAGCTGACACACAACAAAAGCATCCAACGATGGCGCCCCATCACCCAAGCATCAAACAAGAAGGTATGGACATCTTGGAAGACAAGTTAAGCTATTGCTTCTCACAATGTCACATCTGCGCAAAATGTGTAATGTACAGTGTTGACCAAATGCTCTCTCTAGATTTCAAATATATCAATTGGATTCACTGTAGTAACATCTTAACTACATGACAAGTTCTAATATGCTATGGCAATGTCTTAAAAAACCATTTCCACTAGAGGGAGTACAGCCCCTAAACAACAGAGCCCAGTGCTAATCACAACATTGCTTATGTCTTGCATCAGCAATGAGGTTAGGTTTCCTCAGTGGCAATTGTCTTAATCTGTTTGGCTCTGTATCACCAATTAAGATACACTAAAAGATCAGTCAGCTTTGGCTGATAACAATGTCACTTCTAGCCAATTTGAAACTTGTGGCCATAGGATTTAGACCAGGGCTCCCCAACCCTATTCCTGGAAAGCTACCCTCCTGTAGGTTTACACCGGGGCTCCCCAACCCTGCTCCTGGAAAGCTACCCTCCTGTAGGTTTAAACCGGGGCTCCCCAACCCTGCTCCTGGAAAGCCACCCTCCTGTAGGTTTAAACCGGGGCTCCCCAACCCTGCTCCTGGAAAGCTACCCTCCTGTAGGTTTACACCGGGGCTCCCCAACCCTGCTCCTGGAAAGCTACCCTCCTGTAGGTTTAAACCGGGGCACCCCAACCCTGCTCCTGGAAAGCTACCCTCCTGTAGGTTTAAACCGGGGCTCCCCAACCCTGCTCCTGGAAAGCTACCCTCCTGTAGGTTTAAACCGGGGCTCCCCAACCCTGCTCCTGGAAAGCTACCCCCCTGTAGGTTTACACCAGGGCTCCCCAACCCTGCTCCTGGAGAGCCACCCTCTTGTAGTTTTACACCGGGGCTCCCCAACCCTGTTCCTGGAGAGCCACCCTCCTGTAGGTTTACACCAGGGCTCCCCAACCCTGCTCCTGGAGAGCCACCCTCCTGTAGGTTTACACCAGGGCTCCCCAACCCTGCTCCTGGAGAGCCACCCTCCTGTAGTTTTACACCGGGGCTCCCCAACCCTGTTCCTGGAGAGCTACCCTCCTGTAGGTTTTTTCTCCAACCCCAGTTGTAACTAACCTGGTTCAGCTTATCAAGCAGCTATTATTAAAATCTAAACACCACCACACACACACACACACTAACCACCACCACACACACACACTAAACACCACCACACACACACACACACACACACACACACACACACACACTAAACACCACCACAAAACACACTAAACACCACAACACCACACACACTAAACGCCACCACACACACACACCCACACTAAACACCACCACAACACACACACACACTAAACACCACCCACACACACACACACACACACACACACTAAACACCACCCACACACACACACACTAAACACCACCCACACACTAAACACCACCCACCCACACATACACTAAACACCACTCACACACACACTAAACACCACTCACACACACACTAAACACCACTCACACACACACACACACTAAACACCACCCACACACACACACACTAAACACCACCCACCCACACACACACACACTAAACACCACCCACACACACACACTAAACACCACCCACACACACACACTAAACACCACCCACACACACACACTAAACACCACCCACACCACACACACACACCAACCACCACACACACACACACACCACCAACCACCACCACCACCACCACACACAAACACTGACCACAACACACACATGGACAAGGACACACACTGACCACAACACACAAACACTGACCACAACACACACACACGGACAAGGACAAACACTGACCACAACACACAAACACTGACCACAACACACACATGGACAAGGACAAACACTGACAATGACACACAAACACTGACCACAACACACACGGATAAGGACAAACACTGACCACAACACACACACACTGACCACAACACACACATGGACAAGGACAAACACTGACGACACACAAACACTGACCACAACACACACATGGACAAGGACAAACACTGACCACAACACACACACTGACCACAACACACACATGGACAAGGACAAACACTGACCACAACACACAAACACTGACCACAACACACAAACACTGACCACAACACACACATGGACAAGGACAAACACTGACCACAACACACACACGGACAAGGACAAACACTGACCACAACACACACATGGACAAGGATAAACACTGACCACAACACACACATGGACAAGGACAAACACTGACAACGACAGGACCGGAAAAAGGGCAAGGCTATCCAAGAATCACAATGATGTATAAGAGGAACAATCTCCCAGAAATGTAATGGGTATTTACCAACGTTTCGGCATCACTGTGCCTTCCTCAGGGTAATGTCATGAATACTTGAACCAGGTGCTTGCACTGTGTGTCTACATAACCTGGTTCAAGTATTCATGAAATTACCCCGAGGAAGGCACAGTGATGCCGAAACATTGATAAATACCCATTAAATTGCTGGGAGATTATACATGAGTGTGCGACTTTCTTTATTTTGATAGTTTATAGTTTATTCGCCGTTAGTCAGCACCTCCACACAAACTATTATTCTGGGTGTGCACCAGCTCATGTTTTTTAACCCCCATAGAGACTGCCAGATGTCCGGACAACAGGCCCTCCGATTTGACTCACTGAACTCTGTCTGAGAAGTAGTTGGTGAACCAGGCGAGGCAGTCATTTGAGAAACCAAGGCCGTTGAGTCTGCCGATAAGAATGTGGGGATTGACAGAGAAAGCCTTGGCCTGGTCGATGAATACAGCTGCACAGTAATGTCTGTTATCGATGGTGGGTATGATATCATTTAGGACCTTGAATGTGGCAGATGTGCACCCGTGACCAGATCGGAAACCAGATTGCATAGCCGAGAAGGTACGGTGGGATGGACAGTGTGGGGGATTTGGAAACAACGGGATGAAAAAACACATTTGACTTGCTCTTTAACAGTTTACATTAAATAATAAAAGACTGAGTGTTTCGATCTGTCCTTCATTTTCTGAGTGAACCTATCAGAGATGAGAACATGATCTCACCTGAGGGAGTGCTGTGGATGGAGGAGCTGATTCTGGACTTGGCCTCGGTCAGCTTGGACACACTGTTGGCCCTCATGCGAGGAGCCAATTTGTTGTCGGTGGGGGTGGAGGAGCGGAGGCCCAGGCGCAGTATGGTCTCTGCAGACAGGCGAGGGGAGGAGGTGCTGCTCCGGCCTACTGTACACTCTGAGTCACTACGGGCCGAGATGGAGCCCAGCCGCGTCCTCCTGGGCTGGGCCAGCATGTCTAGCCGCGAGGGCCCTTTCCGACCCGATGGAGGCTTGGACGTGGAACTGGTGGTGGACACCTCGGAGGCCACAGACATCCTGTCTGCATCGGCCTGGTCCGTGTCGGATGTGTCCCCCAGCCGGGCCCGGCGGAGCAGGGAGGTTCTGGTAGGCCGAGGCTGGGGCAGAGAGGCCTGTTTCCCCAGGGAGGAAGCTGTGGCGGCCTGGAGAGTCTTACTAGACTTAGTGGAGCTGGTCTTGCAGCTGGATTTGGCCTCCAGTTTGGAATGTAGCAGGTCATCCATAGAGGTGAAGTGGCTGCGGCTGTACGTGCGACTATGCAAACTCTCCTGGTCAGAGGATAGGATGTCGGAGATGGGGAAGGACGAGGTCTGGTCATCATCTGTGAGATCCTGGGAGGGTTGGCGTGCCCGCGACGGGGCAGACTGGACGGAGCGGCGAGCATCTAGCCGGCTGGGATCAGTTCTGGTCTTGGTCTTTCTCTCCAAGCGCTCGCGGGCGTTGGTGCTGGCAGCGGTTTTGGAGGTTGAGCTCAGATTGCTCTTCTCCTTGTACAGGCTGCTGAGGGAGCGCCGTTTCTGGTGAGCCGGTTTCTTCTCTCCCTCCCCTGCCGCCTGGTTGTAGGTGCTGGCCGTGTCCACGTCTGACTCAGGGGAGAAAAAGCCTGCCCGGTTGGCTCTGTCCAGCTTGTTCTCATCCCTCAGCTTGGCCTCCAGGAAGGCCATGACAGCCACTGTGTCCTTCAGCAGGGTGGCTGTGTCCATGCTGCCCACAGAGTCACTGCGCTCGCTATGCTCGCGGCCCAGGACACCGGCATCACCTTTGATCCGAGGGATCAGCTCGATGGGTACCACACCACTGGGCTTCTCAATGGTGAAGCTGCCCTGACGGACCAGAGGCTTGCCCCCTGACTTCTCCCCCCTGTCCCCTCCTCCTTTGCTGTGGTGCTGAATCCTATCCTCTGCCCGCCTCCTCCTCTCCTCGGACCTCTTCTCACTGCTGCTCATGGGTCTGAGAGAGGGCTTGGAGGAGGTCTGTAGTGGAGCCTTGGTCTGGTTCATCATATCCCCCTCCTCTATGGAGGTAAAACACGCCCCGTCTCCTTCATGCTCCACCTGCCTCTCCTTCTCCTGGGGCTCCGTGTCCTGTTTCTCCCCGATCTCTGAGCGATGCAGGCCCAGGCCGCACAAGCTCTTCCCTGGCTTGGCCCGGGGGTCGTCGATGGGAAGCTGGGGGAGGGTCCTGCGTTTACGCTCGGTGAGACTGGAGGTGGCAGAGCTGGTACTTCGAATGGAAATGCCCGACTCAAAGGCATCCGCTTCTGGAAGAAAAAAATAATAATAGTAAAGCTACATTTCTTAATCAAATTAAATAAATATCGCACCCAACTCAACCATAGTAATTTAGTGCCATTATGTGATGAAAATACACCTTAGCTAAGACAGATGCAGATTGACATTAGCCTGATTTTGGTAAATATAGGAGCCCTACTGTACCTCTCTGCTGATGGACGAAGGCAGGTGACTCAGCACCAGACCCCTCTGGGTCGGTTCTCGTGTGGTTAGCAGCTGGACTGGCCCACTGAGACACCCAGCGACTACTGCCCACTGCCACTGGGTCCTCAGACATACTCTGACAGGAGAGAAGAGAGCGCAGACACAGTTAGCCTAGTTTCGTCAGACTCGTGGCATTCCACTCCATTTAGAGAAACAGTGGTTGTGGGAAAAGACTACAGTTAACCTACTAAATCAACCGGATCCCTGCTACTGGCCACCTAGAGCTGGAGGAAGTACTCACATGTAGCGGAGGACACAGAAGACAACTCTGCTGCTATTCATTCACCTCTGAATGGTCTTATGTTTAAGTGATGAGCCTGAAGAGTTATCATACTCATTACGTATTAGCTGATTCATATTTTAAACCAAGCATGGTGTAGAATAGCGGACCCCAGAGTAGCCAAGGGAGGTGATAGGTGGGAATAAAGACCCATGATTGTACAAAAACAATACTTGAATTTATTACAGATGCAGGATTTTAGAATAAATGGCTTGTCTCACACAGTTGTCCATAGCAGCAACATTCAGGATACGAAATCTCAAAAATTACGGCGAGTCTAAAGCTCAGCCCCTTAATAAGGTTCCTACTTCAGCTTAGACTGGGCTTAAATGCTAAACAGTATAACTAGGGATTACCCCTTTTCCAGCTCTAAACAGAGCAACTCTCATTACTGGGACTAGAGAGTCTACCAGAACAGCCTAAATCAACTGCCTGTACATACAGGCTGCAACAAACAAACTGCTATGGAGCACATTATAAAATGGTGTTCAACCCTGAGCTGAGAGAAAAGGACAGCATGTATCCCTTCACTCCTCAACCCCGCCAAAACTTATTAACCAATGAGAATGAGCATTTCATTTGAAGAACTTTACTTGTTAAATTAGACCAGGTAGCACTATGGAAAAAATTATTTAAGTTGATTGCATTAATTAGTTTAAATTACCATATTTAGTCATGTCCACTTTAGTTTAAAAGAGAGAGCTAAATCAAATTAAACATGATTACCGTAATTTCCGGACTATTGAGCGCACCTGAATATAAGCCGCACCCACTGAATTAAAAATTATTATTTTTTTGAACATAAATAAGCTGCACATGTCTATAAGCCGCAGGTGCCTACTGGTACATTGAAACAAATTAACTTTACACAGGCTTTAACGAAACACGACTTGTAACAAAAATAAATAGGCTTTAACGAAACACGGCTTGTAACAAAAATAAATAGGCTTTAACGAAACACGGCTTGTAATAAAAAAAAAAATAGCAGTAGCTTTAGTTGTCTTTTTGCACTGAGTCAATTCCTCACGCTGCTGTTTCCAACATCTTATCATCGACTCATTAAGACCAAGCTCCCGTGCAGCAGCTCTATGTCCTTTTCCAACAGCCAGATCAATCGCCTTCAACTTGAAAGCTGCATCATATGCATTTATCCGTGTCTTTGCCATGATGAGGGTGACAAAATGACTACCGTAATCAGAATGATGGGAAGTTTGAGAGCGCTCGATTTAATCTAAACAGTAAACAAAAAAGTTGTTTGACCTTAACCCGTTCGGCAATTTCATTGGTCTAATGAAAGCTTCATGCCGGCAAAAAACTGAGCACGTCACAGAATGTGTTTTTTTGGAGAAAAAATATTTGAAAGTGGGAAAAATCCATATATTAGCCGCGTCATTGTTTAAGCCGCGAAGTTCAAAGCGTGGGAAAAAAGTTGCGGCTTATAGTCCGGAAATTACGGTAGAAATACTACTGAGGGAGAATGGATGCATGGGTGAACTACATGCTAATTATCTAACCTACCACACCTGGCTTTGTCACGAGCGTCAGAATGAGTAGACCAATGTGCAGCGTGGAATATGTTCATCTTGAGTTTAATGAAAGAAATGAACACTTTACAAATTAAACAAAAAATTACAGCAGACAGTTCCGTCAGGTACTTACAACTAAACGAAAACAACTACCCGGAAAACCCAAAGGAAAAACAGGCTGCCTAAGTATGGTTCCTAATCAGAGAGAATGATAGACAGCTGCCTCTGGTTAGGAACCATACTCGGCCCAACACAAAGAAATACAGCACAGAATGCCCACCCCACACCCTGACCTAACCACATAGAGAAATAAACCCTCTCTCTCAGGTCCGGGCGTGACAGGCTTAAACCTGACAAACTAACTGGTAAGCAAACAATTAAGGTCAGGAACACCTAAAATGGTAGATAGCTATTCATGGAAATGGACTAGTGCACTTTATCTAAAACACACATGAATATACCTATAAGCATTTTAGAAAATGTTAACTTCATGAAATAAGACCTGTTAAAGTGGTGATGAGGCCAGGCTGCCTCATTACACTATGTAGGGTAGCACCATGGTGTCGCCGGAGGACAGCTAGCTTCCGTTCTCCTCTGGGTACAATGACTTCAATGCAAAACCTAGTAGGTTCATGGTTCTCACCCCCTTCCATAGACATACACAGTAACAACTTCCGGAGGACATCCTCCAACCTATCAGAGCTCTTGCAGCATGAACTGACATGTTGTCCACCCAATCAAAGGATCAGAGAATTAATATAGTACTGAAAGCATAAGCTACAGGTAGCTAGCACTGCAGTGCATAAAATGTGGTGAGTAGTTGACTCAAAGATGGAGAAAGACAATGGTTGAACAAATTTGAACAAATTCAATTCTTCAAACATGAAGGAGCAAGAGAGAGAGAGCTATATTTCGTAATTTTTTCACTCACTTTCAGCAAATGCTATGTTCGCTAGCTGGCTATGACTATCCAACACTGGACCTCTTCCAAGTCAAAGTAAGCTTTTGGTTTTACTAATTTATTGCCACCTGAGCCCGCAAGTGTAACTGCTAAACTGCTTGCTGACTGTACACTGTACTGCATGTTTGTAGCGGGTTTACTAACACGTTAGTTCTATTAGCTATGCTGACTATGACATTACTTTAGCTAATATGGTGAAAACGATGTAGGCTGTGTGTAGCATCAATGATATGAAGGTTTGCCTTGGAAAGTTTTTTTTTGCCTGGTCACAGACTGCTGAAGTGTTGTGCACTGAAGTCCGCAAGTGAAGGAAAAGGTGAGTGAAGGAGAGCACGTAGATGCGAGAAGGAATAAAATGATCTGTTTGTATGTGGTTATGAAAGTTAACTATTTGCATGTGATCAGGGCTATATTCATTCTGCTGATTCCGTTGAAAATCTTTTCTTAAACGGAAGCTAACGGAACAAAACGGGTTAAACATAACTGAACTTGTCCAATAGAAACTGTCATTTTCAAGTATTGATTACACCCTAGATCAGCTAGATGCATGTAAGAGTGTGCAAGGCGGTATTGAATGTGTCACTGTCTATCCATGTGTCACTGTCTGTCACCTCAAATCTTTCTCTCGACCTGTGTGTACCTACAGTTAAAGTCGGAAGTTTACATACACCTTAGCCAAAAACATTCTCAGTTTTTCACAATTCCTGACATTTAATCCTAGTAAAAATACCCTCTCTTAGGTCAGTTAGGATCACCACTTTATTTTAAGAATGTGAAATGTCAGAATAATAGTAGAGACAATGATTTATTTCAGCTTTTATTTCTTTCATCACATTCCCAGTGGGTCAGAAGTTTACATAAACTCAATTATTATTTGGTAGCATTGCCTTTAAACTTGTTTAACTTTTGTCAAATGTTTCGGGTAGTCTTCCACAAGCTTCCCACAAAAAGTTGGTTGAATTTTGGCCCATTCAAACTTTCTATAAGATTGAGGTCAGGGCTTTGTGATGGCCATGCCAATACCTTGACTTTGTTGTCCTTAAGCCATTTTGCCACAACTTTGGAAGTATGCTTGGGGTCATTGTCCATTTGGAAGACCCATTTACGACCAAGCTTTAACTTCCTGACTGATGTCTTGAGATGTTGCTTCAATATATCCACATATTTTCCTTCTTCATGATGCCAACTATTTAGTGAAGTATGCCAGTCCCTCCTGCAGCAAAGCACCCCCACAGCATGATGCTGCCACCCCCCGGCTTCACTGTTGGGATGGTGTTCTTTGGCTTGCAAGTGTTCCCCTTTTTCCTCCAAACATAATGATGGTCATTATGGCCAAACAGTTCTATTTTTGTTTCATCAGAACAGAGGACATTTCTCCAAAAAGTACAATCTTTGTCCCCATGTGCAGTTGCAAACTGTAGTCTTTTTTTTGGTGGTTTTGGAGCAGTGGCTTCTTCCTTGCTGAGCGGCCTTTCAGGTTATGTCGATATAGGACTCGTTTTACTGTGGATATAGATACTTTTGTACCTGTTTCCGACCAGCATCTTCACAAGGTCCTTTGCTGTTGTTATGGGATTGATTTGCACTTTTCGCACCAAAGTACGTTCATCTCTAGGAGACAGAACACGTCTCCTTCCTGAGCGGTATGACGGCTAAGTGGTCCCATGGTGTTTATACTTGTGTACTATTGTTTGAACAGATGAACGTGGTACCTTCAGGCATTTGGAAATTGCTCCCAAGGATGAACCAGACTTGTGGAGGTCCACAATTGTTTTTCCAAGGTCTTGGCTGATTTCTTTTGATTATCCCATGATGTCAAGCAAAGAGGCACTGAGTTTGAATGTAGGCCTTGAAATACATCCACAGGTACACCTCCAATTGACTCAAATTATGTCAATTAGCCTATCAGAAGCTTCTAAAGCCATGACATAATTTTCTGGAATTTTCCAAGCTGTTTAAAGGCACAGTCCACTTAGTGTATGTAAACTTCTGACCCACTGGAATTGTGATACAGTGAATTATAAGTGAAATAATCTGTCTGTAAACAATTGTTGGAAAAATTACTTGTGTCATGCACAAAGTAGATGTCCTAACCGACTTGCCAAAACTATAGTTTGTTCACAAGAAATGTGTGGAGTGGTTGAAAAACGAGTTTTAATGACTCCAACCTAAGTGTATGTAAACTTCCGACTTCAACTGTATGTCGTAAACCTTCATCCATAGGCTAGGTTGCAGCAACCTCATGATGGGTATAGGGAAAATTTGAGCATCATGTAGTAGCCTAAACCTATCGATGTTACATTTAACTGGGTGAATGGATGACAGTCATCCAATATGCAATATGAATGACAGTCATCCAATATGCTGTAATAGAAATATGTTCATAAAAAAATGTCATTAAAAAAAACCCGGCACCGACCGCAAATGGATCCCAATATACATCAGATAGACGATTGTAGACTATACTAGACTATTGTGGACTATCCTAAACTGTTGTAGACTATCCCAGAATATTGTAGACTACACTAGATTGTTGTGGACTATACTAGACTATTGTAGATTATACTTGACTATTGTTGACTATACTAGACTGTTGTAGCCTATACTAGACTATTGTAGACCATACTAGACTACTGTGGACTATATACTGTCTCCCTTTGTGGCTTGTATGGAAGTTGCCTGGAGGGGACAGAGCATCATTTCTCATCTCTCTATGAACTAGGTCACAGACTGAGTGGCCTACTCTGTGAATAACAAGGAAGCGGGGTGTGCCTGGCTGACACACAACTACTCCACTTCTCCCCTTCCAATAGAGTAATCTTAATGCAATCTGGAGCTCTTGCTTTCCTATATTTAGATGAAGATGAAATTAATTTGATCACCCTGTTGTTGCAGGACATTTTGTGTAGGTTATTCACATTTTAAAAAGGATTCTAAAGTTTGTAATTTCCACTTTAAAATGTATGACTTCATTTGCACCAACTAAAACTGTATCAAGGCCTACAAAAATGTCCATTCATTATAATCCACACAATAATTCACGCTACTAGCTAGTAACCTCAGCCCGGTCAACTCCTGCCAGTCTGCACAGTGCGATTCAACCCAGAGCATATCGGACTGCTTTTTTTCTACCACATCTCCACATCTCCGGATTCCTACCGCAAGCTCTGAACCTTTTCACCTGGATCATCGCAGCTAGCTAGCTGCTATCCGAGTAGCTACTCCTGGCTAACATCTCTGTCCAGAAGCAAGCACCAGTTAGCCTGGAGCTAGCCTCGTGCTAGACCCATCTCCCGGCTTGCTGAAGAGGTCCATCAGTCAATTTCTTTGGCTACAAAACCTATTTTGCCAATTGGCCTGGACCCTTTTACTGCCTACACGGAGCCCTGCCGACCCATCACGACTGGTCTGCCGACATAACCGTCCGAGAGGGCTTCAACAGACTCTTCCGTCGCGACGTCCCTCTAAGGCCCTTCTGCTAGCCTGCTAGCCCCGGCCCGCTAGCTGTCTGAATCGCCGTGTCTCCAGCTCGCTTAGCTACACACTGGACACTATGATCACTCGGCTACACATGCCTCTCCCTAATGTCAACATTGCCCATTTCTGTTTTGGTTAGTCATTATTGTCTTATTTCACTGTAGAGCCTCCAGCCCTGCTCAATATGCCTTAGCTAGCATTTTGTTCCACCTCCAACACATGCGGTGACCTCACCTGGTTTAAATGGTGTCTCTAGAGACAAAACCTCTCTCGTTGTCACTCAATGCCTAGGTTTCTCTCCAGTCTGCTGTCTTCAACCAGGATCTCAGCGATGACTGCCTCATTGCCTGCGTCCGTAATGGGTCCGTGGTCAACCGACCACCCCTCCTCAATGTCAAACACTCCTTAAAACACTTCAGCGAGCAGGCCTTTCTAATCGACCTGGAACGGGTATCCTGGAAGGATATTGACCTCATTCCGTCAGTAGAGGATGCCTGGTTATTCTTTAAAAGTGCTTTCCTCACCATCTTAAATAAGCATGGCCGATTTAAAACATGTAGAACAAGGAACAGATGTAGCCCTTGGTTCACTCCAGACCTGACTGCTCTTGACCAGCACAAAAACATCCTGTGGCGTACTGCATTAGCATCGAATAGCCCCCGCGATATGCACATTTTCAGGGAAGTTAGGAACTAATATACACAGGCAGTTAGGAAAGCAAAGGCTAGCTTTTTCAAACAGAAATGTGCATCCTGTAGCACAAACTCCCAAAAGTTCTGGGACACTGTAAAGTTCATGGAGAATAAGAGCACCTCCTCCCAGCTGTCCACTGCACTGAGGCTAGGAAACACTGTCACCACAAATAAATCCACGATAATTGAGAATTTCAGTAAGCATTTTCTACGGCTGGCCAAGCTTTCCACCTGGCTACCCCTACCCCGGTCAACAGCTCTGCACCTCCCACAGCAACTTGCCCAAGCCTCCCCCATTTCTCATTCACCCAAATCCAGATAGCTGATGTTCTGAAACAGCTGCAAAATCTGGACCCCTACAAATTAACTGGGCTAGACAATCTGGACCCTCCCTTTCTAAAATTATCCACCGCAACTGTTGCAACCCCTATTACTAGCCTGTTCAACCTCTCTTTTAATTTGATATTTTGTATCGTCTGAGATCCCTCAAGATTGGAAAGCTGCCGCGGTCATCCCCCTCTTCAAAGGGGGAGACACCTTAGACCCAAACTGTTACAGACCTATATCTATCCTACCCTGCCTTTCAAAGGCCTTCGAAAGCCAAGTTAACAAACAGATCACCGACCATTTCGAATCCCACCGTACATTCTCCGCTTTGCAATCTGTTTTCCGAGCTGGTCATGGGTGCACCTCAGCCACGCTCAAGGTCCTAAACGATATCATAATCACCATCCATAAAATACAATACTGTGCAGCTGTATTCATCGACCTGGCCAAGGCTTTCGACTCTGTTAATCCCCACATTCTTATCAGCAGACTCAACAGCCTTGGTTTCTCAAATGACTGACTCGCCTGGTTCACCAACTACTTCTCAGATAGAGTTCAGTGTGTCAAATCGGAGGGCCTGTTGCCTGGACCTCTGGCAGTCTCTATGGGGGTGTCGCAGGGTTCAATTCTCGGGCCGACTCTTTTCACTGTATACATCAATGAAGTCGCTCTTGCTGCTGGCGATTTTCTGATCCACCTCTACGCAGAAGACACCATTCTGTATACATCTGGCCCTTCTTTTGACACTGTGTTAACTAACCTCCAGACGAGCTTCAATGCCATACAACTCTCCTTCCGTGGCCTCCAACTGCTCTTAAATGCAAGTAAAACTAAATGCATGCTCTTCAACCGATCGCTGCCCGCACCTGCCCGCCCGTCTAGCATCACTACTCTGGACAGTTCTGACTTAGAATATGTGGACAACTACAAATACCTAGGTGTCTGGTTAGACTGTAAACGCTCCTTCCAGACTCACATTAAGCATCTCCAAAATTAAATATTGAATTGGCTTCTTATTTTGCATCCTTTTGTATCCTTATTTTGCATCCTTCACTCATGCTGCCAAACATACCCTCGTAAAACTGACTATCCTACCGATCCTTGACATTGGCGATGTCATTTACAAAATAGCCTCCAACACTCTACTCAGAAAATTGGATGCAGTCTATCGCAGCACCATCAGTTTTGTCACCAAAGCCCCATATACCTCCCACCACTGCGACCTGTATGCTCTCTTTGGCTGGCCCTCGCTTCATATTCATCGCCAAACCCACTGGCTCCAGGTCATCTATAAGTCTTTGCTAGGTAAAGCCCCGCCTTATCTCAGCTCACTCTGCTGCCAATGACTGGAACGAATTGCAAAAATCACTGAAGCTGGAGACTCATATCTACCTCACTAACTTTAAGCATTAGCTGTCAGAGCAGCTTACAGATCATTGCACCTGTACATAGCCCATCTGTAAATAGCCCACCCAACTACCTCATCCCCATATTGTTATTTTATTTTTTTGTTTGTTTTCTTGATCCTTTGCACCCCAGTATCTCTATTTGCACATTCATCTTCTGCACATCTATCACTCCAGTGTTTATTGCTAAATTGTAATTCCTTTGCCACAACGGCCTATTTATTGCCTTATCTCCGTAATCTTACCTCATTTGCACAGACTGTATATAGACTTTCTATTGTTTTATTGACTGTATGTTTGTTTATTCCATGTGTAACTGTTGTTGTTGTTTGTGTCGCACTGCTTTGCTTTATCTTGGTCAGGCCGCAGTTGTAAATGAGAACTTGTTCTCAAATGGCCTACCTGGTTAAATAAAGGTGAAATAAAATGTTTAAAAAATGTCTGCGCCCCTGCCCAGTCATGTGAAATCCATAGATTAGGGCCTAATGAATGTATTTACATTGACTGATTTCCTTCTATGAACTGGAACTCAGTAAAATCTTGGAAATTGTTGCATGTTGTGTTTATATTTTTGCTCTGTCATGAGGAAATCAGCACTAGCATTGTTAACTTTTTGTGATCTCTGCCTCTCATTCCTGCCCACTGGGCACAGACATCAATTCAACGTCTATTCAAATCAAATTCAACTATTTGTCACATGCGCCGAATGCAAGAGGTGAAGACCTTACCGTGAAATGCTTACCTACAAGCCCTTAATCAACAATGCAATTTCATTGAAATTACGCGGAAACAATGTTGATTCAACCAGTGTGTGTGCAGTGGGTGGTTTGTGCATCACTCTCCTCGGAAAACAAAAACAATAGGAGTTCCACTGGAAAAGAAATTATATTTTGGCATATTAACACTCAACAGTTTTCAGAGGCTGTCCCGTCCATGAGAAGGAGTCTGAGCGTCAGGGAAAGAGACAGCGAGTGACTCAACCCAAGTATGTCAGGGCCATAATAATGAATGTTAGTGATGGATACATTTCTCAAGCATCACATCACTGAATGAGATAGATGCTATCAGGTGTTGGCAGGCTATGATGACTAAAAGCCGTGAGCGATTGGGTGCAATCCTTTTTGTCTCTATGGAAGAGGTGTTTTACCTCGGATGGAAGGCAGCTTGGTTTCACCGTTTCTCCCATCTCTATGGTCTTCCTCTCCTTCTTCTCCTTCCCCCCTCTTCCTTGTTGTAGTTCTACTGGTCCTGAGACAGACAGATCCTGGTTCTGCTCCACCCCGAACACCTGAGTATCAAGGTAATAGAGAGCTACATGACTTTTCACTGTAGTCTACTCTACTCAATAGACAAAGGTGGCTGATATTGGACCAACATGAGGGCCAGAGACAATTAAAGCACTGCCCCATACATCCACACAAGGCCAGTGCCATGGTAACAGCACTAGAAAGAACACACATTACAGCCATGTAAAAAAAAACAGAGAGCAGTGTGCCAATTAGTGTGTCAGCTAATTCTAGGAATTACCATAATCACACTTCTAGTTTAGAGAAGACGACCCAGTCTATGCTCTGAATAAAACTCACAACCAATGTTTTTATTTAACTAGGCAAGTCAGTTAAGAACAACCTCTTATTTACAATGACGGCCTAGGAACAGTGGGTTAACTGCCTTGTTCAGGGGCAGAACGACACCTTTACCTTGTCAGCTCGGGGATTCGATCTAGCAACCTTTCGGTTAGTGGCCCAACGCTCTAACCACTAGGCTACCTGCCACCCCAGGCTACCTGCCACCAATGCCCCCCCCAACCCACTCCCCTCTTCATCCATGCCCCAAATATCATATTTTATGTCCCATATACATGTTTAATGAGTGAAAAAAGTACATATCAGGGCAACATGTTTAAACCGAGTTTATTTGGGGTAATCTTAAACCACGTCCCAACAGTAAACTCTCCTCTACTTCCGAGACTCTGCCTTCTAGAAATCTTTTCATTCAGCATGAGAAAGTACGCAGGCAGCTGTTACATGAGCAAATAATGGAGAGAGCTCGATGGTGAGCCTCAAAATGCCATTTGGAGCCTGTTAGATTTGCTCTATAGCGGTATGTAACATGGCATGCTGTGATCAGACTGAGCACTACACTCTTAGAAAAAAGGCTTCCAAAAGGGTTCTTTGGCTGTCCCCCCTTTTGATTCCAGGTAGAACCCTCATGGGTTTTATGTAGCACCCTCTGTGGAAAGGGTTCTACATGTAACACAACAGGGTTCTTCAAAGGGGTACAGTCCCAAAATGTTTTGCATGTCAGCAATCAAGTTTTCAAGATATTGGACTTTCAAAAAGCTAATTGCAACTTGCCACATAATCATGATGACACAAAATGCATCATATGATGAAAAATGCGTGATGATGTGGCAAGTTATAATTTACTTTTTGAAAGTCATATATCTTGACAACTTGACTGCTGACATGCAAAACATTTTGGGACTGTATGAACAGTGAACTAATGAAAAAAATACTAAAATATTGTTTTTGAGTGGATTATTCCTTTAAGGGATTTATGAGTCTTATGTGGTTTTAATAGTGTTTTTTTATGATGGCAGCTGTTACGCTGGATTGTGCCAGCCAAGTTATACACACTACACTCTTAGAAAAATGGGTTCCAAAAGAGTTCTTTGATTGTACGATAGCCCTTATTGGTTCCATGTAGAACCCTCTGTGGAAAGGGTTCTACATGGAACCCTTTTGGGTTCTACCTGGAACTATTAGGGTTCTACCTGGAACCAAAAAGGGTTCTTCAAAAGGTTCTCCTACGGGGACAGCTGAAGAACCCTTTAAGGTTCTAGATAGCACCTTTTTTCTAAGAGTGTATGATAGCCCACTCTCTTAATGTGTATGGCTGTTCATATGAGCTAATCCTAATAAGAACAGAGAGACTTGAGGGAAATAGACCTCCATCTCAGGGCGAGATGTACCATTTCCTAATACTAACTGTGACATTTCTTTATTTCTATACTATTGAAAATTAGAGTATTAATGAAAGTGCCTGATCAAGAACTTCAGTGCACCAAAGTTTGAAAGGAATTTTAGATTACATATTGTACAAGGTAAATATTTTAAATAGTCTTGTAATGACCACATTGTTGGAAATAAAATACATTACAAAATGAAATCCAATTTCCCTTTACCCATGGGTCACAGAGGACTAGAGGACACAGTCAAATGCTTTTCATTCGGAAAATAGCAATGTAATAAATCAATGTGACAGATCATTACAGCTCAAAAGCTCAGCATGCTTAGTGGACGTTATTTATGGCTGATATTTCAGAAAACTATAGAAAAATAGCATGCCCTTTGAATGCCCCGTTCAATAAAGTTAATTAAATTACGTTAATTCAAGACACCGAGAACTTGGTCATTCTTACTTTCAAACCAAGTCAGCTTTCCTACATGCAATTCAGATAATATACAAATAAAATGACATATGTATTCCTTATGATTTTCACAGCAACCCAACCAACAATGATAAATCCTTGAGCTGAGTGTGAATATACATCAGAAAGCTGACCATACCTTGTCTATCATGCGCCTGGCCTCCTCCTCCTCAGGGTTGCGGTTCTCCAACTCGATGGTGTAGGTTCCCTTATCGCTCTGGTCATCCTCCTGCTCCTTGTCCCTCTGGGACCGAGGGTTCCTCAGACCTTCCTCACTGGGGCTGGGCTCAGTGGTCTGGTGGCCTGTACTGACCGAGCTCCTCCCTATGCTGTGGTCCTCAGACCTCTGCTTCATCAGAACTCGGGCGGCAGTGGGGGCTCCCGCTATCAGGGCCGCTGATAATGGGGCCTTACTGAAGTCTGTGGTCATGGTGGAAGGGGCCTTAGAGTGGGAGGGGGGGGTGGGGCAAAGAGCCTCCCTGGCCACACCCCCAAGCAGCGGTGCAGTCTGGGAGAAGGAGTAGGAGCGTCGCTTGCGGGGGTTGTCATCATTGTAGAATTCGATCATGAAGGTAGTCCTGTTGCCGGTAGTCCGACCCCACTGACCTCCCTGTCCTCCCTGCGCCGACCTCAGCCTCTCCTCCAGAGCCAGCCTCCGGCTGCCGAAGCGCAGGCCAATCCCGTTCTCAGAGTCACTCTGGGTACCGTCCTCATGCTTGCTGCCTGGGAGAACCAAGACAGGAGGAGAGCACAGACCTGAGTTACTGCACTTACAGGAAACACACAACCTATAACATCTAACCTCTGACCTTTCAACTGCTAATCATGATCTAGAGAGAGAAAGACAGAAGGACAGATAGTCCTCTATGATGGAATCTAATGTCTCCAGACTTTACCCAGCCACAGTACTACTAGCCCTGCCTCCCTGTGGGCAGAGGGGGTGAGAGGAGGGGGTTGGAGGGTGGAGCAGGAGCAGGAAGGGAGGAGGGAGGGAAAGCGGGGGCTCAGGAAGTAGCATGCAGTCAGACGTGACAGTGGTGGGTTCAGAGACAGAATATCACCAGGCTACTCTGGAAACAGAGGCCTTTCATGCAGCAGCAGACAAACAATCTGTTAGGAGCCTCACAGCGCTGCATGTCTCTGAGTGACTAGAGCTGGCTGGCCCCGGCCCCAACCCCGCCGGCCCCACATGAGTCAGACTGCATCTCCTCCACTCCACCTCATCACACACAGCACACAGACACATCAAGCAAAAACTAAACAGTTAAATCTACTACACAGTACAATCAACACAGTTCTCTCTACTACACAGTACAGAGACAAAAAACACAGTTTACTCCAGTAAACAGTATAGAGAAAATCAACACAGTTAACTCTACTACACAGTACAGCGACAAAAAGCACAGTTTACGCTAGTAAACAGTATAGAGAAAATCAACACAGTTAACTGTACTATACAGTATGGAGACAATCAACACAAATAACTCTACTACACAGTACAGAGACAATCAACACAGTTAACTCTACTACACAGTATAGAGAAAATCAACACAGTTAACTACACAGTACAGACACAATCAACACAGTTAACTCTACTACACAGTGCAGAGACAATCAAAACGGTGAACTCTAATATACAGTACAGACACAATCAACACGGTTAACTCATCAATCCACACAAAATACCCCATAATGACAAAGAAAAAACAGTATTTTTAAAAATGTGTTCAAATGTATTAAAAACTGAAATATTACATTAATATAAGTATTCAGACCCTTTACTCAGTACTTTGTTGAATCACATTTGGCAGAGATGAAGGGTTCAAGTCTGGGCTCTAGCTGTGCCACTCAAGGACATTTAGAGACTTGTCCTGAAGCCACCCATGCGTTGTCTTGGCTGTGTGCTTAGGGTTGCTGTCCTGTTGGAAGGTGATCCTTCACCCCAGTCTGAGGTCCTGAGCACCCTGGAGCAGGATTCCTCTGTACTTTGCTCCATTCATCTTTCCCTCCGTTCATCCCTACAGCATGATGCTGCCACCGCCATGCTTCACCGTAGGGATGGTGCCTGGTTTCCTCCAGACGTGACACTTGGCATTCAGGCCAAGGAGTTCAATCTTGGTTTCATCAGACCAGAGAACCTTGCTGTCATATGCCTTTTACTGAGGAGTGGCTTCCATCTGGCCACTGTACCATAAAGGCCTGATTGGTGCAGTGTTGCATAGATGGTTGTTCTTCTGGAAGGTTCTCCCATCTCCACAAAGGAACTCTGGAGCTCTGTCAGAGTGACCATCGGGTTCTTGGTCACCTTCCTGAACAAGGCCCTTCTCCTCCGATTACTCAGTTTGGCTGGGCGGCCAACTCTAGGAAGAGTCTTGGTGGTTCCAAACTTCTTCTATTGAAGAATGATGGAGGCCACTGTGTTCTTGGGGACCTTCAATGTTTTGGTACCCTTCCCCAGATCTGTGCCTTGAGAAAATCCTGTCTCGGAGCTCTATGGACAATTCCTTCGACTTCATGGCTTGGTCAATGATCAATGGAAACAGGATGCACCTGAGATAAATTTTGAGTCTCAGAGCAAGGGGCCTGAATACTTACGTAAATAAGGTATTTCTGTTTTTATTTTTAATAGATTAGCAAATATTTCTAAAAACCTGTTTTCGCTTCATCATTATGGGGTATTGTGTGTAGATTGATGATTTATTTTATTTTATTCATTTTAGAATAAGGCTGTAACGTAACAAAATGTGGAAAAAGTCAAAGGATTTGAAAATTTTCCAAATGCACTAAATATAAAAATATATATAGATATTTCTTTATTATTTTCCCCTAACACTACCACCCCTCCCCTAATTATAGTAAACTAATGGACAACAACACTTAGGCTTCTACTTCCAGCTTATACATACTATATACAATTTGCAGACAAAACAACAGCCAACAAAACAACAATTAACCATAGTACACAGCACAGCAGCGCAAACACTCTAACACACAGACAAATGTCAAATCTCCATCACACAGTTTTAAAACACACAACATTCACAACATAAACAGGGATGGTACTGTTAACCTTCTACAGGTTAACAGAGACTAAAACCACCAAAACGTAACAGATATTAACCTGTTCATTTACGTCACAAACAACAGAGTTAACCCTTACTCTGCAGTGTAAAAGGCTTTCCCCATGCACCTACCAGCCCCCTCTCCATCCATTATATTTCTGAGACCCACCTGAGAACATGAATATTAATACTCAGCAGCTTCAGGATCGTCTTGCTTTCCCGTCCTCACGCTTAACCGCACACACAGCTCTCTGTCCCTGGGGCTGATGACTGCACTGAGCACCACTGAGCACGCCTCACACAAACACGCACACCTCCAAAGCTCCCAGTCCTGACCGCCTGCAGCACGAGAACTCCAACCTCAACACCAACCCCTGTTTCTTCCTCCCCTCGATCCCACAGCTACTCTCACAATAGCCTCTGGAAGGTACAGCTTCAGAATACACCCCAAAAACCGAGTACAGGAGAAACGCCTCAAAGTACAGCAGCCAAACATTGTATGCACTGTAGCACTCAGCAGCTCAGCCTCTGACTTCACATGTGCTATGTGCTTCATAAATCTCAATTTAAACCACTCTGTCTGCACCCCACCCCCAGACACAGCTATCGTACACCAGAAATTAGCAGCCATTTAATTAGCCAGCTCCACAGAGTAGCTAGCGCCCAGCCCACACTCTCTCCTGAGTCCTGTCAAACAGCGTCCTACAAAAGGCCCAGACATGGTCATGAAGATGCAGACAGAGATAGTGTCCAGGCTCCAATTCAAATATGAAACAAAGAGAAAGCACAACTAAAGCACTAGGTGGATGAATCATTAAGGTGATGGGATGGATGTGGCTTGGCTCCTTGGTGTACAGCAGAAAATGAGTGACTTAGGGGAGAATGGAGAATGGAGGAGGCAGGCAAAAAGGCAGGTTGCCTACTGTGCCATCCATGCTAAGCTCAGTCAATGGGTGTCAGAGCTGGGAGATGGCTGGGGGATTTAGAAGTGCTGGGGACTAATCCTGAGGAAGCAGACAATTCGGACTGCCATTAACAAAGCCATGCCTAGTCTCTCTCGTATTACTGTAAATGGAAGACTGAGAGATTTAAGAATGAAGAATCATTAGAATCAGAGTGGGAGGTTGTACATAGAGTCATAGGGGTGTGTCTCTGTCACTGATATACAGTATAAAGCAGGGTTCGACTTTATTTGCCTCAGGGTGGGGACCTTATACAATTACATAAACAGACACTATTTAATACAAGGGACCTTTATAGAGTTACATCATATCATCATGGAGATGATATGGCTTCACAGTGAATTTTGTCTGCGCAGAGTCTCCTTGAGAAGAGGAATCATACAGCTAGGTAAGCCATTCAGATGAGTAGCGTGTAAAGCCTTCTAGCAGGATGAAAGCCAGATCAGGCTACAGGAGGAATAAACACGCCATGGCATTTCCTGCCCTCTCTCCTGTCTGACTGCCTACAGGAGGAGTCAACACGCCATGGCATTTCCTACCCTCTCTCCTGTCTGACTGCCTACAGGAAGAGTAAACACGCCATGGCATTTCTTGCCTTCTCTCCTGTCTGACTGCCTACAGGAGGAGTAAACACGCCATGGCATTTCCTGCCCTCTCTCTTGTCTGACTGCCTACAGGAGGAGTCAACACTCCATGGTATTTCCTGCCCTCTCTCCTGCCTGACTGCCTACAGGAGGAGTCAACACGCCATGGCATTTCCTGCCCTCTCTCTTGTCTGACTGCCTACAGGAGGAGTCAACACGCCATGGCATTTCCTGCCCTCTCTCTTGTCTGACTGCCTACAGGAGGAATCAACACGCCATGGCATTTCCTGCCTTCTCTCCTGTCTGACTGCCTGCTGTACTGCAGCTTGGAGTGAGACTGTAGCTACAGGCATTAGAAAAGTGGAAGTAATTCTTTAACGTCGGAAAGATCTGAACCAAGGCTAGGCAAGGATCTCCTGCTCCAATTCACACAGCATACAGTAGATTACGTGAAAAGCCTGAGAACAATGATAGGTATGGGCCATATTTAAAAATAAATAAATACATAAATATATAACCTTTATTTAAGTAGGCAAGTCAGTTAAGAACAAATTATATTAACAATGACCAGCCTGAGGACATTGACAGGTATGGGCCATACAGTAGGTTACATGACCAGCCTGAGAACAATGACAGGTATGGGCCATACAGTAGGTTACATGACCAGCCTGAGAACAATGACAGGTCTGGCCCATACAGTAGGTTACATGACCAGCCTGAGAACAATGACCGGTATGGGCCATACAGTAGGTTACATGACCAGCCTGAGAACAATGACAGGTATGGGCCATACAGTAGGTTACATGACCAGCCTGAGAACAATGACAGGTATGGGCCATACAGTAGGTTACATGACCAGCCTGAGAACAATGACAGGTCTGGGCCATGCAGCAGGTTACATGACCAGCCTGAGAACAATGACAGGTCTGGGCCATACAGTAGGTTACATGACCAGCCTGAGAACAATGACAGGTCTGGCCCATACAGTAGGTTACATGACCAGCCTGAGAACAATGACAGGTCTGGCCCATACAGTAGGTTACATGACCAGCCTGAGAACAATGACAGGTCTGGCCCATAGAGTAGGTTACATGACCAGCCTGAGAACAATGACAGGTCTGGCCCATACAGTAGGTTACATGACCAGCCTAAGAACAATGACAGGTCTGGCCCATACAGTAGGTTACATGACCAGCCTGAGAACAATGACATGTCTGGCCCATACAATAGGTTACATGACCAGCCTGAGAACAATGACAGGTATGGGCCATACAATAGGTTACATGACCAGCCTGAGAACAATGACAGGTATGGGCCATTCAGTGGGTTACATGACCAGGTATGAGTAATTGAAGTCTGGTTGATGGTTAACGGTCATTACTGCATCAGAAGAGCCGCTATTCTAGGCGTTTCGAGGTAAACACTAGTCTTACTTTAGATGATAAGATAAAAAAATACAACATTTTGGCTCTGTTTTTAGCGAGAAAGGGATGAGCTTTATTAAGAGGATGCATTTTACAGGATCTTGCAAAAAACCTCCCAAAATAACTCAAACACTCATGGCTTTTAGCAGTAAAACACGTTGATCAGATCAGCTACATTGTGAGGTTAGCAAGGCCAGATGTACAACAGTTAGTAGAGGATACTGTGGTGTGGCTATAGGGAGGAAATAAGTGCATTTGAAAGAAAGACAGGCAGGCAGGATATGGCCCTTACCTTTGAGCCTGTGGAAGTGGACTGGGACATCACTCTTGATGCTCTTGCTGTCCTCCTCTGTGGACTCACTGCGCACCGTGGGGGGGTCATTGTGGGCCAGCCAATCAGCCACCTTGCTCTCAGAGGCCATCATGGCGGCCTGTAGGGTGCTGAGGTCCTTGCTTCCCGGCTGGGGGGCCTTCTTAGGCCGGGGCCGGTGGTCAGGAGTCAGTTTGGACACATGGTCCTTGATCGTGACCTTGCCAGGGGAGGTGTCATCAAACTCGATGGTGAAGGCGTGAGGTGAGGCGTGGCCCTGAGCGCTGCTGGCGGTGGTAGCAGCAGCCCCCTCAGTGTCTTTGGTAGGGATCTCATGAATGCTGTCCTCAGCCATCTGAGACTCCTTGGTGGGGATCTCAAAGTAGCTGGGCTCAGGACCCAGACCATCCTCCATAGGCCTCCCACTCCTCTTAGGCTCTCTGCCGTCTGTAGGTTCACAGAGAGGAGAACACTGGGGATCAGTATCTAGATGTCAGAAGTCACGGGCCCCAAATGGGCCGCTCAGCTGTGTCTGTTCTGAGTCTCACCATTAGTCTGAATCAGTGTCTGAGGCCCTGGCAGAACACAGCCCTCTATTTATTTATGTAACCTTTATTTAACTAGTTAATAAACAACAAATTCTTATTTATAATGACGACCTACCAAAAGGCAAAAGAATACAGGACAACACTGTCAGGGATTTAAAAATACAGGACAAAACACACATCACGACAAGAGAGACACTACCACACTACATAAAGAGAGACCTAAGACAACAACACAGCATGGTAGCAACACAACACAACACGACAACAACATGGCAGCAATACAACATGGTAGCAGCACAACATGGCAGCAGCACAACATGGTAGCAGCACAAAACATGGTACAAACATGATTGGGCACAGACAATAGTACAAACGCAAGAAGGTAGAGACAACAATACATCATGCGAAGCAGCCACAACTGTCAGTAAGAAGAGATGGAGATAAAACGGTCCAGTTTGAGTGTTTTTTTGCAGCTCGTTCCAGTCTCTAGCTGCAGCGAACTGAAAAGACGAGCGACCCAGGGATGTGTGTGCTTTGGGGACATTTAATAAAATGTGACTGGCAGAACGGGTGTTGTATGTGGAGGATGAGGGCTGCAGTAGATATCTCAGATAGTGGGGAGTGAGGCCTAAGAGGGTTTTACAAATAAGCATCAACCAGTGGGTCTTGCGACGAGTATACCGAGATGACCAGTTTACAGAGGAGTGTAGAGTGCAGTGATGTGTCCTATAAGGAGCATTGGTGGCAAAACAGGTCAGGCTGTACAGGGGCCCAGGCAGACAGGCACAAAGCCATGTAGTGTCACTTACTTAATAATGTCACTTACTTAACGATTGTGTAACTTCATTTGATTATGTGGCAAGGCATTATGGCATATTTAGACCATCTAGTTTATACCTATGACAAACTAACTTGGAAAATAGAAGTTAGTTTTGTAGATTTCCTCTCTTATGGAGTAAGGGAACAATATTCAAAGCATAATACCTACTGGGATTTAGGATCCCCCTATAAGGCCAAATCTTTCTCGAACGTTATATCTTTCAATTCAACTTGAAAGTAAGTACTGTTTGAATCTCTTTGAAAACAGATAAGCTCCTGAAAGCATGACTGCAAATAACTGTGGCTTTCAACAAAGTAAAAAATGTGTGAAATGTGTGAAATGAGACATAACGTTGTCCATTTAGAGAACTATATTCAAACTGACACCCCTCGCATCAGGTCCGAGATTATAGTCACCAACAGGTCTGGTGGCAAATAAGGCTGTGCTTTCAGGTTTCATCCTATCCAAGCATCCAACAAATACCCACTGCTTCCACAAACAAGACCACCACAAGTTAAGCTTAGAACCTCCCTTTTTAAATAAATACTACAACCCTTCCTCTAAGGATTTCATGATGAATCATGTGACTCAACTGTAAAGTACTGAGGGTCATGGTGGTCATTCATTTAACAGGAACACTGTACATTAGAGCAGTTGTTCCCAACCCTTTTCACTTACTATACCACCAACTGAATGTTGCTCTGAAGTACCCCTGAAGAACCCCCTCAGGTGCATTTTACCAGTAGGTCTATGAACTCATGAGTCTACTCAAGTATCCCATGTGGATAGGCCAAGTATCCCCATGGGTCATTAGAGTACATGAGACTTACACACAGAATAACTAACATCACCCATATTAATACATATTTATGACAGAGCATTACTAACAACACCCATGTTAATACATATTTATGACAGAGCATTACTAACATCACCCATGTTAATACATATTTATGACAGAGCATTACTAACATCACCCATGTTAATACATATTTATGACAGAGCATTACTAACAACACCCATGTTAATACATATTTATGACAGAGCATTACTAACAACACCCATGTTAATACATATTTATGACAGGGCATTACTAACACCCATGTTAATACATATTTATGACAGAGCATTACTAACAACACCCATGTTAATACATATTTATGACAGAGCATTACTAACAACACCCATGTTAATACATATTTATGACAGAGCATTACTAACAACACCCATGTTAATACATATTTATGACAGAGCATTACTAACAACACCCATGTTAATACATATTTATGACAGAGCATTACTAACAACACCCATGTTAATACATATTTATGACAGAGCATTACTAACAACACCCATGTTAATACATATTTATGACAGAGCATTACTAACAACAACCATGTTAATGCATATTTATGACAGAGCATTACTAACAACACCCATGTTAATACATATTTATGACAGAGCATTACTAACACCCATATTAATACATATTTATGACAGTAACCACATAACAACACCGATATTAGTACATATTTATGACAGAGCATTACTAACAACAACCATGTTAATGCATATTTATGACAGAGCATTACTAACAACACCCATGTGAATACATATTTATGACAGAGCATTACTAACACCCATGTGAATACATATTTATGACAGAGCATTACTAACACCCATTTAAGTACATATTTATGACAGTAACCACATAACAACACCCATGTTAATACATATTTATGACAGAGCATTACCAACAACACCCATGTTAATACATATTTATGACAGAGCATTACTAACAACACCCATATTAATACATATTTATGACAGAGCATTACTAACAACACCAATGTTAATACATATTTATGACAGAGCATTACTAACAACACCCATATTAATACATATTTATGACAGAGCATTACCAACAACACCCATGTTAATACATATTTATGACAGAGCATTACTATCAACAACCATGTTAATACATATTTATGACAGAGCATTACTAACAACACCCATATTAATGCATATTTATGACAGAGCATTACTAACACCCATATTAATACATATTTATGACAGTAACCACATAACACCGATATTAGTACATATTTATGACAGAGCATTACTAACAACAACCATGTTAATGCATATTTATGACAGAGCATTACTAACACCCATGTGAATACATATTTATGACAGAGCATTACTAACACCCATATTAATACATATTTATGACAGTAACCACATAACAACACCCATGTTAATACATATTTATGACAGAGCATTACCAACAACACCCATGTTAATACATATTTATGACAGAGCATTACTAACAACACCCATATTAATGCATATTTATGACAGAGCATTACTAACACCCATGTGAATACATATTTATGACAGAGCATTACTAACACCCATATTAATACATATTTATGACAGTAACCACATAACACCCATGTTAATACATATTTATGACAGAGCATTACTAACAACACCCATATTAATACATATTTATGACAGAGCATTACTAACAACACCCATATTAATACATATTTATGACAGCGCATTACTAACAACAACCATGTTAATGCATATTTATGACAGAGCATTACTAACAACACCCATGTTAATACATATTTATGACAGAGCATTACTAACAACACCCATATTAATACATATTTATGACAGAGCATTACTAACAACACCCATATTAATACATATTTATGACAGAGCATTACTAACAACAACCATGTTAATGCATATTTATGACAGAGCATTACTAACACCCATGTTAATATATATTTATGACAGTAACCACATAACAACAGTATAAACCTAAGTAGTCTGGTAGGACGTTTAACTGTTTTACCCTTATTAATCAACCTCTTTACTGACATTTTCAACCTCTCCCGGACCGAGTCTGTAATACCTACATGTTCCAAGCAGACCACCATAGTCCCTGTGCCCAAGAAAGCGAAGGTAACCTGCCTAAATGACTACAACGCCGTAGCACTCATGTCGGTAGCCATGAAGTGTTTGAAAGGCTGGTCATGGCTCACATCAACACCATCATCCTGGAAACCCTAGACCCACCCTAATTTGCATACCTCCCCAACAGATGATGCAATCTCAATCGCACTCCACACTGTCCTTTCCCACCTGGACAAAAGGAACACCTATGTGAGAATGCTGTTCACTGACTACAGCTCAATGTTAAACACCATAGTTCCCACAAAGCTCATCAATAATCTAAGGACCCTGGGACTAAACACCGCCCTCTGCAACTGGATCCTGGACTTCCTGACGGGTCACCCTCAGGTGGTGAGGATAGGCAACAACACATCTGCCACATTTATCCTCAATACTGGGGCCCCTCAAGGGTGCATGCTTAGTCCCCTCCTGTACTCATTTTTACATTTTAGTCATCTAGCAGATGCTCTTACAGTAGTGACTTACAGTAGTGAATGCATACATTTCATACATTTTTCTTTTTTTTCGTACTGGTCCCCCATGGGAAACGAACCCACAACCCTGGCGTTGCAAACACCATGCTCTACCAACTGAGCCACACGGGTACTCCCTGTTGACCCACGACTGCGTGGCCAAACACAACTCCAACACCATCATTAAGTTTGCCGATGACACAACAGCGGTAGGCCTGAACACAGACAACGATGAGACAGCCTATAGGGAGTAGGTCAGAGACCTGGCCATGTGGTGCCAGGACAACAACCTCTCCCTCAATGTGAGCAAGACAAAGGAGCTGATCATGGACTACAGGAAAAGAAGGTCCGAACAGACCCCCATTAACATTGACGGGGCTGTAGTGAAGAGGGTGGAGAGTTTCATGTTCCTTGGTATCCACATCGCTAACGAACTATCATGGTGCACACACACCAAGACAGTCGTGAAGAGGTCTGGACGGCCTTCCCCCACTCCACCCCAGCACCCATTGGGTGTCCTGCCGCCACCAAGCCTGGCCTAATCTTTAATCCTGTTACTCCTGCCCAGCACAACTTAATGGGATCCTCTGGACCAACACAAACACACACCATGCATATCCACACAGTGTACTGAGTCACATGGCCATTACCCTCAATACACAAAGACTGGATGAGCCTGGGAATTAACATGAAGCCACCATCTCACTACTTACAGAAAGTATTCTTTATGTTCCAACTTGGCATATAGTTCTGTTAGAACAACAGTATTACTTCAGAACACACATTACATAGAGGACAATAATCAACCAGGAACATCTGCCAGTTCAGAAAAAGAGATCCCACGGAAAAAGATAGTTCATGTTAATTTGACCTCAAGCCATCAGGAATGTCATTTAATTGTCATTTGTGTTCATGAAAGAGTGCCAATTAATATTTGATCATGTCCTAGAGTAGCTCATCTAATGTACTGTACATTGAATCATGTCCTAGAGTAGCTCATCTAATGTACTGTACATTTAATCATGTCCTAGAGTAGCTCATCTAATGTACTGAAACATGTGCATGCATCTGATCATCTTGCCAACATTTGAAACATATAATATTATACTTGAGATATGATGAGGTCAAGTTGGTTCTTACCTGCTGCAGAGCTGTCATGCTTCTTCCCATACATCTTGGTCTCCTGCTTGAAGGAATTCTCGTCGTCTGCGTCCCCATCCCCCCACCAAGATGGCTGTCCATACAGAGGTGTTCCCCGGTGCGATGCTGCTATGTCCCCTATAACATAAACACAAGAGGTTTCACACAATTTAGATTTAATGTATGACATTCATCAAGGGGTGTTTGACAAAATAAATGAATTAAGTCAATTGATACAGTAACTGGCCAGTAGTTACTGTGACTGTTCCTGAGCAGCTGCACCGTGTCTTTTAATTCATCTGTCCTTGATGATGGGACTTGGAGCAGTGGTTTGGCTTTAGCCGTCCCCTAACCTACATTACCCAATCAGCAGAAAAACGAGGGACAAACCCATCAACACCAAACCTCTGCTCCATTATCTAACTACCTTCTCCTCTCCCCACTGCCAAAGGCTTGATTTTCTAACTACCTTCTCCTCTCCCAGCTGCGAAAGGCCTGATCTTCTAACTACCTTCTCCTCTCCCAGCTGCCAAAGGCCTGACCTTCTAACTACCTTCTCCTCTCCCCACTTTGACTTCATCCAGCTGAATCCAGCTGGGTTTTTTATATGGGTGTGACTTTACAGACCATGAAAATAGTATTTGTTAGTTGAAGCCAGGTCTGGGACACAATGTGTAGGCCCATTTACTGCCAACAATGTCACAATAGCAAAATGGAACCCAATATTCACTTCGGGCTGCAGTGTAAGCAAGCACTGACTTTGCATATGAACAAAACCCAAAGAATGCACTAATTGCAGTGTGCATTCACAGAGGACTGTGCTCAAAATGCATATAAATTCCTATTATTGCTACAAGATTAGTGATGAGCCTATAAATGCTGCAAGATTGGTGAGGAGTTTTGCCTGCCTGCATACAATCTCCAGTTAACCTATGGTGGTGTGCTGCAGAGAGGAAAGGAAACATACGGTGACTGTCTGACTGCAGAGAGGAAAGGCAACATACGGTGACTGTCTGACTGCAGAGAGGAAAGGAAACATACGGTGACTGTCTGACTGCAGAGAGGAAAGGAAACATACGGTGACTGTCTGACTGCAGAGAGGAAAGGAAACATACGGTGACTGTCTGACTGCAGAGAGGAAAGGCAACATACGGTGACTGACTGCAGAGAGGAAAGGGAACATACGGTGACTGTCTGACTGCAGAGAGGAAAGGAAACATACGGTGACTGTCTGACTGCAGAGAGGAAAGGAATCATACGGTGACTGTCTGACTGCAGAGAGGAAAGGAATCATACGGTGACTGTCTGACTGCAGAGAGGAAAGGAATCATACGGTGACTGTCTGACTGCAGAGAGGAAAGGGAACATATGGTGACTGTCTGACTGCAGAGAGGAAAGGGAACATACGGTAACTGCCTGTCTGTGAATAATACATTAGCATTAAAAGGACAATTAGCAGGCTTCAGTATCCAGGTGGCAGAGAAGCCGACAAGGAGGAACACATGTAAACGCTTCCCGCCTCCTATTTTTTAATGGTTGTCGAGTAATAAAGGAGACATATGGGTGGATGTGGCTCTCCCTATCATTACAGGCCCTCTGCTGAAGGCCCCCACTGCAGATGCTGTAATTAAACACATAATGGGTGGCAAGCCGGGTTAAATGTAATGTTGGTACATTGGACTTATGTGTTAAGCCTGATGCCCCATATGACAGTGTTAGAACATCTGTTGTTTTGATCCTGATACTATAGACCAGGGTTCCTTAACTGGCGGACCGCGGGTGGTTTAAGTTTCTGGGCAAAAAATATAATGTATATATGCAGTACCACTCAAAAGTTTAGACACACCTACTCATTCAAGGGTTTTTCTTCATTTTTACTATTTTCCACTTAGTAGAATAATAGTGAATACATCAAAACTATGAAAAAACACAGATGGAATCATGTAGTAACCAAAACAGTGTTAAACAAATCAAAATATATGTTATATTTGAGATTCTTCAAAGTAGCCACCCTTTGCCTTGATGACAGCTTTGCACACTCTTGGCATTTTCTCAACCAGCATGAGGAATGGTTTTCCAACAGTCTTGAAGGAGTTCCCACATATTCTGAACACTTATTGGTTGCTTCACTCTGCGGTCCAATTCATCCCAAACCATCTCAATTTGGTTGGGGTCGGGTGATTGTGGAGGCCAGGTCATCTGATGCAGCACTCCATCGCTCTCCTTCTTGGTCAAATAGCCCTTACACAGCCTGGAGGTGTGTTGGGTCATTGTCCTGTCTAAAAACAAATGATAGTCCCACTAAGCGCAAACCAGATGGGATGACATATCGCTGCAGAATGCTGTGGTAGCCATGCTGGTTAAGTGTGCCTTTAATTTTTTATAAATCACTGACAGTGTCACCAGCAAAGCACCCCCACACCATCACACCTCCTCCTCCATGCTTCATGGTGGGAACCATACATGCAGAGATCATCCGTTCACTTACTCTCACAAAGACACGGCAGTTGGGACCAAAAATCTCCAATTTGGACTCAAGGACAGATTTCAAATCAAATTGAATCAAATTTCATTAGTCAATGCGCCGAATACAACAGGTGTAGACCTGACAGTGAAATGTTTACTTACGAGCCCATAACCAACAATGCAGTTAAAAAAAATACTGGTAAGAATAAGAAATAAAAGTAACAAGCAATTAAAGAGCAGCAGTAAAATAACACAAGCAAGACTATATACAGCGGGGTACCAGTACAGAGTCAATGTGTGGGGGCGCCGCTTAGTTGAGGTAATATGTACATGTAGGTAGAGTTATTAAAGTGACTATGAATAGATGATATCAACAGAGACTAGCAGCGGTGTCTTTATCCTGTAGTCCACAATCATCTCCTTTGTCTTGATCACGTTGAGGGAGAGGCTGTTGTCCTGGCACCACACAGCCAGGTCTCTGACCTCCTCCCTATAGGTTGTCTCGTCATTGTCGTTGATCAGGCCTACCCCTGTTGTGTCATCGGCAAACTTAATGATGGTGTTGGAGTCGTGCCTGACCGTGCAGTCATGATTGAACAGGGAGTACAGGAGGGGACTGAGCACGCACCCCTGAGGGGCCCCTATGTTGAGGATCAGCGTGGCAGATCTGTTGTTACCTACCCTTACCACCTGGGGATGGCTCGTCAGGAAGTCCAGGATCCAGTTGCAAAGGGAGGTGTTTAGTCCCAGGGTCCTTAGCTTATTGATGAGCTTTGTGGGCACTATGGTGTTGAACGCTGAGCTGTAGTCAACGAATAGAATTCTCACATAGGTGTTCCTTTTGTCCAGGTAGGAAAGGGCAGTGTGGAGTGCAATAGAGATTGCATCATCTGTGAATCTGTTTGGGCGGTATGCAAATTGGAGTGGGTCTAGGGTTTCTGGGATAATGGTGTTGATGTAAGCCATGACCAGCCTTTCAAAGCACTCCATGGCTACACACGTGAGTGCTATGGGTCAGTAGTCATTTAGGCAGGTTACCTTAGTGTTCTTGGGCACAGGCACTATAGTGGTCTGCTTACAACATGTTGTATTACAGAATCAGACAGGTAGAGGTTGAAAATGTCAGTGAAGACACTTGCCAGTTGGTCAGCGCATGTTCGGAGTACACGTCCTGGTAATTTGTCTGGCCCCGCGGCCTTGTGAATGTTGACCTGTTGAAAGGTATTACTCACATCGGTTGCGGAGTGCGTGATCACACAGTCTTCCGGAACAGCTAGTGCTCTCATGCATGTTTAAGTGTTATTTGCCTCGAAGCGAGCATAGAAGTAGTTTAGCTCATCTGGTAGGCTCATGTCACTGGGCAGCTCTCGGCTGTGCTTCCCTTTGTAGTCTGTAACGGTTTGCAAGCCCTGCCACATCCGACGAGTGCCAGAACCGGTGTAGTACGATTCGATCTTAGTCCTGTATTTACGCTTTGCCTGTTTGATGGTTCGTCGGAGGGCATAACGGGATTTCTAATAAGCTTCCGGGTTAGAGTCCTGCTCCTTGAAAGTGGCAGCTCTAGCCTTTAGCTCAGTGCGGATGTTGCCTGTAATCCATGACTTCTGGTTGGGGTATGTACATACGGTCTCTGTGGGGACGACGCTATCGATGCACTTATTGATGAAGTCAGTGACTGATGTGGTGTACTCCTCAATGCTATCGGAGGAATCCCGGAACATATTCCAGTCTGTGCTAGCAAAACATTCCTGTAGCTTAGCATCTGCTTTATCTGACAACTTTTTTATTGATCTAGTCACTGGTGCTTCTTGCTTTAATTTTGCTTGTAAGCAGGAATCAGGAGGATACAATTATGGTCAGATTTGCCAAATGGAGGGCATGGGAGAGCTTTGTATGCGTCTCTGTGTGTGGAGTAAAGGTGGTCCACAGTTGTTTTCCCCCTCGTTGTATATTTAACATGCTGATAGAAATTTGGTAAAACGGATTTAAGTTTGAAGTCCCCGGTTACTAGGAGTGCCGCCTCTGCGTAAGAGTTTTCTTGTTTGCTTATGGCGGAAAACAGCTCATTCAATGCTGTCTTAGTGCCAGCCTCAGTCTGTGGTGATATGTAAAAAGTTATGAAAACTACAGATGAAAACTCTCTAGGTAGATAGTGTGGTCTACAGCTTATCATGAGATACTCTACCTCAGGCGAGCAATAGCTTGAGACTTCCTTAAGATATCGTGCACCAGCTGTTGTTTACAAAAATAGATAGTCCGCCGCCCCTTGTCTTACCAGACGCCAATGTGCTATCCTGCCAGTACAGCGTATAACCAGCCAGCTGTATGTTGATAGTGTCGTCGTTCAGCCACAATTTCCTGAAACATAAGATATCACAGTTTTGAATGTCCTGTTGGTAGTTTAATATCTATTTTATTCTCCAAAGATTGCACGTTTGCAAACAGAATGGAAGTAAGTGGAGGTTTATTCGATCACCTACGAATTCTCAGAAGGCAGCCCGTCCTTTGGCTCCTTTTTCTCTGCCTCCTCTTCACGCAAATCACGGGGATCTGGGCCTGTTCCCGAGAAAGCAGTATATTGTTCACGTCGGGCTCGTTATACTCGTTAAAGGAAAAAAGGAGAGTCAGAGTCCTGATGTCCATAAGTTATTGTCAGTCACAAGAGACGGTAGGTGCAACATCATGTACAAAATAAGTAAAAAAATAAGTCACAAACAACGCAAATAAACAAACAAAAAACCACAATCGGTAAAACATCAGCCTTCCTCTCCAGCGCCAGATTTCCACCAGTCCAATGTCCATTACTCGTGTTTCTTGGCCCAAGCAAGTCTCTTCTTCTTATCGGTGTCCTTTAGTAGTGGTTTATTTGCAGCAATTCGACCATAAAGGCCTGATTCACACACTCTCCTCTGAACAGTTGATGTTGAGATGTCTCTGTTACTTGAACTCTGTGAAGCATTTTTTGGGCTGCAATCTGATGTGCAGTTAACTACAATTAACTTATACTGTGCAGCAGAGGTAACTCTGGGTCTTCCTTTCATGTGGTGGTCCTAATCAGACCCAGTTTCATCATAGCACTTGATGGTTTTATCAACTGCACTTAAAGAAACTTTCAAGGTTTTTGAAATTTTCCAGATTGACTGACCTTCATGTCTTAAAATATGGATATCATTTATCTTTGGTTATTTGAGCTCTTCTTGCCTTGGTCTTTAACCAAATAGGGCTGTCTTCTGTATAACACCCCTACCTTGTCACAACACAACTGTTTGGCTCAAACACATTACAAAGAAAAGGAATTCCACAAATTGACTTTTAACCAAGCACACCTGTTAATTGAAATGCATTTCTGGTGACTACCCCATGAAGCTGGTTGAGAGAATGCCAAGAGTGTGCAAAGCTGTTTTCAAGGCAAAGGGTGGCTACACTGAAGAATCTCAAATATAAAATATATTTTGATTTGTTTCACACTTTTTTGGTTACTACATGATTCCGAATGTGTTATTTCATAGTTTTGATATCTGCAATATTATTCTACAATTTAGAAAATAGAAAAAAGAAAGAAAATCCCTGGAATGAGCAGGTGTGTCCAAACTTTTGACTGGTACTATATTATTTTTAGAAATAATTTTCATTGTTGGACATAAACTACTGAAAAAACACCTGGAAATCAGCTCCCAAGTTATTTTAATTTTGGAAATCTGTTCCAGACTATTCCCATGCATAATAAAGAAACACATGATCGTATATAAATGTAAGCTACAGTTGAAGTCGGAAGTTTACATACACTTAGGTTGGAGTCATTAAAACTCGTTTTTCAACCACTCCACAAATTTCTTGTTAACAAACTATAATTTTGGCAAGTCAGTTAGGATATCTACTTTGTTCATGACACAAGTCATTTTTCCAACAATTGTTTACAGACAGATTATTTCACTTATAATTCACTGTATCACAATTCCAGTGGGTCAGAAGTGTACATACACTAAGTGGACTGTGCCTTTAAACAACTTGGAAAATTCCAGAAAATGATGTCATGGCTTTAGAAGCTTCTGGTAGGCTAATTGACATAATTTGAGTCAATTGGAGGTGTACCTGTGGATGTATTTCAAGGCCTACCTTCAAACTCAGTGCCTCTTTGCTTGACATCATGGGAAAATCAAAAGAAATCAGCCAAGACCTCAGAAAAAACATTGTAGACCTCCACAAGTCTGGTTCATCCTTGGGAGCAATTCCCAAATGCCTGAAGGTACCATGTTCATCTGTACAAACAATGGTACGCAAGTATAAACACCATGGGACCACGCAGCCGTCATACCGCTCAGGAAGGAGGCACATTCTGTCTCCTAGAGATGAACGTACTTTTGTGCGCAAAGTGCAAATGAATCCCAGAACAACAGCAAATGACCTTGTGAAGATGCTGGAGGAAACGGGTACAAAATTATCTATATCCACAGTAAAAGGAGTCCTATATCGACTTAACCTGAAAGGCCGCTCAACAAGGAAGAAGCCACTGCTCCAAAACCGCCATAAAAAAAGCCAGACTACGGTTTGCAACTGCACATGGGGACAAAGATCGTACTTTTTGGCGAAATGTCCTCTGGTCTGATGAAACAAAAATAGAACTGTTTGGCCATAATGACCATCATTATGTTTGGAGGAAAAGGAGGGAGGCTTGCAAGCCGAAGAACACCATCCCAACCGTGAAGCACAGGGGTGGCAGCATCATGTTGTGGGGGTGCTTTGCTGGAGGAGGGACTGGTGCAATTCACAAAATAGATGGCATCATGGGGCAGGACAATTATGTGGATATATTCAAGCAACATCTCAAGACATCAGGCAGGAAGTTAAAGCTTGGTTGCAAATGGGTCTTCCAAATGGACAATGATCCCAAGCTTACTTCCAAAGTTGTGGTAAAATGGCTTAAGGACAACAAAGTCAAGGTATTGGAGTGGCTATCACAAAGCCCTGACCTCAATCCTGTAGAACATTTGTGGGCAGAACTGAAAGAGTGTGTGAGCAAGGAGGCCTACAAACCTGACTCAGTCACACCAGCTCTGTCAGGAAGAATGGGCCAAAATTCACCCAACTTATTGTGGGAAGCTTGTAGAAGGCTGCCTGAAATGTTTGACACAAGTTAAACAATTTAAAGGCAATGCTACCAAATACTAATTGAGTGTATGTAAACTTTTGACCCACTGGGAATGTGATGAAAGAAATAAAAGCTGAAATAAATTATTCTCTCTACTATTATTCTGACATTTCACATTCTTAAAATAAAGTGGTGATCCTAACTGACCTAAGACAGGGAATATTTACTTGGATTAAATGTCAGGAATTGTGAAAAACTGAGTATAAATGTATTTGGCTAAGGTGTATGTAAACTTCTGACTTCAACTGTATGTGTTTGTAAAATATTATATCTGTTTTGGCTTCTTGCAGTCAAATTGCAGTCTTCAAATGTTCTGTAATTATGTTTCAGTCCCCTGACCATCCGCTCAATAAAATCAGCCAGCGGCTGAATCTCGTTGATGATCCCTGGTCTAGGGACTATGGCCATGGCTAAAGTAAAAAATTAAGGACATCCTCTCATTTATCAGAAAAACAACTCAATCCATAGGGACCAAACCGTTTGTATGTTCCCTTAAATGTTAGTCATTTAGCAGATGCTTTTATCCCGAGCGACTTACTGGAGAAATTAGGGTTAAGTGTTTTGCTCAAGGGCACATCGACCGATTTTTTCACCTAGTCGGCTCAGGGATTCGAACCAGCGACTTGGGTTTTCCCCAAAGAATGTAAGAGGGAACTGCACCACCTTGTAGCCTGGCTGCACCACTTTATATGTTAGAATTTAAGCAATTTTTTTCCTATAGATTGCAGGAAATGGCAGTTACAAGTGTTCAAAAACACAAAAATCTCTAAGGCACTGCCCCCCACGCTGTACTCAGCAGCACCAGATTGTTAAAAACATCATGGAGAAGACCCTGAGCAACATTTCAGTTACTGGCCCAACACTCTTAACCGCTAGGCTACCTGCCACCCCAATGCATAGCAAAAGAACACTGTGATTCCTAATGTAATGACAATGAACCATGTAGTGTATATCACAATCCAAAAGCCATGGTTCCCCTGTTAAAGTCTTGTGCCATCTGTAATACAGTAGCTATTCAACTCCCACAGCTGTACCATCTACTGTAAGAGATACTAAACTGCTATCCACACCAACACCAGCATAAACTCTCCCTCCAGCTGAGTGACTTGACGATAGTGCGTAAACGATGCAAGTGTAGGAGACATTCTCCCTGTCTACTGCACAGGGAGATAGGAGCAGCTGCAGCCACTCTGCTGCGTCCTGTAGATAAATATAGCACTTTCCCACTGGGCACACACTGGTTGAATCAATGTTGTTTATGCGTTGAACCAACGCGAAATAGACGTTTAATTGACGTCTTTGCCCAGTGGCTACTGATAGTGGGAACTGGAGCATGCTGGGCTGGCTAATCAGATAAGACACCCCAGTGGTACAGGACAGTAGCTCAGATTAGTGTGATGTTTTAATGACAATGTGTTATTTAAACACGCGCCCTAAACCCTCGCTCTTTTATTACAGTCAATAGATAAACAGACAAGTCTCCATAAGAGACAGGCAGTGACAGGTTTATTAGTCTTTTAGATGACTGGTAGTCCATACATGTGTATCACTGTCCAATCTATGGTAGGATCAGGACATTCATTGCTTACTCATTCAGAATACTGATTCTAAAATGCTATCGTTATAAAATGGAATTATGAATCTAGTCACAACTTGGATGCAGATATTGCTTATTTCCAAATATTGTGTCATGATTGAAAATCAAAACTGAAATATTCCATTCATTATTTCCCTGAAATGACTGGGTCATACCGTACAACATAAATGTAATCTCTTATATGTGCTTCCTGCTCTCACCTGCCATCTTGTCATCTCCCTGGTGTGAATCAGCAGGTTTGGCCGATGGCTCCATGGTGGTCCCCTCAGCTGCCTTGGTCTCGGCTGGTCTGGGGGTCTTAGCAGGGGACTTGGCAGATGACTTGGTGGGCTCACCGTTGGAGGGCTTCTTAGTCAGCTGGAGCTGGCTGGTGAACTTCTCATGCTGATGGAGGGAGGAAGGGATGGAGCGATGGAGAAACAGAGTGGAACACCGTCAGACCCAAAAATATCATCTTTCATCTAATGCTGACACACACAGCTTAAAGTTATATTTGCATGGGGCAAGATAAAATCTCATGAACCTACAGTGCCTTCAGAAGGTATGCATACCCCTTGACTTATTCCACATTTTGTTATGTTACAGCCTGTATTCAAAATTGAATTTTTTTTCTCATCCATCTTCACACAATACCCTATAATGACAAAGTGAAAACATGTTTTTAGATTTTTTTGGCAAATGTATTGAAAATGAAATATCTCATAAGTACTCACACCCCTGAGTCAATACTTTGTAGCAGCACCTTTGGCAGTGATTACAGCTGTGAGCTTTCTGGGTAAGTCTCTAAGAGCTTTCCACACCTGGATTGTGCAACATTTGCCCATTATTCTTCTCAAAATTCTTCAAGCTCTGTGAAATTGGTTGTTGATCATTGCTAGACAACCATTTTCAGGTATTGCCATAGATTTTCAAATAGACTTAAAACTGTAACTCTGCCATTCAAAAACATTCAATGTCTTCTTGGTAAGTGAACCCAAGTTTAGTTTTGTCCTTGTGTTTTAGGTTATTGTTCTGCTGAAGGGTGAATTCATCTCCCAGAGTCTGGTGAAAAGCAGACTGAACCAGGTTTTCGTCTAGGATTTTGCTTGTGCTTAGCTCCATTACGTTTGTTTTTTTTATCCTGAAAAACTCCCCAGTCCTTAAGGATTACAAGCATACCCTTAACATGATGCAGCCACTCTATGCTTGGAATTTGAAGAGTGGTAGTCAGTAATATTCTGTATTGGATTTGCCCTAAACATAATATTTTTTATTCAGGACAAAATGGGAATTGCTTTGCCACATTCTGTGCAGTATTACTTTAGTGCCTTGTTGCAAACAGATGCATGTTATGGAATATTTTCCGTTTTCTCCTATCACAGCTATTAAACTCTGTTGCTGTTTTAAAGTCACCATTGTTCTCATGGTTAAATCCCTGAGCAGTTTCCTTCCTCTCCGGCAACTGAGTTAGGAAGAACGCCTGTATCTTTGTAGTGACTGGGTATATTGATACACCATCCAAAGTGTAATTAATAACTTCACCATGTAATTAATAATGTTTTACCCATCAATAGGTCCCCTTCTTTGTGAGGCATTGGAAAATCTCCCTGGGGTACAGAGATGAGGTAGTCATTCAAAAATCATGTTAAACACTACTATTGCACACAGAATGAGTCCATGCAACTTTTTATGTGACTTGTTAAACACATGTTTACTCCTGAACCTATTTAGGCTTGCCTTAACAAAGGGGTTGAATACTTATTGACTCAAGACCATTCAGCTTTTCATTTTTTATTACCGTAAATTCCGGACTATAAGCCGCAACTTTTTTCCCACGCTTTGAACCTTGCGGCTTAAACAATGACGCAGCTAATATATGGATTTTTCCGCTTTCAATTGTTTTTCCTCCAAAAAAACACATTCTGTGACGTGCTCAGATTTTTGGGCGGCATGAAGCTTTCATTAGACCAATGAAATTGCCGAACGGATTAAGGTCAAACAACTTTTTTGTTTACTGTTTAGATTAAATCGAGCGCTCTCAAACTTCCCATCATTCTGATTACGGTAGTCATTTTGTCACCCTCATCATGGCAAAGACATGGAGAAATGCATATGATGCAGCTTTCAAGTTGAAGGCGATTGATCTGGCTGTTGGAAAAGGAAATAGAGCTGCTGCACGGCAGCTTGGTCTTAATGAGTCGATGAGAAGACGTTGGAAACAGCAGCGTGAGGAATTGACTCAGTGCAAAAAGACAACTAAAGCTTACTGCAAATGTTTTATTACAAGCCGTGTTTCGTTAAAGCCTATTTATTTTTGTTACAAGCCATGTTTCGTTAAAGTCTGTGTAAAGTTCATTTGTTTCAATGTACTGGTAGGCACCTGTGGCTTATAGACATGTGGGGCTTATTTATGTTAAAAAAAAAAGAAATTAAATTCAGTGGGTGAGGCTTATATTCAGGTGCGCTTAATAGTCCGGATATTACGGTAATTTGTAAAAACGTCAAAAGACAGTTCCACTTCCACTTTGACATTATAGAGTATTGTCTGTAGGCCAGTGACCAAAAATCTAAATTTAATCAATTTTAAATTCAGGCTGTAACACAACAACATTTTGAAAAAAATCGAGGCGTGTGAATCCTTTCTGAAGACCCTGTACTTACAGACACTTTGTTATACTATGGTATAACCATTGCTATTTCATATTTAGCAGAAATTAGCACCCCAGATAGCCCTGATATTGAGTACAACATAGATATTCTGATATACAGCGCCTTCAAATAGTATTCACACCCCTTGACTTTTTCCACATTCTGATGTGTTACAAATTGGGAGAAGGTTACATACACTACCGTTCAAAAGTTGGAGTCACTTTGAAATGTGCTTGTTATCCATGAAAACATACAATGAAATGAGTTGCAAAATGAATAGGAAATATAATCAAGACATAATAATTGTGTCCTTCAAACTTTGCTTTCGCCAAAGAATCCTCCATTTGCAGCAATTACAGCCTTGCAGACCTTTGGCATTCTAGTTGTCAATTTGTTGGGGTAATCTGAAGACATTTCACCTCATGCTTCCTGAAGCACCTCCAACAAGCTGCTCCCATAACAGCTCAATAGGGTTGAGATCCGGTGACTGTGCTGGCCACTCCATTATAGACAAAATACCAGACTGCTTCTTCCCTAAATAGTTATTGCGTAGTTTGGAGCTGTGCTTCGGGTCATTGTCCTGTTGTAGGAGGAAAATGGCTCCAATAAAGCGCCGTCCACAGGGTATGTCATGGTGTTGCAAAATGGAGTGACAGCCTTCCTTCTTCAAGATCCCTTCTACCCTGTACAAATCTCCCATTTTACCACCACCAAAGCGCCCCTAGACCATCATCTTGCCTCCACCATACCTGACAGATGGCTTCAAGCACTCTTCCAGAATCGTATAATTTTTCTGTTTCTCGCGAATGTTCTTCTTTGTGATCCGAACACCTCAAACTTAGATTAGTCTGTCCATAACACTTTTTTTCCAATCTTCCTCTGTCCAGTGTCTGTGTTTTTTTGCCCATCTTCATCTTTTATTTTTATTGGGCAGTCAGATATGGCTTTGTCTTTGCAACTCTGCCTAGAAGGCCAGCATCCTGGAGTCGCCTCTTCACTGTTGACGTTGAGACTGGTGTTTTGTGGGTACTATTTAATGAAGCTGCCAGTTGAGGACTTGTGAGGTGTCCGTTTCTCAAACTAGACACTCTAATGTATTTGTCCTCTTGCTCAGTTGTGCACCGGGGCCTCCCACTCCTCTTTCTATTCTGGTTAGAGCCAGTTTGAGCTGTTCTGTGAAGGGAGTAGTACACAGCTTTGGACGAGATCTTCAGTTTTATGGTAAATTCTCGCATGGAATAGCCTTCAATTCTCGGAACAAGAATAGACTGACGAGTTTCAGAAGAAAGGTATTTGCTTCTGGCCATTTTGAGGCTGTAATCGAATCAACAAATGCTGATGCTCCAGATACTCAACTAGTCTAAAGAAGGCCAGTTTTATTGCTTCTTTAATCTGCACAACAGTTTTCAGCTGTGCTAACATAATTGCAAAAGGGTTTTCTAATGATCAATTAGCCTTTTAAATGATAAACTTGGATTAGCTAACACAACATGCTATTGGAACACAGGAGTGATGGTTGCTGATTATGGGCCTCTGTACGCCTATGTAGATATTACATAAACAATATGTTGTTTCCAGCTACAATAGTCAGTTAAAACACTAACAATGTCTACACTGTATTTCTGATCAATTTGATGTTATTTTTATGGACAAAAAAATTGCTTTTCTTTCAAAAACAAGGACATTTATAAGTGACACCAAACTTTTGAATGGTAGTGTACATTCCATCCCAGTACAATATGTAAAGGGTTGTATGTACTGTGTAGTGTTCTACCTGAAGAGCCTCGTCTGGGACAGTCATCTCCCCACGCACCACCGTGAACAGGTTGATATGTGAAACAGGTTAAGGGAATACACTTTCACACTGTTTGCATCTACAGTCACTTCATTATACATACAACAGTCAGTGGATGACAGTCTGACATTTGCAGATTATACAGCTTGACAAATGATCAGTGGACGAGAGCAATGAAGTGAACAGATGCCTCATGTCTGTTTAGATTACAATAATGTTGTGTCATTAAAATGTTAAGGACTGAATGATTGAAAGGATATCATATCCAAACCTCAGCTTGTCGTCAATCTTTAAAGTGATATACATCTGCTCCTGGATTCGGACATCATTCACAAATGTCTGTGTGGAGAGAAAAGAGGGAAAACCTGTTTGTAAGGACTTGGAGCACATTATAAATAGCACATAACAAATTCACTGCCCTCCGCCTCTCTCCAGTGCCAGGCGTGCCAGCCCAGTTCTCATTGCTTAAAACCCTTGTGGCTCAGACTTGAGTTACGTAATGAATTTAGGGATACTGTTCTCTGCAAACTTCATTTCAGGCTACATTTAAACCAGAATATATTACCTTTCATTCTCAGTTACAAATCACCACAAACCTGCAGGCAAAAGGTGATGGCGAGAAATTGGATTAGGGTTGATTTACATCGGGACTGTAAAAATCGTAAGTAAATGTGATTTCTGTCTTTCTTGCAGATCTCTCCAACTCCCCATAAGAACCAGCCATAGTGCCATTATAAAAGGAAAGGCAGCACCTTAAATAATCAGGTGATGTGAAAACTGTCCCACACTGCAGCCAGAGACATTGAATCAGCTGATGGGGTCTGTTTATGGAAGGTATGTCAGATGATGGGTGCAGAGCGGGGCCAGGAAAACATTGGCAGCTCTGGCCTCACTGACCAAGCATTTCCCATCATCACTGACACCGATTAAGTTTCCTGACTCTGTGCCTGTCTCTGTCTGACCTCTAAATAGTGTGACAGAACTTGATGAAAGGGACAAGAGGTACTTTTTTCTACCTGGGTCCTTCATGGAGAGCATAGAAATAAAAATCTGTCACTTTTTTTTTATAGTCACACGTCCAGTTTAAAGTCACTCTAAAAGAGAAGAAGGGTTACATTGGGTAATAGAAGTGTTAGCTGAGAGGTGGTTGCAGTGTCTAATTAGAAGATACAGTTATGAATGTTGGCTAGCTGTTGTTGCTATCAGGATTTATCAAAACAGAGTCCTGGACATAAAGATTGAACATACGCAGTTGACTTCTTGTATGATTCAAAATATATCCTCAAGATGAGTAAGATGTGCAGGGCATTCAGTAGACAGGCTCTGATTGGCCCAGCATGGGATGTAGATCCATCATAAAGATGAGTAAGATGTGCAGGGCATTCAGCAGTCAGGCTCTGATTGGCCCAGCATGGGATGTAGTGCTACTTCCTGTCGCCATGGGCCCTCGAACGACGGGGGAGGAATCCTGAAGCATGACTCAGGAGGAAGAGCTTATGACTCCAGCTTCCTGCCTGAGAGAATGCTTCACAATTGTTCCAGGGTAGTGGGTTAGCCTACACACTGAGTAAGTTACACACTGAGCCATCAGCAGAAATAGGACAACTAACACATGACTCACACACACCATGTGGCAGGAAGAGCACTTCAACATGGTTTTACTCTGCTGTGAAAAGATCATGGTGTGGAATAAAGGTGCATGTCATTTGAGAATTCATTCTGTTAATGCCATGTGACACACATTTACAGTTCAGGTAATTATCTCAGCCCTGTCAATTCCTCTCAAGTCAAAGCTGGAGCAAATTAGATTGGCCTAAAGATGAAGCACAACCTCCTCCCCTTTTACATGTCTTCTCCTCCCCTTTTACTCACCCCGTTCAGGCTGCCCAGGTCCTTGACTTTGTGCTCATCGCTGGTCACCTCATAGTTGATGACCGCATGCTGCTTGTCAACACTCCGCGACTGTAAACAAAAACCCAACAGTCACAGTCAGTAATGGTGTTACACATTGTTGAATGGTAACTTGACATCAATGATGAACTTGAAATGTTTTTGACATGATGATAACAGTGTGTGCATGATAGTTTAAACATCAACCTTGTGAATATGTCAGTGCTTGGAGGAGGAATCACAGGTATTGTTCACACAATTCTGCTTTGAAGTCAGATTAGATTTCCATTCATAAGGCAGTTAGGCCCTGTTTTACTCTCTCACAGACAGAGGTGGAAGCACAAACACAGACACCAAGACAGATACAACATGTAGGGAAAGTGGAGGGAGGAAGAGAGATAGTATAGAGAGCTACGGCATCCACACAGAGAGCTACGGCATCCACACAGAGAGCTACGGCATCCACACCGAGAGCTACGGCATCCACACCGAGAGCTACGGCATCCACACCGAGAGCTACGGCATCCACACCGAGAGCTACGGCATCCACACCGAGAGCTACGGCATCCACACCGAGAGCTACGGCATCCACACCGAGAGCTACGGCATCCACACCGAGAGCTACGGCATCCACACCGAGAGCTACGGCATCCACACAAAGAGCTACGGCATCCACACAAAGAGCTACGGCATCCACACAAAGAGCTACGGCATCCACACAAAGAGCTACGGCATCCACACAGAGAGCTACGGCATCCACACAGAGAGCTACGGCATCCACACAGAGAGCTACGGCATCCACACAAAGAGCTACGGCATCCACACAGAGAGCTACGGCATCCACACAGAGAGCTACGGCATCCACACAGAGAGCTACGGCATCCACACAGAGAGCTACGGCATCCACACAGAGAGCTACGGCATCCACACAGAGAGCTACGGCATCCACACAGAGAGCTACGGCATCCACACAGAGAGCTACGGCATCCACACAGAGAGCTACGGCATCCACACAAAGAGCTACGGCATCCACACAAAGAGCTACGGCATCCACACAAAGAGCTACGGCATCCACACAAAGAGCTACGGCATCCACACAGAGCTACGGCATCCATACAGAGAGCTACAGCATCCACACAGAGAGCTACAGCATCAACATAGCAAACTATAGCATCCACACAGAGAGCTACAGCATCCACAGAGAGCTACGACATCCACACAAAGACCTACGACATCCACATAGAATACTACAGCATCCACACAGCGAACTACAGCATCCACACAGAGAACTACAGCATCCACACAGAGAGCTACAGCATCCACACAGAGAGCTACAGCATCCACACAGAGAGCTACAGCATCCACACAGAGAGCTACAGCATCCACACAGAGAGCTACAGCATCCACACAGAGAGCTACAGCATCCACACAGAGAGCTACAGCATCCACATAGAGAACTACAGCATCCACACAGAGAGCTACTGGAATCTTGTATGTTCTCTCTCTGTTCAGAGCATGAAGACGTGATTAAGGAGAATGAAGAGAGAGGGAGCTTCTACTAAAGCATGTATGCATGTCAGTGCTAGATTTGAAGTAACTACGTTTCATGGTGAACATGACTTCTCATATATAAGTGTCAAATATAACACAGTGTTTACACTAACATAAGTCTACTGTAGATAGCATATCCTATTGTAGAAATATAACACAGTGTTTACACTAACATAAGTCTACTGTAGATAGCATATCCTATTGTAGAAATATAACACAGTGTTTACACTAACATAAGTCTACTGTAGATAGCAGAGCCTATTGTAGAAATATAACACAGTGTTTACACTAACATAAGTCTACTGTAGATAGCATATCCTATTGTAGAAATATAACACAGTGTTTACACTAACATAAGTCTACTGTAGATAGCAGAGCCTATTGTAGAAATATAAAACAGTGTTTACACTAACATAAGTCTACTGTAGATAGCAGAGCCTATTGTAGAAATATAACACAGTGTTTAGACTAACATAAGTCTACTGTAGATAGCAGAGCCTATTGTAGAAATATAACACAGTGTTTAGACTAACATAAGTCTACTGTAGATAGCAGAGCCTATTGTAGAAATATAATACAGTGTTTACACTAACATAAGTCTACTGTAGATAGCAGAGCCTATTGTAGAAATATAACACAGTGTTTACACTAACATAAGTCTACTGTAGATAGCAGAGCCTATTGTAGAAATATAAAACAGTGTTTACACTAACATAAGTCTACTGTAGATAGCAGAGCCTATTGTAGAAATATAACACAGTGTTTAGACTAACATAAGTCTACTGTAGATAGCAGAGCCTATTGTAGAAATATAATACAGTGTTTACACTAACATAAGTCTACTGTAGATAGCAGAGCCTATTGTAGAAATATAAAACAGTGTTTACACTAACATAAGTCTACTGTAGATAGCAGAGCCTTTTGTAGAAACAGCAAAACAGATGAATGCCATCGTGGAAAAATGTATTTCAAAAACAAACATGGCCCTTTGATTTGACTGTGGCATAGTGGGAGTGATCCACATTTGACTGTTACTGACTAGAAGTGGCCTAGTGGGAGTGGTCCAGATTTGACTGTTACCAACTAGAAGTGGCCTAGTGGGAGTGATCCACATTTGACTGTTACTGACTAGAAGTGGCCTAGTGGGAGTGGTCCAGATTTGACTGTTACTGACTAGAAGTGGCCTAGTGGGAGTGGTCCAGATTTGACTGTTACTGACTAGAAGTGGCCTAGTGGGAGTGGTCCAGATTTGACTGTTACTGACTAGAAGTGGCCTAGTGGGAGTGGTCCAGATTTGACTGTTACTGACTAGAAGTGGCCTAGTGGGAGTGGTCCAGATTTGACTGTTACTGACTAGAAGTGGCCTAGTGGGAGTGGTCCACATTTGACTGTTACTGACTAGAAGTGGCCTATTGGGAGTGGTCCAGATTTGACTGTTACTGACTAGAAGTGGCCTAGTGGGAGTGGTCCAGATTTGACTGTTACTGACTAGAAGTGGCCTAGTGGGAGTGGTCCAGATTTGACTGTTACTGACTAGAAGTGGCCTAGTGGGAGTGGTCCAGATTTGACTGTTACTGACTAGAAGTGGCCTAGTGGGAGTGGTCCAGATTTGACTGTTACTGACTAGAAGTGGCCTAGTGGGAGTGGTCCAGATTTGACTGTTACCAACTAGAAGTGGCCTAGTGGGAGTGGTCCAGATTTGACTGTTACTGACTAGAAGTGGCCTAGTGGGAGTGGTCCAGATTTGACTGTTACTGACTAGAAGTGGCCTAGTGGGAGTGGTCCAGATTTGACTGTTACTGACTAGAAGTGGCCTATTGGGAGTGGTCCAGATTTGACTGTTACTGACTAGAAGTGGCCTATTGGGAGTGGTCCAGATTTGACTGTTACTGACTAGAAGTGGCCTAGTGGGAGTGGTCCAGATTTGACTGTTACCAACTAGAAGTGGCCTAGTGGGAGTGGTCCAGATTTGACTGTTACTGACTAGAAGTGGCCTAGTGGGAGTGGTCCAGATTTGACTGTTACTGACTAGAAGTGGCCTAGTGGGAGTGGTCCAGATTTGACTGTTACTGACTAGAAGTGGCCTAGTTGGGAGTGGTCCAGATTTGACTGTTACTGACTAGAAGTGGCCTAGTTGGGAGTGATCCAGATTTGAGTCTGATAACCTTGCGTTGGGAATCCATGTAACGGCTCTTAAACCCGTACATTACTGAGATACCCATGTGACACCAAAAAGACTGAGGCCAGTAAAAACAGTCACATGGCCCGGACCTCTTGGCGTATGTTCCGTTGGCAGGCTCACACTAAACAAAGTACCCAGTCTTCTCCTCTCTTTCCCCCAGGTCATCAGAGAGACAAACACTACAAAACAGGATCCCTGTTTGAAAAACAGCCTCCTTGTTCCTTTCATTCCAACCCTGCTGATTTCAGCAGTAAAACTGCAGAGTGCCAGCAAGAAGTATCTTGCTGGCACTCTGAACTGCTTGCTCTTTAGAAGCCATTTAACATGGTACCTTCTAACTCCTATTGGAGATGTGCTGATGTATTAATGACCTGCTGCTTAATTATAGGCTCATTAGTAGACAGGGACAAACTGAGGGTTGAGGAGGTTGAAGAAGGACTCCTTGATTAGTGTCTCCAAGAGTGTCTGTGAAGCCAGGGTTTCTAGTGTCTCAGAGTTAAGGACTGAAACACTGTCGCTATTGCCACACACAGGCAACTCAGTTCCTTGAAAATAAATGTACTCTTCGTTATACAGAGCCAGGGCCTGGCAGAAACCTGACCAGTGAGTAATCAACTACTTAAGCTGGCTTGGAAAGGGTAATTTAGTTGGATTCAGAGTTGACATCAAGGAGCACGGAAAGTATATTAATATATTCTATTTTAAGGGTTGACATACAAGCAATAGGTTTAACAATTAGTTTTACTACCATTGCTGTTGCTTTGAAACCTATGTCTAAGGCCTAGATTCAAACAGTAGCACTAAAAATCCACACTGTAGTGCGATTAAAAATTAAAAGTAATTTCCCAAACGAGATGACATATGTAGCATTTACCATGAATACAGTTTCCGTGAACGTGGCAGATTTGCCATTAAATTTCACTCGTGCAATACCGTGGATCTTCCACGATACAGATTGAATCAAGCCCTAAAGATGTTCCATGATATGGAATGGTACAGCTACACCACACCCATTCTCTGCTCCACACTCGGCAATGCAGCAGCCACTCTACTTCCTATGGAGCCCTCCTGTCTGGATGGACCTAACTCAACATGTATCTGCCCCACTTTCTAGAAATATCTCTGTATGAGACTTACTCTATCACTCACATATATGCGCGGACACACACACACACACACACAGACACACAGACACACACATAGACCCATATACACTTGAAGTCGGAAGTTTACATACGCTTTGGTTGGAGTCATCAAAATTCGTTTTTCAACCACTCCACAAATTTCTTGTTAACAACCTACAGTACTGGCAAGTCGGTTAGGACATTTCTGCATGACACAAGTCATTTTTCCAACAAATGTTTACAGACAGATTATTTCACTTATAACTCACTGTATCACAATTCCAGTGGCTCAGAAGTTTACATACACTAAGTTGACTATGCCTCTAAACAGCTTGGAAAATTCCAGACAATGATGTCATGGCTTTAGAAGCTTCTGATAGGCTAATTGACATCATTTGAGTCAATTGGAAGTGTACTTGTGGATGTATTTCAAGGCCTACCTTCAAACTCAGTGCCTCTTTGCTTGACATCATGGTAAAATCAAAAGAAATCAGCCAAGACCTCAGAAATAAATTGCAGACCTCCACAAGTCTGGTTCATCCTTGGGAGTCATTTCCAAACGCCTGAAGGTACCACGTTCATCTGTACAAGCAATATGACGCAAGTATAGACACCATGGGACCACTTAGCCGTCATACTGCTCAGGAAGGAGACGTATTCTGTCTCCTAGAGATTAACGTACTTTGGTGCGAAAAGTGCAAATCAATCCCATAACACATGTTGTGTTGTGTTGTGTCATGTTGTGTTGTATTATGTTGATTTGTGTCATGTTGTATCATGTTGTGTTGTATCATGTTGTGTTGTATCATGTTGTGTTGTATCATGTTGTGTTGTATCATGTTGTGTTGTGTCATGTTGTGTTGTGTCATGTTGTGTTATATCATGTTGTGTTGTGTCATGTTGTGTTGTGTCATGTTTTGTTGTATCATGTTGTTTTGTGTTGTATCATGTTGTGTTGTATCATGTTGTGTTGTGTAGTATTATGTTGTGTGGCGTCATGTTGTGTTGTGTCATGTTGTGTTGTGTCATGGTGTGTCATATCATGTTGTGTTGTATCATGTTGTGCTGTGTTGTGTTGTATCATGTTGTGTTGTGTTGTGTCATGTTGTGTTGTATTGTATGATGTTTTCCTGTGTTGTGTTGTGTTGTATCATGTTGTGTTGTATAATGTTATGTTGTAAAAGGTTGTGTTGTGCTGTATCATGTGATGCTGTAACATGTCGTGTTGTATTGTATCAATTAGAGCCATGCTCACCTGCAGCATGAGCTCGCAGTCGTCTCGGCCGACAAAGATCATCTCCAGGGGCAGACGGTGACGAGTGCCCCCGCTGCTCACCAGGAACCATGATGTGAGACTCATCTCTGCTACGCTACTCACTCCAACCTCCAACCATATGTCATCCTGAGAGAGAGAGAGAGATTGATTGAAAAAGCTTATTCTACTTTCCCCAACGCACAAGTGGTTATCTCCACCTTGCTACCACAAAATTACTTCCACCCTGCTTCCATTCAGCGGGTAAACACAAGTATTTCCCTTGACTGTGCATCAAAACCAAATGTTTACCTGGCCCACCACTCCACCCTGGACTTGAACAGCCTTTACAACCAAGTCCACCTGTACCAGGCAGCAGTGCCCACCTTCGCCCGGACCCTAAAAGACATCGCTCTCAAATGCAGCCCCGACACTTCACACAGGAGCAACAGATCAATAGACACCCCCACTCCAACCAATCAATACCCCCCAAGTCAACCATGCCCACACCTCATTTAGGCCCCCTCAGATCAGACCTATGCCCCTCCTGCCCACCCCATGCCGCCCACTCCCACAAAGAGGGCCTCAACATGGAACTCACACATACGCCCAGGCCGTGAGCAGGCAAACAGGCCCAACCCCCACTCTTACACTATCCCAAGCCATTGGCAATGTACCAGATGCTCAGCAGCCTCTGCTCACACTTACTGGTCTGAGGCCAAACCACACGACCAACAACATTGGACACTTTATGGAACACAAAGCCTTCACTATATCATCCTGGAAAATCCAAGGACTGAGGTCATCTGCCTTTGGCGTAAAGTGCAGGAACCTTGACTTCACCAAAGAAATCAGAAATACAGACATTGTCATCCTACAAGAAACATGGTGTAAAGGAGACGGATCCACCGGTTGCCCTCTAGGTTACAGAGAGCTGATAGTCCCATCCACCAAACTACCAGGTGTGAAACAGGGAAGGGACTCAGGGGGTATGCTAATTTGGTATAGAGCAGACCTAACTCACTCTATTAAATTTATCAAAACAGGAACATTTTACATTTGGCAAGAAAATCAAAAGGAAATTATCTTGCCTACAGTTAAAGTCGGAAGTTTAAATACACCTTAGCCAAATACATTTAAACTCAGTTATTCACAATTCCTGACATTTAATCCTAGTAAAAATTCCCTGGCTTTGGTCAGTTAGGATCACCACTTTATTTTAAGAATGTGAAATGTCAGATTAATAGTAGAAAGATTTATTTCAGCTTTTATTTCTTTCATCACATTCCCAGTGGGTCAGAAGTTTACATACACTCAATTAATATTTGGTAGCATTGGCTTTAAACTGTTTAACTTGGGTGAAACATTTTGGGTAGCCTTCCACAAGCTTCCCACAATAAGTTGGGTGAATTTTGTTCCATTCCTCCTGACAGAGCTGGTGTAACTGAGTCAGGTTTGTAGGCCTCTTTGCTCGCACACACTTTTTCAGTTCTGCCCACAAATTTTCTATAGGATTGAGGTCAGGGCTTTGTGATGGCCACTCCAATACCTTGACTTTGTTGTCCTTAAGACATTTTGCCACAACTTTGGAAGTATGCTTGGTCATTGTCCATTTGGAAGACCCATTTGCGACCAAGCTTTAACTCCCTGACAGATGTCTTGAGATGTTGCTTCAATATATCCACATAATTTGCCTACCTCATGATGCCATCTTTTTGTGAAGTGTACCAGTCCCTCCTCCAGCAAAGCACCCCCACAACATGATGCTGCCACCCCTGTGCTTCACGGTTGGGATTTTTTCCTCCAAACATAACGATGGTCATTATGGCCAAACAGTTCTATTTTTGTTTCATCAGACCAGAAGACATTTCTCCAAAAAGTACGATCTTTGTCCCCATGTGCAGTTGCAAACAGTAGGCTGTTTTTTTTAATGGCGGTTTTGGAGCAGTGGTGTCTTCCTTGCTGAGCGGCCTTTCAGGTTATGTCGATATAGGACTCGTTTTACTGTGGATATAGATACTGGTGGTTATACTTGCGTACTATTGTTTGTACAGATGAACGTGGTACCTTCAGGCACTTGGAAATTGCTCCCAAGGATGAACCAGACTTGTGGAGGTTTTCTTCTGAGGTATTGGCTGATTTCTTTAGATTTTTCCCATGATGTCAAGCAAAGAGGCACTGAGTTTGAAGGTAGGTCTTGAAATACATCCACAGGTACACCTCCAATTGACTCAAATGATGTCAATTAGCCTATCAGAAGCTTCTAAAGCCATGACATCATTGTCTGGAATTTTCCAAGCTGTTTAGAGGCACAGTCAAGTTAGTGTATGTAAACTTCTGACCCACTGGAATTGTGATACAGTGAATTATAAGTGAAATAATCTTTCTGTAAATTTTTTTTGAAAAATTACTTGTCATGCACAAAGTAGATGTCCTAACCGACTTGCCAAAACTATAGTTTGTTAACAATAAATTTGTGGAGTGGTTGAAAAACGAGTTTTAATGACTCCAACCTAAGCATATGTAAACTGCTGACTTCATCTGTATGTATATACTGTATCCTACACTATCTATTGCATCTTAGCCACTCTGTCACTGCTCATCCATATATTTTATACTTATATATTCTTATCCCATTCCTTTACTAGATTGTGTGTATTAGGTTTGTTGTGGAATTGTTAGATACTACCTATTAGATACTGCTGCACTGTTGGATCTAAAAGCATAAGCATTTCGCTACACTTGCAATAACATCTGCTAACCATTTGTATGTAACCAAAAATTTGATTTGATTTGATTTACATACAACCCACATCCCACCGCATGCATGCCAATGTTGATTTGCCATTGGCTTAAAGTGGTTGGATCTTGGGGGAGAATATTTCAAAGGCTGAGACATGAGGCATGCCTGCAAGCCAGGTGGATCTCTGGCAGAGTAGTCCTCTACAGTGCAAGACCTCTGACACTGATACTGTACAATATGTTGATCTTGTTTGTAATGTCCTGTGCGGATTGTCGATTGTTAGACATATTCATGACATTTCAAAACAGCTGCGTTATTGCACAATCCTCATCTCTGCCCTCTTATCATCCTGTAACATCCTTGTTGTGATTTAAACATTCAGTGCAGTCAAAAATGTGATTTTCTGGTGTCTTATGTATATTTCTACACTATGAGTTTGAAATAATACTGTGAACTTGTGACATAATAATAATGCCCTTTTAGTGTAAGAGCTGTTTGAAAACACCGGCTGAAATTTTAGTCTGTTTTTGTGGGAGGGAGTTTTGGCATTCCATGGTGACATCACCATATGGTAAATGAGTTAATAGACCAGTAAGAGAGTTCCAAACCTCTCTGCTAATAACAGCTAATTTTCAGTTTTCCCCTCCCCACTCAGACCACTCCCAGACAGGCCTAGGTAAACTCTTGCTTTTCGCTAAGAAACCATTTTTGGCTCTTTTTGACCATATTAATTGAAAACAATCACAGTAACCAGGTTTGCATCCAACTTTTTATGCGAGTAAAGTACAGTACATGTTCGATTAAAAAATGTCACAACAGGGCTGATGGAAACAAAATACGCTAGACAAGGTGGGATCTTTTTGTTTCTTAATGAATTATGCGAGAAAAAGCGGTGGAAATGCAAATATTGATATAATAACCATCATATTGAAGTAAACTTGGAGTCATACGATGATGTGTTCTGTGGTCCTTCCACGACTCGGGAAACCATGCAGTTTATTAGGCTACAGATGAAATAAGTTATGATGAACTTCACATGGTGTTGAAAGTGTACGGTGAAGAGCTTGATGCTCCTGTACAATAAATATTGATCTTATTCTGGTGACATGATGATCGATGTTTTGGCTGCCAACTTACAAATAAAAAAATCATCATGTAGGCTATAGCAGCACTGTATCTGGCTATCTGTTCACTAGAGCACACGTGCCAAGACCAAAGTGGGCACATCAAATCACATTTTATTGGTCGAATACACATATTTAGCAGATGTTATTGCGGGTGTAGCGAAATGCTTGTGTTCCTAGATCCAACAGCTCAGTAATATCTAACGATTCACAACAATAAATGCAAATCTAAAATTTAAATAATGGAATTAAGAAATATTATTTAATACTATTTTCTACATTATAGAATAATGTGGCTCGGGTGGCTGAGGTCCTTGATGATCTTCTTCGCCTTCCTTTGACACCGGGTGCTGTAGATGTCCTGAAGGCCAGTGCAGTTGCCGTACCAGGCAGTGATACAGCCTGACAGGATGCTCTCAATGGTGCATCTGTAAAGGTTTGTGAGGGTCTTAGGGGCCAAGCCAAATTTCTTCAGCCATTTCAGAATATCAGGGATTTGTACGCCAAAGTACTTGAAGCGTTTCACCTTCTCCACTGCGGGCCCGTCAATGTGGATGAGTATGTGCTCCCTCTGCTGTCTCCTGAAATCCACAATCACCTCCTTTGTTTTGTTGACATTGAGGGAGAGGTTATTTTTCTGCCACCACTCTACCAGGGCTCTCACCTCCTCCCTGTAGGCTGTCTCGTCATTGTTGGTAATCTGGCCTACCACTATTTAGTCTGCAGACTTGATGACTGAGTTGGAGGCGTGCATGGCCAAGCAGTCATGGGTAAACAGGGAGTACAGGAGGAGGCTGAGCACGCACCCTTGTGTGGCCAATGTGTTGAGGATCAGCGTAGTGGAGGTGTTGTTGCCTACCTTCACCACCTGGGGGAGGCCCATCAGGAAGTCAAAGACCCAGTTGCACAGGGCGGGGTTCAGACCCAGGGCCCCAAAATAAATGATGATCTTGGAGGATACTATGGTGTTGAAGGCTGAGCTGTAGTCAATGAACAGCATTCTTACATAGGTATTCCTCCTGATGGGACAAGTGTCACTGTGCAGACAATCGCCATTGTGCAGAGCAATGGCGATTGCATTATCTGTGGATCTATTGTGGAGGTATGCAGATTGCAGTGGGTCTAGAGTGTCAGGTAAGGTAGAGGTGATATGATCCTTAACTAGCCTCTCAAAGCACTTCATGATGACATAAGTGAGTGATACAGGATGATAGTAATTTAGTTCAGATACCTTCACTTTCTAGGTTACAGTAACAATAGTGGACATCTTGCAGCAAGTGGGGACAGCAGAATGGGATAGGGAGAGATTGAATATGTCCGTAAACACTCCTGGCAGCTGGTCTGCGCATTCTCTGAGGACATGGCTAGGGATTGTGCCTGGGCCGACAGCCTTGCAAGGGTTAACATGCAGACCAACCCCTCTTTTACGCACCTGCTACTCTGTTTATCATATATGCATAGTCACTTTAACCATATCTACATGTACATACTACCTCAATCAGCCTGACTAACCGGTGTCTGTATGTAGCCTCGCTACTTTTATAGCCTCGCTACTGTATATAGCCTGTCTTTTTACTGTTGTTTTATTTCTTTAGATTACCTATTGTTCACCTAACACCTTTTTTGCACTATTGGTTAGAGCCTGTAAGTAAGCATTTCACTGTAAGGTCTGTTGTATTCGGCGCACGTGACAAACTTTGATTTGATTTGAATGTCTTACTCAAGTTGGCCACAGAAAACGAGAGCTCACAGTCCTCGGGAGCGGCCCGTGTCGGCGGCACTGTGTTATCCTCAAAGCGGGGGAAGGTGTTTAGCTTGTCCGGGAGCAAGACATCGGGGTCCGCGACATGGCTGGTTTTCCCTTTATAATCTGTGATTGTCTGGAGTCCCTGCCACATACATCTTGTGTCTGAGCCATTGAATTGCGACTCCACTTTGTCTCTATACTGACGTTTTGCCTGTTTGATTGCCTTACGGAGGGCATAACTGGCCTGTTTGTATTCAATCATATTGCCAGTCACCTTGCCGTGGTTAAATGCGATGGTTGGTGCTTTCAATTTTGTGTGAATGCTGCCATATATCCACAGTTTTTGGTTAGGATAGGTTTCATTCATCACAGTGGGAACAACATCCCCTATACACTTCCTGATGAACTCAGTCACTGTGTCAGTGTATACGTCAATGTTATTCTCAGAGGAAACCTGGAACATGTCTCAGTCCGCGTTTTCAATACAGTCTTGAAGCATGGATTCTGATTGGTTAGACCAGCGTTGAATAGACCTTAACACGTGTATTTTTGTTTGAGTTTCTGCCTATAGGAAGGGAGGAGCAAAATGGAGTCGTGATCTGATTTGCCAAAGTGAGGTCGGGGGAGTGTGAGTACTGCAGGTGATGTATTAACCTCTATGGGCTAGGTGGGTAGCTTGTGTCCTAACCTCTCTGGGCCAGTGCGTCCCACCTACTCAACAGCCAGTGTAATCCTGTGGCGCGATATTCAAATACCTTAGAAATGCTATTACTTCAATTTCTCAAACATATGACTATTTTACACCATTTTAAAGACAAGACTCTTGTTAATCTAACCACACTGTCCGATTTCAAAAAGGCTTTACAACGAAAGCAAAACATTAGATTATGTCAGCAGAGTACCCAGCCAGAAATAATCAGACACCCATTTTTCAAGCTAGCATATAATGTCACATAAACCCAAACCACAGCTAAATGCAGCACTAACCTTTGATGATCTTCATCAGATGACACACCTAGGACATTATGTTATACAATATATGCATGTTTTGTTCAATCAAGTTCATATTTATATCAAAAAACAGCTTTTTACATTAGCATGTGACTAGCATGTGACTAGCATTCCCACCGAACACTTCCGGTGAATTTACTAAATTACTCTCGATAAACGTTCACAAAAAACATAACAATTATTTTAAGAATTATAGATACAGAACTCCTATATGCACTCGCTATGTCCGATTTTAAAATAGCTTTTCGGTGAAAGCACATTTTGCAATATTCTAAGTAGATAGCCCGGCATCACAGGGCTAGCTATTTAGACACCCACCAAGTTTAGCCCTCACCAAAGTCAGATTTACTATTAAAAAAATGTTATTACCTTTGCTGTTCTTCATCAGAATGCACTCCCAGGACTTCTACTTCAATAACAAATGTTGGTTTGGTCCCAAATAATCCATAGTTATATCCAAATAGCGGCGTTTTGTTCGTGCGTTCAAGACACTATCCGAAGGGTAAATAAGGGTTACGCGCCCAACGCGTTTCGTGACAAAGAAATTCTAAATATTCCATTACCGTACTTCGAAGCATGTCAACCGCTGTTTAAAATCAATTTTTATGCCATTTTTCTCGTAAAAAAGCGATAATATTCCGACCGGGAGTGGTTGTTTTCGTTCAAAGAGAGAGAAAGTAAACATGGAGTCGACTCGGGCACGCACCTCCAGTATCATTGTTCTCAGATCGACCACTTACAAAATGCGCTAATGTTTTTCAGCCAGGGCCTGCAAAGCCACGATTCAGCTTTCTGGCGCCTTCTGAGAGCCTATGGGAGCGTTAGAAAATGTCACGTCATGCTAGAGATCCCCTGTTTTGGTTAGAGATGATCAAGAAGGCCATGAAATGGTCAGAGAGAGCGCTTCCTGTTTGGAATCTTCTCAGGTTTTGGCCTTCCAAATGAGTTCTGTTATACTCACAGACACCATTCAAACAGTTTTAGAAACTTTAGGGTGTTTTCTATCCAAATCAAACAATTATATGCATATTCTAGTTACTGGTCAGGAGTAGTAACCAGATTAAATCGGGTACGTTTTTATCCGGCCGTGCAAATACTGCCCCCTAGCCCCAACAGGTTAATAGTACTTTAGTAGCGTTTTCCTCAGATTTGCTTTATTAAAGTCCCCAGCTATAATAAATGCGGCCTCAGGATATGTGAGGGGGAATATACACTGTGACAATAACCAAATAAAATTCTCTAGGGAGGTAATGCGGTCGACATTTGATTGTGAAGTATTCTAGGTTGGGTGAACAAAATTACTTGAGTTCCTATATGTTACCACAATCACACCATGAGTAGTTAACTTTTTTGGGATAGGGGGCAGTATTGAGAATTTTGGAAAAAATATGTGCCCATTTTTAACTGCCTCCTACACCAACTCAGAAGCTAGAATATGCATATTATTGTTCAGGTTTGGATAGAAAACACTCTGAATTTTCTAAAACTGTTTGAATGGTGTCTGTGAGTATAACAGAACTCCTATGGCAGGCAAAAACCTGACAAGGTTTCAAGCAGGAAGTACCCTGTCTGACAAGGAGTCGTGCGTCTTGCATCTGTTTATTGAAAAGTAAGGATCTTAGCTGTAAAGTGACAATTCCCAGGGCTCCGATAGGCTCTCAGAACCCGGGAAATAACTGAAGGTTAACGAGGCAGCCTCAGGCTGAAACACATTATCGGCTTTGGCAAGTGGCGGCTCAGAGGACCTTTGAATGAGGCGCGTGCACGATTCGCTCCTGAGGAGAAATTTTATTCGGCTGTTTAGGCTCAATGCATATTCCGGTCGGAATATTATCACTATTCTACGAGGTAAATGGCATAAAAATTGGTTTTAAACAGCGGTTGACATGCTTCGAAGTACAGTAATGGAATATTTAGACATTTTTTGTCACGCCAATGCGCCATGCGCGACACCGTGATGAAGCATTCTGATAGTGTCTAAAACTCACGAACAAAACGTCGCTGTTTGGATATAACGATGGATTATTTGGGACCAAACCAACATTTGTTATTGAAGTAGAAGTCCTGGCAGTGTATTCTGACGAAGAACAAGCAAGGTAAGAACATTTTTCTTATAGGAAATGTGATTTTGGTGGAGGCTGACCTGGGTGTGTGTCTAAATAGCTAGCCCTGTGATGCCGGGCTATGTACTTAGATTATTGCAAAATGTGCTTCATCCGAAAAGCTATTTTAAAATCGGACATATCGAGTGCATAGAGGAGTAATGTATCTATAATTCTTAAAATAATTGTTATGCTTTTTGTGAACGTTTATCGTGAGTAATTTAGCAAACTGTTAGTAAATTCCCCGGAAGTTTGCGGGGGTTATGCTTTTTCTGAACGTCACATGCTAATGTAAAAAGCTGTTTTTTGATATAAATATGAACTTGATTGAACAGACATGCATGTATTGTATAACACAATGTCCTAGGTGTGTCATCTGATGAAGATCATAAAAGGTTAGTGCTGCATTTAGCTGTGGTTTGGGTTTATGTGACATGATATGCTAGCTTGAAAATTGGGTGTCTGATTATTTCTGGCTGGGCACTCTGCTGACATAATCTAATGTTTTGCTTTCGTTGTAAAGCCTTTTTGAAATCGGACAGTGGGGTTAGATTAACGAGATTCTTGTCTTTAAATAGCTGTAAAATAGTCATGTTTGAGAAATTGAAGTAATAGTATTTCTAACGATTCAAAAATCGCGCCACTGGATTTCAGTGGCTGTTACGTAGGTGGGACGAGTTCGTCCCACATGCGCCAGAGAGGTTAATCATGAAACGTACACCTCCGCCTTTCTTCCTTCCTGAATTGGATCCTTTGTTTGTACCTTCCAAGGCAATTTAACTTATCCCAGAGGCAGCTCCAAGATGCCGCCAGCGGAGAAGAGGTATTTGGAGAGGACTTTTAGTCCGACTCAGGAGGCGTGCACACCATCCACCGCTTCCGAATATATTACTCGCTAATGTTCAGTCCCTGGACAATAAAGTTGACGAGCTCAGGGCGAGGATCTCCTTCCAGAGAGATATCAGGGACTGTAACATACTCTGTTTTACGGAATCATGGCTCTCTCCTTATATACTGTCCTCGTCCATGCAGCCAGCTGGGTTTTCAATACATTGTGTAGATAGGAATAAAGAATTCTCCGGGAGGAAGAAAGGCGGAGGTGTACGTTTCATGATTAACTACTCATGGAGTGATTGTGGTAACATATAGGAACTCAAGTAATTTTGTTCACCCAACCTAGGATTCAATTCAGGAAAGTCATATTCTTGGTCAAAATGCTGGTTAGTTACCGCCTCTCTGATATCCAAAACTTCTTTCCAGCTGTATGTAATAATGCAAAGGACATTCTGGGCTAATAATGTGAGAAATAACATTACAAATAATACTGTAAAGTTGCTTAGAAGCCTGAAACAAGGCGGCCATGTCTATCGGCGCCATCTGCAATGACTCATTTATATAACGCAACATGTTTTGTGACAAAATCATCACTAGAGTTGAAAATGTGATGGAAACCCATTTCACTTTTGTATTCAGTTCAAGGGAATTTCAACGCAAAGTTATTCTTATGTGCACTACATCATCACGCACAGCCTTTTATCCACAACAAGTCAATTTGATGGAAACACATCTCTGGTGGGAAAATGTGCATTTTGTTTTTATGAAGATTTTTGAATATTCACATTGAAAAATCTGTCACCAACTGTATGGCAACCTAGCTAGTAAAGTACTTAATTGTTACAAATAATTTGATTTAAAAAAAACAGCTGCATTGAACCTTTAAGGGATGACTTCATTGTTTTGACTGGTAGAAAGACCACCCCCCCATGTCAGAGAGCAGGATTGTTCTGAGCTGACTGTGCATGCTTTGTGAGGAGGGGTATGCATGAGAAGCAGGAAGTAAGCTCAATGCTTCCTGAGGATGGCCTTCGCTCATCTTTGAATCCTCTTGGACAGGAAGTTAGATTGTTACACTGCATGTGTGATTTGAAAAACTACTCTGTGTTTTAAACAGATTATCATGCAATAACAGTAGCCTCTTGAAGGCAAAACAAGCTCATTTTCCACTAAGCCAGGTACTCTCATAAGATTTCACAATGTGTATGATTAGCTGTTAAAGGAGAAAAAAATTGGAGAAAGCACAAGCGAATCTAGTATAATCAGCTCTTTGGCTAATCCCATTCTAAACCATAGCATTACTTTATCTAAATACAACATGACAAATTGTATAAGTAGTATAGTGATCTCATTCCAGCCATTCAAAATCCTTCCCTCCTCTCTAAGCCAATACAATTTCAGGCTCCCTCTGAGAGAAAGTGACAGATATGAATGGAGCATTCTCTTCCGGGTGTCTCTAATGAGTTTCTCTCCTGTGACCATGGATCCTCCAAGTAGCGCCATGGCCACATGATGCAACAGTCCCTCAGCCTCGTTATCCCATCATAGGCCAGGGCTACTGACTCAGACCACCTATCACTGCCAGTTACACACACACACACACACACACACACACACACACACACACACACACACACACACACACAAAATAATGCATAGGCAATCTGTGCAAGCACTCCCACATATTTCCAAGATGCTGAGGCAGGTGTTTCAGTAAAGGCTGCCATGTAAAATGTGGCCTACTGTCAACTAAAATGAACTAGATTGTAAAACCTCATAAATGAAATGGCTTGCCTGATCTTCTTATTTGCTTCAGCAGGCCCAAAGCTAATGAGAGACCTTTACTTTGATACATGGCTGCATCGACAGTCAGAAAGAATAGGGAGGCAAGACAACAGCCCAGGGCAATAAACAACAAAAAGGACTGGATCAATCAGGATAAGACAGAGTAGTATTCTGGTCCCAGATGACTGCACTATTATTTACAGTCAGGCCAGACCAGACCATACCAGACAAGGCCAGGCCAGACCAGCAAACACAGAGGTATATATCTAACTTTTCACAAAAGGAAAGATCAAACACAAGGATTCTTTCTTTAAATTATGTACAGCTAGGCTGCACAGCAATCCCATCGAAATCTCTTTATGTTTTTGGTATGGGAGTGATTACTCATCACTAGCAGGCTACCTTTTATATAACCACACAATGAATTGATCTTGTGTATCCATTCCTTGAGGGCACCATGGCCTCAGACAACATCCCTTGCTAATATTAGACCTGATTACAATACCAACAGATAGCGCAGACACTGTCCGTGTCTGAATACCAATACTAGCTTACTACATACTGAAACAGCATACTATGTACTCATTGTTGCACACTATTTAGCATATACCATTTAGTAAAATGTATGCAGCATGCCACGACCGCAACGCAGTAGAGGCTCCTGACTGGCTGAGTAGGTGGGGCGGGGTCAAGTGCGGGTGGATCTTTCCAAATTCAACAGACATGCATCGCATTGGCCAGCCTGATAATAGTTTGTTTTCAATTCAATACATTTCTCTAAACTGGTTATAGGCAGACTATCACATTGGACCCAACGGAGTTATAGGCCTACTCAGGCTGGTTATAGGCAGACTATCACATTGGACCTATACCGTAGTAGACCATATATCCCATCTATCCTATTTAAAAAATGTTTCAAATTGTCACGTCCTGACCCTTGTAAGAGGTCATTTTCCATAGTAGAGTGGTCAGGGCGTGACAGGTGGTTGTTTTGGGTGGTTTTGGGTTTTCTGTTTATGTGGGCTTTTCTAGATTTCTATTTCTATGTTTTGTTTTCTATGTTTTGGCCGGGTATGGTTTCCAATCAGAGGCAGGTGTCGATCGTTGTCTCTGATTGGAAGCTATACTTAGGCAGTCTGTTTTTCCTTCGGGTTATGTGGGTAGTTTTCCGTTTTAGTCTTAGTACCTGACGGGACTGTTGTTGGTCGTTTTCTTGTTTTGTCAAGTGTCGTCATTAAAAGCATTGAAAATGAGCACTATCCACGCTGCGTCTCGGTCTCCATTTCACGACCCCTGTGACACAAATGTTCAAATCAAAAGGCTATTGCACAGAAAAACGTAGACATTCAGGTGTGTCGCAAATTCAGAACCGCTGGACAGCAACATAATAAACTAAAGCACTGTTCATTGGGAACAAGATCAGAATGACTGCTAAGGCTTGATCCATAAATGTAATAATTAAATAGGTAGCCTACAAAACTAAAACAATCCATATGTTCAAATCAAAAGTCCTGGGCTGGTTTTCCCAAAAGCATCGTAGCACTAAAATAATCTTAATTCCATTGAAACTAAAAGGATAAAACATGGTCTTAGTGCTACAATGCTTTTGGGAAACCCAATAACTCTAACGCAGCCACATCCCAAGTCCCCGGTGCCGACACGTTCAGAAATCAAAAGGTGGTTTAGTATTTTGTTTAAAAGCTCGGGCGAAGGCCAAGAGAACAAGAAACACTTTTCAATGAGAAAACAGAAATCCACTTTGGGTAAAAAATACATTTTAAAAAGGCTTCTGTTTTCTAAAATGTAGCCTATGATACAATACTCGAGACGATACAAAAATGGCTTAGCCTACATTTGAACACCATCGCTATTCGGCATCTTCCCAATTATGTAGCCTAGTTCTATTGTTTGGCTACTTGATGAGAACTAGGGCCTATCACTCGCAGCCCACCTCTCCCAATGCATTGTGGAAAAGTATGCATCAAATCCTACTAGATGAAGAGCTGAAATTATAAGAACGTCCTGGCATTTAAACCATACAAGATTTTTAAAAATGCACATACTTAAAACTTTCTATTTTGGCATCATGAGAATGCGTCATGCTCTATTGTGTTGTTTTGCGTTAATTGGTCAATTTTGGGAGCTCATCCCCCTATCTAATTGATCAGCTGTTGTCAAAGCCTTAATCAGTATGACATCTGGGCATTTCAAGTATACTCGATTTTCAAAATGTCACATAGTATATAACACAATTTTTTTGGGCGTACTCAAATGGCCTATTATTTAGGTCGCAAGTATGGGTATTCAGACACGGCCAGTGTCTGGTAATTTGGGGGGAAATGTGACTATGCAATAGGAAGACTTCAAACTAAACTACTGGGCACACATTGAGGGTACAATGGCTTATTCCCAGGGGTGTGTTGCTGCTTCATGCTGACTGTCTGTATGACTCATGCTGACTGTCTGTATGGAGACAATTCACTTTGAAGTTTGTACCAGAATGGACTACTTTTCCTGTGCTCATACATGAAAAACATATTGATGTGTCACTCACTTACCTAACCACAATGTGCCACTATGCCTACTGCTCACATAGAATAGCATTTGTATTGCCATCCTTTAATCAGCATATCCTTATATGATCTCAGTTAGACTATGGACCCGTAATAACATGGCTTTATTCACAAATGCAATAATTATTATTTGGTGACAGAACAAAATAACTATCACAAAGGACTCAGCACTTAGATGGCTGTCTAGGTGAGATACGTCTAGGTGAGATACGTCTAGGAGAGATACGTCTAGGAGAGATACGTCTAGGAGAGATACGTCTAGGTGAGATACGTCTAGGTGAGATACGTCTAGGTGAGATACGTCTAGGTGAGATACGTCTAGGTGAGATACGTCTAGGTGAGTTACGTCTAGGTGAGATACGTCTAGGTGAGATACGTCTAGGTGAGATAAGCAATCTCATCCATTTTTGTTTCATTCAAAAGCCCCAGGGATAGGCTAAGATAGGCTGACTGCAAAATTGAACAATAGCTAACAGTCCATTTGTTAGTGAACTGTATTGCTGGGTGCTGCAGTATGGGGACAGGAAAACTTATAGGGAGAATGGCTATGGAAAACAAGCTCTACAGACTAACTCTGTTTGACCAAATTAACTCAAAGAGCCACTATCTTCACAAAACATTGCCTTGTAGACAGCACCCAGACTGCACCCAGACAGCACATAGACAGCACCCAGAGATCACCTAGACAGCACATAGACAGCACCCAGACAGCACCCAGACAGCACCCAGACAGCACCCAGAGATCACGAGACAGCACCTAGACAGCACCCAGACAGCACCCAGACAGCACCCAGACAGCACATAGACAGCACATAGACAGAAGCCACACAGTACCTAGACAGCATCCAGACATGTATGTTTTATTTTAGAAAAACATGATGCATAAGCGGAAAAGTGTATGTTAAGCTCATACAGGTTATTATAGAGCAAGTAAAGCAAATGTTTGATTCAGTAAATACACTGACCACAGCCTGTGAAGCTGAAACATTAGCTCCACCTTGCTCGGCTCTGGCCTTACTACTGACATTAGCACTTGACTAGCCATGCCAAGTTAACCATGACACCACCTCTAATGTTGTCAAGAGATGGCCTTCCTATTTTCACTGGACTATAAAAATAGCCATGTCACTCACACAGAAACAGAGACTGGCACGTGGAAAAATACCATCCATACTGGCAAAGATAATAGGCCAATGTCACACCCCAAAACGGATGTGAAGTTGATCGCATGTAGTTTGAGACACTTATTCTACATGTGGAAAAAGTGGACGTTGTTGTTCTATAACATGGCTGATGAAATAGATGCAACTAACCTACCTATGGTATAACTACAATTATAAACGGGTGGTTTGAGCCCTGAATGCTGATTGGCTGACAGCCGTGGTATATCAGACCGTATACCACCGGTATGACAAAGCATTTATTTTTACTGCTCTAATTACGTTGGTAACCAGTCTATAATAGCAATAAGGCACCTCGGGGTTTGTGGTATATGGCCAATATACCACGGCTAAGGTCTGTATCCAGGCACTCCGTGTTGCGTTGTGCATAAGAACAGCCCTTAGGCGTGATATTGGCCATATAACACACCCCCTTGGGCATTATTGCTTAATTATCCCTCTCCTTGAAAACAAGAGCCCATAATTCTTTCAGGCAATTAACCCATAAACCTCTAGTAAAACAGACCTGGTGGAAGCTTCAGTTCTATTCTTAGTGTGTATAACAACACTATTATAACAACACTATTATAACAACACTGAAAAGGGAACTGGCCTTATGGCAGTGTCTATGGCAGAGTGAAGTAGGAGGGTCGCTGTAGTAAAGTGAACTCATTTCCCAAGCTTCCTCTTGGCTGTTAAGAAACAATGGCAGGGCCGGACAACAAAGTCCTCAAACATTTAAAAAAATGAAGTTATTCTTGAAGAAATCAACCTTTAGGTTAACAGGAGGTCATTCACACTAGACTCTAAAAAGAGCTTCATAAGTGGCATGGGGACCTTGATAATAATTTACAGTATACTGTAAAACTCATGCAGAACTATATTTAAAGTACACTAACTAAAGCATGGTAAAATGGGTCAGTACTTAGGCGTAGGCTACTTCAGTGTGCTGCCTGTCCAGTCATCCAATGAGTCGGACACAGCTGCCTACAGCCAGTGGTTACAGTTGGAGGAGTGCTGGCTATGATTATCAGTGGCACAGGTCCAACACTTGAATTCCTGCAGGAGGAGACAACGTTTCAAAATCAGATGGTCACTGTCCCGCTCTCAAAGAATACCAGTCTGTTTCACACTGTCCCGCTCTCAAAGAATACCAGTCTGTTTCACACTGTCCCGCTCTCAAAGAATACCAGTCTGTTTCACACTGTCCCGCTCTCAAAGAATACCAGTCTGTTTCACACTGTCCCGCTCTCAAAGAATACCAGTCTGTTTCACACTGTCCCGCTCTCAAAGAATACCAGTCTGTTTCACACTGTCCCGCTCTCAAAGAATACCAGTCTGTTTCACACTGTCCCGCTCTCAAAGAATACCAGTCTGTTTCACACTGTCCAGCTCTCAAAGAATACCAGTCTGTTTCACACTGTCCCGCTCTCAAAGAATACCAGTCTGTTTCACACTGTCCCGCTCTCAAAGAATACCAGTCTGTTTCACACTGTCCCGCTCTCAAAGAATACCAGTCTGTTTCACACTGTCCCGCTCTCAAAGAATACCAGTCTGTTTCAGACAGATAAATGGCTGTTTAATGCAGGAGCTGTACCAGAAGTTCTGTGTAGCTTTAATAAATCGGTTTAAGGTTCTAGCTATTGTAAGCCAATCAATTTGTCTGACTACTGTGTTTATAAAATGTTTATATAGTATTATTTCACAGACCACCGCCTGCCTTGATTCACATTAGTTTATCACTTTTCATGAGCATAATGGACAAAGCAGAATCTCGAGCTTTTCTGATAAAAAAAGAGAGAGCTCTATTCGAAACACCCATCTAATTCATGGGAGTTCGACATTAGGTGACGTCTTGAAAGAGGTTCGAGATTGTCTCATGGAGAGGACTATGCATTCCCAATTAAACCAAAAATATCAAATTATTCAGATGCATTGGCAGCACTTTTTAAGTTGAAGTCTTGTGTGGTGAAAAAACCTATACATTACACAAAGAGAGCCGATGTGAAGTAAACCAGGTCACTGAGGCAAGCTGTCTGGCTTCAAAATAAAGCCCCCACACTACAGAACACACAAGGGCTTCATCTCTGGAAAAAAACAACTAACCGAAAAGAAAGGCATATATGCAGAAAAATCCTCTGACAACAGGACATTCCGATTCCCGACCGGTCCAGTACTGCCTAGCCTGAGCATAGCCTGGATGGCTAATGCTAAAGGCAAGCATTAGACTATCAAATTGTATCAACTAAAGGAAATGTAGCAAATAATCAAACACTACAGTAGCTACAGGTCAGCGTTATCTTCTCAGATACACAGTAGCCGATTACATGGCAAGGGAGATTTGCAACAATGCAGCAAGCCCACAAAAGCTGGAGAAGTGGCCATGCATGCAGCATGACAATACACTGCCACCAGCCTAACCAGTCTCACTACTCTCTCTGTTTCTCTCTCTCTCTACATAACGTTAGCCAATAAAACATCAGCCTTTATATGCTAATAATTCTGCACAGCCCCATTGTGAATTTTGAGTCGTATAATTTAAGACTTTCACCTGTTCTTTCATAATTCACAAGTATGCCCTGGAATGAAAACGTTGTAGCCAAGTGCATTATGGTTCCAGTTACATTGTCAGAAATCAGGCCTAAAAACAGAAAAGGTGGAGTGGGAATTCCAAGAACTGCATTTATTTATTCACTTGTACAGTTGGTTTACTTGGAAGCAATACAGCATTCTCTCCAAGACAATCATACAGCTGTGGAAAATGTTTTATTATCTTGCATTTCTCACTTACCTTTTATTTACTGCTCTATTTCGCTGGCTTTTATGGTGGAGGCTTGCAATATCCAATGGAACTGTACACTGATCTCGGTGCCCAGACCGAGTAGCCTATCTATCTATGTACGTTGGTCTTCTCTCAGTTGCTCAGCAATAACGCTTTTCCTTACAAATAGCAGTTTCCTACATCCTCCACGAGTCGCCAGCGTCTGCAGTTCCAGCTCGACCCGGTGGGCGTGTTTTACAGATTGATTGGCAATAACAATAAATGCATCTATCAAAAACAAAGATGTTCAACAATTTTGTGACATTCTGCTAATAAATCCGATACATATGTATTAGTGTACATTGTTTTGGCCGAATAAAAGCTATTTTATGTGATTGTGAACACTGATCTCGCGATCATACCAATCTGATAGGCCTACCAACGCGATATTGTGGTTGTAGTTTTTATTTTAAACAGTTCAACAAAAGTTGAGTATCACCTAAAACTACAAGTTCCAAGGCCCATTGCTTGGTTCAGGAAAGTATTTGGAAAGCTGCTTGATTCAACGGTTGACAGCTGAGTTGAAGCTAGACATACATAATCTCTGCTGATATCTACGTGGTAGTAAGGTTTTTGTATGTGTAACTTAGATAGCTAAATACATCAAGGACACACATATAGATACGTTCACACGTTATCCATGAAGCCACAGTTCGATTCTGTTGAGCCTAGGAGGAAGAAGAGTTGGGAGCGTATCAAAATAAACTGAAGAGGTAACGTTAGGCTAGCTAGCTAAAGATGAGGGTTGAGTTTAGCCAGAACATTTTGGGCTATAACTAACGTTGGCTAGCTTTTTGTTGTATTTGTGGTTAACATTAGCCATAGGCCTAGCTACTTCAGGTGTTGCAAGAGCTGGCTAAATAAGAAAACATTCCCAAATGTACTCTCTAGCCAGTCTTCTGAAAATATAGATACAATGTAATTTGTTTGTTATTGAGCCGTGCAAATACACAGTCATATCTGTTACACAGTAAACTTTTCAACATGATGATTTGACCCGAAAGAGAGCCAACCGCAGCATCCAGCAGCTCAGATGCAGAAGGCATGCAACCAGGCAGCACTACTGGAGAAGTGAAGCTGGTACTAGTGAAGCTGGTACTTGGGTGTGCAGGCTTTCATTCCAGCCCTGCAGTAACACACCTAGCTAATTTAATTTATCATAGTCCAGATTGAGGACTTTCATACTCCAGACTCAGGACTATGCTTAGCTGAATACTTTAATCAGATGTGTAAGGGATGGGCTGGAGCAAAAACCTGCGCCCCTCTTGCAGTTCTCCAGGACTGGAATTGGAGAACCCTGCAAAAGACACAAAGCATCATGGATCAGGGTGATTCCATGCCAGGATACACCCAAACTATTTTTGGTATCCAATTGGTCCTGTGTAGCTCAGTTGGTAGAGCGTGGTGTTTGCAATGCCAGGGTTGTGGGTTCGATTCCCACGGGGGACCAGTACGTGGGGGGGGAAAAAAATTATGAAATGTATGCATTCACTACTGTAAGTCGCTCTGGATAAGAGCGTCTGCTAAATGACTAAAATGTAATGTAAAATGTGGCAATTCTCACAGAGAAGCTTCACTGGGAGGAACGATTTTTGATATGCTTTTTACATTTGTAACACAATTATTTTGAAAATCATAAATAAAGTGGCCATCTTAGGCCCCGTTTAGACCTATACATGCTTCCTGTACAACCCATTGATCTGTGAACCATACACGATAAAGACAAAACCTTGGTGTCAATATTCTCCAAATAGTGTGCTTTATTTGCAGAAGTTTTTATGTGACCTTTATTTGCAGACGTTTGCCACTCCTGCGTTGTCTTGGCTGTGTACTTAGGGTCGTTGTCCTGTTGGAAGGTGAACCTTCGCCAGAGGAAATCTTCAACAGAGAAACGCTAGAGCTCTGTCAAAGTGACCATTTGTAACGGCCGTCTGAAGGAGTAGACCAAGGCACAGCGTGGTTAGTGCTCATCATGTATTTATTTTGATCTGAACACTGAAACAAAGAAACCAATAACAACAGCCAAACAGTTCTGTCAGGTAAGTAATACAAAACAAAAATTAACCACCCACACCACCCAAAGGAAAACAGGCTACCTAAGTATGGCTCCCAATCAGCGACAACGATGTACAGCTGTCCCTGTTTGAGAGCCATACCAGGACAAAACAAAGAAATACAAAACATAGAAAAAAGGACATACAATGCCCACCTTAGTCACACCCTGGCCTAACCAAAATAGAGAATAAAACACTCTGGCCAGGGCGTGACAGCATTGGGTTCTTGGTCACCTCCCTGACCAAGGCCCTTCTCCCCTGATTACGATATTTCAGTTCTTTATTTTTAATACATTTGCAAAAAATTCTAAAAACCTATTTTTGCTTTGTCATCTGGTATAGTGCTGTAGATTTATGAGGAATAAACAACTATTTAATCAATTTTAGATGCTCAAAGGGATATTCATTGTCTGCATGCAACTTACTGTTATGCAATTATAATTTTTTTTACTCCTGAACTTATTTAGGCTTGCCATAACCAAGTGTTTGAATATGTATTGACTTAAGGCACTCTAATGGAATCCAGAGAGAACAAAACCCTGTCCTCAAACGTTTACATTGTGTATTTAGTCTTCATAATCATCCTTCAATTTTGTATTTTTTTTTTATTTATTGCATTTTTCCTAATTGATTCAATATTTTTTCCCCTCATCAATCTACACACAATACCCCATAATGACAAAGCAAAAACTGTTTTTTAGAAATTTTAGCAAATGTATTAAAAATAAAAAACAAATACCTTTTTTACATGAATATGAATGTAGTGGACCAGTAATCTGCCAGACGGGGACAGGAGCAGAACATACAGTGTGGGTCAAGTCCACCAATGAGCTTTTACACCTGTCACATGTACCATCAATATTTGGGTAGAATTGGGATAATCTGGCCTTACTGTGATGGATACGGTGAAGTACCTTCAACTGTACAAGGCTGAGCCGGGCACAAGAGGAGCTTCCATTTACCCTCAGTAAGGCATTATTCCAGACTTAATCAGAGATCTCTCCACCAAGTTTCTTTTCCCTATCAGATCAGATTTTACCAAGTGATCGGTTATCAAGAGACATGATTATCTAAAAAATATGATTCCCTTTAGTTGAAAGAGTTCTCAAAAGGGCTTCCAAACACAATCCGGGTGGTAGAATTGGAAAGGTGGGGCTTTGAGTGCGAATAAACTGGCGAATTTGGGAATACCTAAATAAACTTAAATGGTTAGATAACATTTGTTGGCAAAATTGGCAAAGATGACGTCAATGTAGAGGTAAAAAAAACGTAGTAAGGCCATACCTCTGCCACAGCCTAAAAGCTGAATCCAGTTTAGCTGGAAGAGGGGATTATGACATATAGGACCTTGAATAGGAATTGAGTCCACATTTCAACAGTACTGAAACCAATTGGATTAGATGTGTAGCGTGAAGCTGAGAGAGGAAGAATGGAGGTGACTAAAGCTGCCAAAGAGGAACAGGAGTTGACTTCTGTTTGAAATGTCTTTTCAGTACAGCTACGCCCCAATTATTTGTTGTTCAAGTTGTCATGGCAATAAATGATTGTATTCCCTCCCAGGTAAACAGCCTAGAGCAGACAATTTTCATCATCCTCTATTCATACATCCTGTTTATGTTGTTTTGATCATTCCATTCAGGAATGACCTGGCCAGCAGTCAGGAGTGTGAGGAGGTGAAAGATCATCTGTGACTTTAGGAGGTGATGGCAGTGCATAGGCTGCCTCTGTCTGAAGTGTGCCCAGAACGAGGTGGTGCAGGCAGAGACACACGACAACGTCCAGGCCATCCAGAGAGTCACCAAGTCAGTGTGATCATGCATTTGTTTCCTGATCTTTTGTTCTTTATTGATCAGAGTAGTTGGGTTCCTTCAAGGTTTCTTCCATCTCATAACAGCAAACTACCAAGGGACATTTTTCCTGCCCATTGACGCCTAAGGTTTTGTCATTGATCACACTTTATTGATTCCCATGTTGACTGGTAAGAGTCTGAGCTATGTCAAGGGAAGGTTGTTCAAATTGAGATGTCATCTCAATCAATCCAGTTTGCATCTGACATAATGCAATCAATTTTATTCCCCCCTTTAGCAAGGTTGTCAAGAATTTAGTCTCCATGTCAATCACAAATGATACATCTGGCTTTGACAGGGCATGGCATGTCTACAAGTGACATTGTTAGAAAACAAGTATCCTTACAACAGATATTTTATTTGCCCACATTGAAAAGTGTGTGTGTCCCACATAGAGCATGATGAGCTGGTGGGAGTGGGCTGCCTACCAGCAGGTCAAACTGGCTGAGGAGGCCAACCTGGAAAAGACCAGGGTGTCAAACAACCACTCACTAATGGAGCATTACTGAGCAACAGCAGCATCTACTGGTCTGGCTCCTCAACTACACACTTTAATGGCTTGGACCCCTCTGTACCTGATAGATTAGAGTGCCTTGCAAAAGTATTCGTACCCTTGGATTTCTTCTACAAAGTGGGATTAAAATTAGTTTAATTGTAATTTTTTGACAACTATCTGCACAAAATTCTCTGTAATGTTAAAGTGAGTTTTTTATATATGTTTTTTTTAAGATGAGTAGAAATTAAATAACTAAAATATAGTGCGTAATATATGTTGCGTAATTATTCTGCCCCTTTGTTTAGGAAAGCCTAAATTAGTTCAGGAGTCAAATGTGTCTTAACAAATCACATAATAAGTTACATGGACTTACTCTGTGTGAATAATAGGGGTTGACATTATTTTTTCATGACTAACCCTTCCTCTGTCCCCCATAGGTACAACATATGTAAGGTCCCTCAGTCAAGTATTGAATTTCAAACACAGATTCAACTACAAAACCAGGGAGCTTTTGGAAAGCCTCATAAAGAAGGGCAGTGATTGATAGATGGTTAACAATAACTAAGCAGACATTGAATATCTCTTTAAGCATGGTCAAGTTAATAATGATGCTGTGGATGATGTATTAAACCACCCAGACACCTCAAAGATCATTCTGAACTGAGCTGCAGGACAGGAATTAAACTGATCAGGGATGTTACCATGGTGAGGCCATTGGTGAGTTTAAAACAGTTACAGAATGTCTGTGAAAAGATTAATACAAATATACAGAATAAAACAATTCGAATCAAATTAATCAGTTAATTCAAGTTGCCTCTGTAATTCACCTGCCCCCAAAACAACGTAATGTAAAAACGTGCCTGATATTCTAAGACTACTCATTTTGGGCCGTCCCAGGTTTATGGTTTGCGCAGATGCTATTTTAGCATGTCAATCTTGGTGGGGCAAACAATGTTTTTTGTTGTTGATGCATGCCAGCGAAGCCACTACACAACTCTAAACAATACATTACATGCACTATAATGGTGACAAACGGTGGCCACATACTTTTAGGGTCTACATAAAGCTGTCCCGAGAGTGGCTGACTTGGTTTCTACTTTTTTCTACTGAGTCCTTGTGGATTTGTGTAACTGGATAAGAACCCCATTCTCCTTCAATTATAATGAATATCGACATGAGTTTGGACTTTTCAACCATACACAAACATTATTGCATTCATGTTCAGTAAATTCACAATGTTTGTTCTTATATATTTAACACTTAGCTCTTAAGTATAAGCAAGTGCAACCAAACGAGCTGCGATGAGGTAGGCCTATTTGCTCAGCAATTTCGAAATGGACAGCGACTAAAATTCATATATATATTAGTTCAGATAAATTCAGCAAGATGTTGAGGCCTTAACTTTACTTTTCTTTATGTCACCACAGAGAGAGAAAGAGAGAGCGAGACCCAAACTCAGCACTTAGCCCACCATTGAAGTATTGTATTAGGCCTATGTGGTCTAAAAAGGAAAGACTATACAAACACGAGGATCCACTTTTATAGACAATATACAGACGCACTGAAATCACATTGCGCAAACGAAACAACCCTCGCAATATGAACTGGAATTGCATGGGTCTATTACTGAACTTTTTGATGAACAAAAATATTGAAATTGGAAGAGACTGTCACTGGCAAACATGGTTACGAGGAGGGGATACAATAATATAATGTTGTTGGGTCTGTAACTTTAACTTACCACCCTCTTCGTGGAGAAAGGCACCAGAGCTAATTCTAACACACAGCGAGATTTTTTTTATGCATCATTCTAACATTGCCTATAATTATTCATAAGATACTAATGAGATAGACCTACATAAGCATTATAACTATGCAGATGTACAAACTATGGCATATATGACGATAAGTGGTTAAGAGGCAAGCCGAAATTTAGATTAAGACATGAGCTAGCTGAACCCGATGTAGCCTCAATGCCGCCTATTTGTTCAACACTTCTGAAATAGACCTTGACATAATTTAGTACATGGGCCGTTCTTACAATATTCTCCCTGTACACCAAGGGGGCAGAAAAGCATAAGCAGACAATGAAAGTTACAATAGGGGCAGGTAAGCAGGCAATGAAAGCTGTTACAATATTCGATGATTACATTAATCTAAAACTGGCTATAGGCTATATGTGCACAACCAAGTCCGAACAGTAGGCTAAATTAACAGGGGCACATAAGCAGACAATGAAAGCTCTTACAATGGGGGCAGGTATTTGAAGATGAGACTTCTCTAAAACAGGCTATAGGCTACATGTGCACCACCAAGTCAGAACAGTAGGCTACGTTTTAAGGGGGGAAAGGGACCACATTCTTAGGGTGAGGCACATGGGCTACTAACATCTTACTACACAACATACACTTAGTATTACTTTCTTAGCTACAGTATACATATCTCCCTGGAATATTACATCATTTATGTAGTGTTCTAGAAACATTTATGGACTCACAGTTGTTGTGCTGTGTTGACTTGAACAGGAAGTTGGCACGGCTGTCCTTGTAGGCATTCTCTGGAAGAAGTCATGCTCGATTGACAGCATGGCCAATGCATTTAACCTTTTCTGGGCCATGGAGTTGCTTATGAAGGATTTTATCCTTTTAAGGGTGGAAAAGTTTCTCTCTGTCTCAGCAGTTGTCATCGGTGATGATGATTGAAAAGGATTTTCCAGTAGATTGTCAACTTCACTCATGATGATGATTGCTTGCTTGCTAGCTAAGATTATGAAAGTATTTTATTTATTTATTTTTTATTTCACCTTTATTTAACCAGGTAGGCAAGTTGAGAACAAGTTCTCATTTACAATTGCGACCTGGCCAAGATAAAGCACAGCAATTCGACAACATACGACAACACAGAGTTACACATGGAGTAAAACAAATATACAGTCAATAATACAGTAGGAAAATAAGTCTATATACAATGTGAGCAAATGAGGTGAGATAAGGGAGGTAAAGGCAAAAAGGCCATGGTGGCAAAGTAAATACAATATAGCAAGTAAAACACTAGAATGGTAGATTTGTAGTAGAAGAAAGTGCAAAGTAGAAATAATGTGGTGCAAAGGAGCAAAATAAATAAATACAGTAGGGGAAGGGGTAGTTGTTTGGGCTAAATTATAGATGGGCTATGTACAGGTGCAGTGATCTGTGAGCTGCTCTGACAGCTGGTGCTTAAAGCTAGTGAGGGAGATAAGTGTTTCCAGTTTCAGAGATTTTTGTAGTTCGTTCCAGTCATTGGCAGCAGAGAACTGGAAGGAGAGATGGCCAAAGGAGGAATTGGCTTTGGGGGTGACCAGAGAGATATACCTGCTGGAGCGCGTGCTACAGGTGGGTGCTGCTATGGTGACCAGTGAGCGGAGATAAGGGGGGACTTTACCTAGCAGGGTCTTGTAGATGACCTGGAGCCAGTGGGTTTGGCGACGATATCATAAGGTGAATGCACCAATTTGTAAGTCGCTCTTGATAAGAGCGTCTGCTAAATGACTTAAATGTAAATGTAAATGTTATTCTGGTATTGTCCCTATGTAGCTTGTTCCTGGTTACAGGTTCGTGGATGGTTAAAAAATCACAACATGCACTTAAAATGTACCTTACAAATAGCAGTGTTGGGCGATTTGGAAAGCCATAGTCGGTCAATAAATAATATAATAATACTCGTAGGAAAGGTTTTCATCTTTAGCTCACAATCTGTGGATAATATATACGATTAGAAAGGTTCAGAAATGTTGTAAAACATCAATGCACAATTGAAAAATATATGGCACATGGAAACCAAACGAGGGTGGTCTATAGTGATAGGCGGGATGGGCTGAGAGTGGCTGAGGGTTGGGATTAAAAATCTTATGTTTGGTAATGTATTATTGTTATATGACTGCTTTATATAAAAGTACCATGTATGTAAAATGGATATGTAAATTGTATGTGTATGAAGCAAAAAAGCTGTAAAATAACTAAGATATTTGTCCTCCGAAGAGGGGGGGTGGTGGAGGGGTTAAATATATATATTTTTAAACATTTAATTTACTCTATGGCAGCATCCATGAGTTTGAATTTTCGAGCTCTGCTGGTAGACTTTGCGGTGACGTAGAGTCCCCATGAGTGACAGAACACTGAGCCAATCACGGCGCAACTAGAGAACATTACCAACCCCCACACTCTGTACTTCTGCTGGCTGCCCCACCACCACAGAAAGCACTGATCTAGGCTGAAACACCTGCATTTTGGAGCTGCCTTACTCAAGAAAGCAAAAAAGAGACCATGCTTGTATGTGGCTTTATTAACTCAATATTACATTTTTTACATTGTTTGCAAACTGATATGTGACACTTGCCCTGAATGATGTGTAACTTTGTAGCCTAGAGACCAACTCGTGGCCATATTCCAATAGCACCAAGAATAGAACATAATGAAGATGCAATATTAAATTATTTAAAAACTATCTTTGCTATGTAACTACTTTGTCAAAAAAAGTACCATGTACTGTGTGTATAATGTATATGTAAAACAAAGTTACTTTTGTCCTCTGAATAAATTATTATTGACCTCAGATCCCAAAGGCCATAGTTATCATATTTTCCACCATATATATGTCTCCACATACCATGTAGAATAACTATGCAATTTCACCCATTTAAAATTGATGGAGTGTTCTTCAAGACAGTAGGATTTCAGTTGGATCAATTTGTTTGTGTCTCCACTCACAGGTGGCCAGCTTGTCCCAGAGGGTAGCAGAGCTGGTCAGTCAACTGGCCAGGGGGGACAGAGAGAGGGGCTCCCAGAGCTCCCACCTGGACGAGACCCAATGCAAACTCACATCACAGGAGCAGGACACCAACAGCAAGGTACTGGAGACACCTTACTGCTGTCAACACCTAAAGAGGTTCCAGGTGGTGGAATGGTTAAGCTGTTGAACTGGCAGTTGCAGACACAGTACACACTACTTTCACAGAGTTTTCAAAACTTGAGGAGAGTGATTTCAGTAACATTGTTGTAATGCATTTTAATGCCACTGGGTGGCACCAAAGCCTTGTCTATTTTAAAATGTTATTTTGAAGTGTCAAGCTCTATGTTGGTCTAGGAGGCAGTTGAGTTTATTGAGGGTAGATCATTACAACCAGTGCTTAATTTGAACAGGATCCTGTGGCGCCTCTCACTTTTGGACTGTTTCGTTCCGGAAGCCATTTGCCAGGATCTGGTACCTCGTGGCGTACAAAATAATTTTCACTGTTTGCAAATGAAAAATTTGAATAAAATCAATCAGTTAATTCAAGTTGCCTCCTCTGTAATTCACCTGCCCACTAAACAACGTAAAGTGAAAACGTGCCTGACATTCTAAGAATTGATTCATTGGGCCCCTAATAATTGACAAATTAAGCACTGATTACAACCAACGCAATCATTCTTTACTGAATGAAGACTGTGCATTGATCTCCAATTAGGTCTGTTCTGTCTCTTATTACTGCTCAACTTACAGTACTATAAAGTTACCATCGTCCTCTCTGTCACACAAAAAATGGCACAATATTTGTATTGATTGTGTGCTGGTGTCAGATGATATGAAGGAATCTTTTAGAAAGTTGACTGTTCTCAGGTGTTTGTGTAAAACATTGACAGCCTCTCTCAATCTCTGCCTCAGTATTTCTGTTATTATTTGGGATTGATTTATGATTCTTCCTCATTTTGGATTGATTTATGATTCATCCTCATTTGGGATTGATTTTTGATTCATCCTCATTTGGGATTGAGTTATGTTTCATCCTTATTGGTCATGTTGAAAACATGAGGATGCCTTTCCCTTTTTCAAATTGGAGAACTTGGCATATCTGAGGTTGTATGGTGTTGCAGTGTGACTGGTGTGAAATGGCTAGCTAGTTAGCGGGGTGCGCACTAATAGCGTTTCAATCGGTGACGTCACTTGCTCTGAGACCTTGAAGTAGTTGTTTCCATTGCAGCGAAAGTATTCACCGCCCCTTGGCATTTTTCCTATTTTGTTGCCTTACAACCTGGAATTTAAATATATTTTTTGTATCATTTGATTTACACGACATGCCTACCACTTTGAAGATGCTAACTATTTTTTTATTGTGAAACAAACAAGAAATCACACAAAAAAAACAGAAAATAGCATGCATAACTATTCACCCCACCAAAGTCAATACTTTGTAGAGCCACCTTTTGCAGCAATTACAGCTGCAAGTCTCTTGGGGTATGTCTCTATAAGCTTGGCACATCTAGCCACTGGGATTTTTGCCCATTCTTCAAGACAAAACTGCTCCAGCTCCTTCAAGTTGGATGGGTTCCGCTGGTGTACAGCAATCTTTAAGTCATACCACAGATTCTCAATTAGATTGAGGTCTGGGCTTTGACTAGGCTATTCCAAGACATTTAAATGTTTCCCCTTAAACCACTCAAGTGTTGCTTCAGCAGTATAATTAGGGTCATTGTCCTGCTGTAAGGTGAATCTCCGTCCCAGTCTCAAATCTCTGGAAGACTGAAACAGGTTTCCCACAAGAATTTCCCTGTATTTAGCGGCATCCATCATTCCTTCAATTCTGACCAGTTTCCCAGTCCCTGCCGATGAAAAACATCCCCACAGCATGATGCTACCACCACCATGCTTCACTGTGGTGATGGTGTTCTTGGGGTGATGGGAGGTGTCGGGTTTGCGCCAGACATAGCATTTCCTTGATGGCCAAAAAGCAACATTTTAGTCTCATCTGACCAGAGTACCTTCTTCCATATGTTTGGGGAGTATCCCACATGCCTTTTGGCGAACACCAAACATGTTTGCTTTTTTTTTCTTTAAGCAATGGCTTTTTTCTGGCCACTCTTCCGTAAAGCCCATTTCTGTGGAATGTGTGGCTTAAAGTGGTCTGATGGACAGAGCTGTGGAGCTTTGCAGCTCCTTCAGGGTTATCTTTGGTCTCTTTGTTGCCTCTCTGATTAATGCCCCCCCTTGCCTGGTCCATGAGTTTAGGTGGGCGGCCCTCTCTTGGCAGGTATGTTGTGGTGCCATATTCTTTCCATTTTGTAATAATGGCTTTAATGGTGCTCTGTGGGATGTTAAAAGTTTCGGATATTTTTTTATAACCCAACCTTGATCCCTTTCAGAACAGGTGTATATATTCTGAGATCATGTGACACTAAGATTGCATACAGTTGGACTTTATTCCAAGGATCTGTCCTAATTTCCTCTCTGTTCAGCTCCTTCTGACTGCTGTGGATCTGTCCTAATCCTCCTACTCTGTTCAGCTCCTTCTGACAGCTGAGGATCTGTCCTAATTTCCCCACTCTGTTCAGATCCTTCTGACAGCTGAGGATCTGTCCTAATCCCCCACTCTGTTCAGCTCCTTCTGACAGCTGAGGATCTGTCCTAATCCCCCCACTCTGTTCAGATCCTTCTGACTGCTGAGGATCTGTCCTAATTCCCCCACTCTGTTCAGCTCCTTCTGACTGCTGAGGATCTGTCCTAATTTCCTCTCTGTTCAGCTCCTTCTGACAGCTGAGGATCTGTCCTAATTCCCCCACTCTGTTCAACTCCTTCTGACTGCTGAGGATCTGTCCTAATCCCCCCACTCTGTTCAGCTCCTTCTGACTGCTGAGGATCTGTCCTAATTCCCCCACTCTGTTCAGCTCCTTCTGACTGCTGAGGATCTGTCCTAATTTCCTCTCTGTTCAGCTCCTTCTGACAGCTGAGGATCTGTCCTAATTCCCCCACTCTGTTCAGCTCCTTCTGACTGCTGAGGATCTGTCCTAATCCCCCCACTCTGTTCAGCTCCTTCTGACTGCTGAGGATCTGTCCTAATTCCCCCACTCTGTTCAGCTCCTTCTGACTGCTGAGGATCTGTCCTAATCCCCCCACTCTGTTCAGCTCCTTCTGACTGCTGAGGATCTGTCCCAATTCCCCCACTCTGTTCAGCTCCTTCTGACAGCTGAGGATCTGTCCTAATTCCCCCACTCTGTTCAGCTCCTTCTGACTGCTGAGGATCTGTCCCAATTCCCCCACTCTGTTCAGCTCCTTCTGACAGCTGGGGATCTGTCCTAATTCCCCCACTCTGTTCAGCTCCTTCTGACTGCTGAGGATCTGTCCTAATTCCCCCACTCTGTTCAGCTCCTTCTGACTGCTGAGGATCTGTCCTAATCCCCCCACTCTGTTCAGCTCCTTCTGACTGCTGAGGATCTGTCCTAATTCCCCCACTCTGTTCAGCTCCTTCTGACTGCTGAGGATCTGTCCTAATTCCCCCACTCTGTTCAGCTCCTTCTGACTGCTGAGGATCTGTCCTAATTCCCCCACTCTGTTCAGCTCCTTCTGACAGCTGAGGATCTGTCCTAATCCTCCTACTCTGTTCAGCTCCTTCTGACTGCTGAGGATCTTTCCTAATCCCCCACTCTGTTCAGCTCCTTCTGACAGAGTATGACAATGGCAGTGAGTACGAAACGTCAGTTTTTCTTTTTGTAAATTGAAATTTGCTATTGTAAATGTTAGCAACACCTCCGCCTTTGCGGGATGCGCGGGCGATATGGTCCCTAGCGTAACCTAGCGTAACCAGGAGGTGAGGTCTCATTTAACATAGTACATTCATCAGGCTTAAGCCATGTTTCATTCAGGCCAATCACATCAAGATTATGTTCAGTGATTAGTTCATTGACTATAACTGCCTTGGAAGTGAGGGATCTAACATTAAGTAGCCCTATTTTGAGATGTGAGGTATCACGATCTCTTTCGATAATGGCAGGAATGGAGGAGGTATTTTTTCTAGTGAGATTGCTAAGGCGAACACCGCCATGTTTAGTTTTGCCCAACCTAGGTCGAGGCACAGACACTGTCTCAATGGGGATAGCTGAGCTGACTACACTGACTGTGCTAGTGGCAGACTCCACTAAGCTGGCTGGCTGGCTAACAGCCAGAGCACCCCTCCAGCTAGGATGGAGTCTGTCACTCCTCAACAGGCCAGGCTTGGACCTGTTTGTGGGTGAGTCCCAGAAAGAGGACCAATTATCTACAAATTCTATCTTTTGGGAGGGGCCGAAAACAGTTTTCAACTAGCGATTGAGTTGTGAGACTCTGCTGTAGAGCTCATCACTCCCCCTAACTGGGAGGGGCCAGAGACAATTACTCGATGCCGACACATCTTTCTAGCTGATTTACACGCTGTTGTTAAGTTGTGCTTGGTGACCTCTGACTGTTTCATCCTAACATCATTGGTGCCGACGTGGATAACAATAACAATATCCCTATACTCTCTACACTCGCCAGTTTTAGCTTTAGCCAGCACCATCTTCAGATTAGCCTTAACGTCGGTAGCCCTGCCCCCTGGTAAACAGTGTATGATCGCTGGATGATTCGTTTTAAGTCTAATACTGCGGGTAATGGACTAGGGTTTTCAATTTGTCAGAGCTAATGGTGGGAGACTTCGGCATCTCAGATCCCGTAACGGGAGGAGTAGAGACCAGAGAAGGCTCGGCCTCTGACTCCGACTCGCTGTTTAATGGGGAGAACCGGTTGAAAGTTTCTGTCGGCTGAATGAGCGACACCGGTTGAGCATTCCTACAGCATTTCCCTCCAGAAGCCATGAGAAAGTTGTCCGGCTGCGGGGACCGTGCGAGGGGATTTATACTACTATCTGTACTTACTGGTGGCACAGACGCTGTTTCATCCTTTCCTACACTGAAATTACTCTTGCCTAACGATTGCGTCTGAAGCTGGGCTTGCAGCACAGCTATCCTCGCCGTAAGGCGATCGTTCTCCTGTATATTATGAGTACAGCGACTTCAATTAGAAGGCATCATGTTAATGTTACTACTTAGCTTCGGCTGTTGGAGGTCCTGACGAACCATGTCCAGATAAAGCGTCCGGAGTGAAAAAGTTTAATGTAAAAGTTGAGTGAGGGGAAAAAAATATATATATATGTAAACGGTAAAAACCGTAAAGTTGTCAGGTAGCAAAGGAAGGTTAGCAACAAACCGCACAGCAGCACGTAAACAAGTATGCAAGTTGATAAGCTGTAGACCACACTATCTACCAACAAAGTTCTCATCTGTATTATTCGTAGCCGTCTATTTACCACCACAAACCGATGCTGACACTAAGACCGCACTCAACAAGACCATAAGCGAACAAGAAAATGCTCATCCAGAAGGGGCGCTCCTAGTAGCCGGGGACTTTAATACAGGCAAACTTAAATCTGTTTTACCTCATTTCTACCAGCATGTCACATGTGCAAACAGAGGGGAATTTACTCCACACACAGAGACACATACAAAGAAGAGGTATTCGGAGTGGACTTCTAGTCCAACTCAGGAGGTGTGCACACCATCCACCACTTCCGAGTATATTATTCGCTGATGTTCTGTCTCTGGATAATAAAGTAGATGAGCTCAGGGCGAGTATCTCCTTCCAGAGAGACTTCAGAGATTGTAACATAGCCATGTTTCCCTGAAACAGAGTTTCTCGGGATATACTGTCCCCATCCTTTCAGCCATCTGGGTTCTCAGTACACCTCGCAGACAGACATAAAGACCTCTCTGGGAAGAAGAAAGGCAAGGGTGTATGTTTCATGGTTAACCACTCATGGTGTGATTGTGATAACATACAGAAACTCGAATCCTTTTCTTCACTCAACCTAGAATACCTCACAATCAAATGCTAACAATATTACCTCCCAAGAGAATTCTCTTCGGTTATAGTCACAGCCGTGTATATTCCCCATCAAGCCGATACCCCGACGGCCCTCAAAGAACTACACTGGACTTTATGCAAACTGGAAACCAGATATCCTGAAGCCGCATTTATTGTAGCTGGAGATTTTAACAAAGCAAATTTAAGGAAAACACTACCGAAGTTCTACCAACCCATTGACTGTAGTACTCGAGCTGGTAAAACAGTTGACCACTGCTACTCAACTTTTCAAAATGCCAACAAGGCCCTCCCGCACCCTCCCTTTGGAAAATCTGATCACGACTACATTTTGCTCCTCCTTTCTTACAGGCAGAAACTCAAACAGGAAATACCCCTGCTAAGGTCTATTCAACGCTTGTCTGACCAATAGGAATCCATGCTTCAAGACCGTTTTGATCACGTGGACTGGAATATGTTCTGGGTAACTTCTGAGAGTAACATTGACGAATACATGGATACGGTGACTGAGTTCATCAGGAAGTATATAGGAGATATTGTACCCACTGTGACTATTAAAACCTACCCAAATCAGAAACCGTGGATAGATGGCAGCATTCGTGCAAAACTGAAAGCGCGAACATCCACATTTAACCATGGCAAGGTGACTGGGAATATGGCCGAATACAAACAGTGTAGTGTCATAACTCTACTGTGACGATCTGAAGGATCAGGTTACAGTGGGTCCGCTCTACAGTGTGCTCTCTCCCGTAGAGGGGGGAGAGCGGGAAGTCGGCTGTTTTATGGCAGTCGTAAAATACGCTGCCTCTATGCTCTGTAGTGTTCGAGTTTGGAATGTAAACTGTAGAACACAGAGAGACACTTGGACAATCAAAAGTTTTGATAATTAACCAATATTTATATATTTGAGAATGTGGGAATGGTCCATGGGTATTTAAAGAACAGATGGACAGGTGACCACAGAGAGAGACAACAAGACATACACTCGTAAATATGTAAATTGCAATTTCTTTTCGAATGAGCGGTTGTTCATATTCAAAGTATTAGCAATTTCTATGAGTGTAGTTATCAGCTATGAGTCTCCCACTCTTGAGCGGTCCCCACCCGCTTTCCTTTGTCTACCAAGCCGTCATATCGGTTTCGTCCGATGGGGCTTTTTCTTTATCATGTAGTAACCCATGTATGAACAAATTGTGTTTGATTATGTAATTCTGTGATTGATTGATTAAGTTAGTTAGTAAATAAATAATTGAAGCAATTTATGAACCTAAATTAATAATTTAGGTAGGGCCCATTCGATCAACACATGGTGCCCCTTGCTAGGTGTCTAAGATAGAATGAGGCATTTACTTTGATTCAGTCTATATAAAATTGGAAAGTATTATGCACCCAGATTATACAACATGGGAGTTGTACATTACATTTTAGTCATTTAGCAGATGCTCTTATCCATAGCAACTTACAGTAGTGAATGCATACATACATTTAATTTCATACATTTTTTATTTTTTTTCTGTACTGGCCCCCCGTGGGAATCGAACCCACAACCCTGGCGTTGCAATCACCATGCTCTACCAACTGAGCCACAGTTGGTAGACAGGATTTGTTGACGTTTGAACAATACAAGGAGGCTCCCTCCATCTTGTTTCTCTGACATAGTCAGTGTTGGGTTAGATGACCTTTTTAGTGCTAGGACACGATCCAGCTAATTATAGAAATTTGACAAATAGATGCATTGGGCCAAAGGTGCTATTTCTGTCTCCCGTGTCTCGGTCATTATTCATTTCTCAAGCGAGGACATAGGGCCAGCCGATTCAAATTTGAGGATATATTAGCTTGACCAAGCAATAATTCTCTGTCCCTGTCGTTTTCAGTAGCGTGAGGAGACCACTGTGTATTCCGTTGTTTTTAACGTTCCGGTTAAAACATCGCAAAAATAATGACGAAAAGGGTTTGATCGTAAGACATTATTAGTAAAACCATTCCCTTGTTTAAAGGGATCCTATGTTATGCTTGAAAGTGTACAAAGTAGGATTAGATTGCACAAGATGCTACAGTTTATGAGTCAATCACCACCTTCCGGAGACACCTGAAACCCCACCTCTTTAAGGAATACCTGGGATAGGATTAAGTAATCCTTCTAACCCCCCCCCCCCACCCTCCCCCCCAAAAAAGATATAGATTTGCTATTGTAAAGTGGTTGTTCCACTGGATATCATAAGGTGAATGCACCAATTTGTAAGTCGCTCTGGATAAGAGCGTCTGCTAAATGACGTAAATGTAAGCTAACAAAGGGAGAGCAACCATTCCTGTGTCACTTTGAAATTCCTCCGTCTTGGGCGACAGAAGTCCCGCCCTTTGTACTTCCGTTTGACTTCAGCTTCCTGCGATCAGCGACCCCCTTTTATTTCAAGAATTATTTGTGACACCCAACGTGTGTCACGTTTATATCAAGTGGTTAATTATGATATCCAGCCAATCTCAATTGATTGGATATCATCGTCTCATTCAATTTAATAAGTTAAATTGTTGAACATACCTTTTCAGGTTCTTTCAATGAAATGAGACAATTTAAACTTTTCCACATTAACCTTGATAGAGCTACGCTTCCAGGTTAATTCAAGTTTAAATCCCAAATAGCCTATACAGGTTTGATTTATCATTAACATTGATTAATCAGTAAAATGTTATTTTGCAAAGCTCATTGGGTACTACCAGGTACTGACGGAAGTCACGCCTTCGCGGGAATCCCATGTGGCTTCGGCCTTAGGGATTTGTGAACCTGATGGTGAATGTACTCTAAACCAGTAGTAGAGTTTTAGTAGTAGTTTAAATAGCACCTTTAGCCCAACGCAATGTTTATGATAATCCAACCAATCTCAATTGATTGGATATCATCGTCTCTATCAGAACCAAGGTAAGACCCAGATGCAGACTGATGAGATAGGCTATCTTGGAGCGATCCGAGGGGAAGGAGGAGGGCTGAAGCTCGAAGACGAGGGCACACTGAGCTAGGAACGCCCAACAGGTACAGGTGCTTGGCTTTCCACTGAAGCGTTCCAGAGGTGGTAAGCGGGGTTCCCGAGAAGGTGGAGTGACCGATGAGACAGCGCTGCTAGCCGCTGAGGGGCTGTGGGGTTACCACCGTGGTAGGATGCCTCCCAGACAACCTGTGGAATTGCTCCAGCAAACTGTCCAACGCCCCCAACGCCCGGTCATGGCGTTTAGCCAATGTTTGGACCCCCCTCCACAAGGCCACGAAGCAATTACTCGTACATACCGATGGTGGCTCCCTGGGTGGAGATGGTGTTGCACAGCTGGTCCGGGTCTGCTGGATCAGTTCATACTATCAGAACCAAGGTAAGACCCAGATGCAGACTGTCGAAGTAACAATGTTTATTGTACCAACAGGGGCAGGCAAAAAAACAGGTCAAGGCAGGCAGGGGTCGATAATCCAGAGTCTGGGGGCAAGGGTACAGGTCGGCAGGCAGGCAGGCTCAGGGTCAGGGTAGGCAGAGGTCGGTAATCCAGAGGGCGGCAGAGGTACAGATCGGCAGGCAGGGTCAGGGACAGGCAGAGTGGTCAGGCAGGTGGGCTCAGAGTCAGGACAGGTAAGGGTCAAAACCGGGAGGACAGGAAAAGAGAGACTGGGAAAAAACAGGAGCTGAGACACAAAACGCTGGTTGACTCGAACAAACAAGACGAACTGGCAGACAAACAGAAAACACAGGAATAATTACACAAGTGATAATGGGGAGATGGGTGACACCTGGAGGGGGGTGGAGACAATCACAAAGACAGGTGAAACAGATCAGGGTGTGACTGTCTCATTCAATTTAAAAGTTAAGTTGTCGAACATACCTAAAGTTTAATTCCCAGATAGCCTATCCAGGTATGATGAATCATTTTATTAATCAATTCAATTTGCTTTTGCAAATTCATTCACGTTCATCTCCCACATTACGGATACAGTATTGATGGTTCATTAACGTCTATGAATAGATTAAAATCTTCTTTGCAGTTTCCAACTAATCCAAACCCGAACTTTGAAAATAGCGGGGGGTGGTTAGCGGCATTGTTGGTTAAGGGTTTGTATTCGGTGCATGTGACACATGACACTGGATTTTGATTTGAATAATACCATACAGAGATTTGAACCCACACAGACATTGAAGGATATTCAGTTATCTTATTTTCCAGTTGATGTGACACAGACACCTTGGCTACACTATGAACTATCTGAGAAGCCCCATCTCTCCTTGGTGTGACCTTCCACCCCTACATTAACAGGAACCATTTAGGCTACAGAAACAAAGCCGCGACCCACCACTGTGCCTGTGATCAAAAGTTTAGCATTTGAACTCAGAATTCCATTAAACATGACATGTTGCTCTGCCCTCTCTCTCTTTTTTTTCTCTCTCTCTCACATTGTTTTTTCTTTCTTTCACCCTCTCTCTTTTCTCTCTTCCTCTCTATTTCTCTTTATCTCTCTTCTGTTAGTATGGAGAGGGGAAAACAGGCCCTGAAAGGGTGGGAATATGAAAATGAATTAAATAGTGAACAGGTGCAGCTCGATGCCAAAGGGAGATTTCTGTGGAGAACCAAACTGCTGCAAACCAAGTCAGTGGGAGGTGGTTGCACAATCAGAGGCAGGATAAAAGAGCCAGTGGCTCACAGGCCTCGATCTTGTCAAAGTAGTAGCAATGAAATCCTGTCCACTGTGCCCGTTGCCAGCCGAGAGAACCTGTGTTAACACTTTGGGGTAAGTGCAGGCGCCGGTGCTGCCAGGTAGGAGGGCGGGGACTGAGTGGGAGCTGGGCAGCAGCCATCTTGTTCAGGAGCAGATGGTGTCAAGGCTGGCAGGGGAGGGGCTGCTTAGCAGAACTAATCAGACAGTAATGGATAGGGCAGCTGGGAAGGCTGGCAGCCAGGCAGGAGTGTGTAGGGGAACTGCAGAGTGTCATGATGTTGACAGTGGTGTGCGCATTGGCCTGGGATGAGAACATGCCATGTCTTCTCGCCTCTCTGTTGGGTGCCCCTCTCCCTGCCACTGTTCCTCAGCGCCTCGGCCAGCCTGGCCCTCTCACGTGGCAAGGTACAAATACCAACCTGCTCCAGAGAATGTCCTCCCTCTCTCTCTTTCTCCCTCTCTTTCTCTCTCTTTCTCTTACTTTGTTTCTTTTTTACCTTGTCGAGGAAGGTACAGAGGACATCAGATATTGAGTCAGGTCTGCATATAGGTGCTATAACCACATAGAAATAGATTAACATTTGAATGTTCCTTCTGTTGTTTTACTTGTTATGCACTAGTCAAGTAATGCAGGTGGAGTATATTGGTATATTGATAATGGTATTTTGTGGGGTTTGCTGACAATGCTTTTTTACAGTGTTTTTTTTAATCACAGAATAATTAGCTGTTCATTCAGAATTGAGCTGGTAATGCCGATCTAAAGGACTGAAGATGCTGATTACAAACCACAACCTTATCTTACATTTCAGAGTGGGATGTATCTAGAAAACATATATTGTAATAAACACACAATGTCTTGAAATTGGTGCTGACTTACCCATACTTACTTTAATTCATTCAACATTTAAAAAACATTTGCAGGACCCATTTTGTGGCAGGTCAACTCCATTCAGGCTCAGACTTTCTTTTGACCGAACTTCTGTAGTTTTCTAGTGACAAAGTATCAATGAACAGTACCACTCTTCCTCAGTAGATAGGGCAACAGTCCCTGTCCCATCTCTCTATCTCTCCATGTTGTCGGGTGGTACAGAGTAGAACGCTGAGTGTCCTCAGGCAAAATGGAGGCAATTCTGTTGGGTGCAACTGTTCCCACTCGGGCCAACTGCCCTACTTACTGTTTCTGGAAGTTGGGTTGCCATCCCTGCTTACCTCCTTCTCTCCCCAAGATACAGGCACACATTTTAATTCATTTCCTCCATGGTCATGGTCTTTCTTCTATCATGTGGTGCAGGTAGACAGAGGCTGGGTTGTTACAGGTGCAGCTATTCTCTCTTTTTATATACTGTAGCCTTCTACATTTAGTATGAATTCAGCTAGTATACACTTATTTTGTAAAATGATTTAAATTACTTCAATTATTTTGTTGTTAGTGTGCGTCTAAAGGTTAGACTCTAGCCCCACGATTGAAATGCCTCATAAAATATATTCTGCCATTTCAGATCTGTGAGAGTGTCAGTATGTCACACAATGGCCTCAAAGTATGCTGGAATGTGTATGTGCACCTGCTGTTTTTGGTGTGTGTGTGTGTGTGTGTCTGTGTGTGTGTGTGTGTGTGTGTGTGGGCATACGCGTGCGTGTGTGTGTGCATGTGTGTGAGAGACAGAGAAGGTGTTGAAAGATGAAAAGCGGAGAGTGTGTGTGTATTTGAAAGACAGAGTCCGAGAGGTATCATCTGTGTGTCTTTGTGACTACACATAGCACTGCTGTCTGTCTCTCTGCCTGTCTCTCTGTCAGTCTGTCTGTCTGTCTGCCTGTCTGTGGCAGGCAGCATCAGTGGCTCTCTCAGTCCTGTGGCCCAGTGGCCGGTGCTTTTATCCAGGGGGACTGAACCACTCTTGCCTTCAATCTCTCCCTCTCTCTCCTGGCCTGGCTGGGCTCCCCACAGGGCATCATATGACGGTGTGTGCCACAGTTCAGGTGTTGTCACAAGCTTGTTTCACAGAGAAACTCTATATTACTTCTGTCTTAGGTATTGCTGCTGCAATCTGTCACTCATTAGCTTAGGGTTATGGTTAGCTTCCTCTCTCTCTTTTCTTAATTTTATTTCTGACTCATAATGACATGTGGCTATTGTACCAATCATGTCGTGCCATTTCAGTGAATGAAATTTGATATTTGTATAGATGGAGTACAATAGTTGTGGTTTTACATAACCCATAGGGCTTCAGTTGTGGCTTTACATAACCCATAGGTCATTAGTTGTGGTTTTACATAACCTACATGACATTGGTTGTGGTTTTACATAACCTACATGGCATTAGTTGTGGTTTTACATAACCTACATGGCATTGGTTGTGGTTTTACATAACCCACATGGCATTAGTTGTGGTTTTACATAACCTACATGGCATTAGTTGTGGTTTTACATAACCCACAGGGCATTGGTTGTGGTTTTACATAACCCACATGGCAATCCTAATACACTGAAAAAATATATAAACGCAACATCTAAAGTGTTAGTCCCATGTTTCATGAGCTGAAATAAAAGATCCAAGACATTTTCCATACGCACAAAAAGCTTATTTCTCTCATATTTTGTGAACAAATGTGTTTACATCCCTTTTAGTGAACATTTTTCCTTTGCCAAGATAATTCATCCACTTGACAGGTGTGGCATATCAAGAAGCCGATCTTTACTCAGGTGCACCTTGTGCCGGGGACAATAAAAGGCCACTCTAAAAATGTGCAGTTTTGTCACACAACACAATGCGGCAGATGTCTCAAGTTTTGAGGGAGCGTGCAATTGGCATACTGAATGCAAGAATGTCCACCAGAGCTTTTGCCAGAGAATTGAATGTTAATTTCTCTTCCATAAGCCACCTCCAACTATGTTTTAGAGAATTTATCAGTACGTCCAACCGACCTCACAACCGCAGACCACGTGTATGGAGTCATGTGGACGAGCAGTTTGCTGATGTCAACGTTGTGAACAGAGTGCCCCATGGTGGCAGTGGGGTTATGGTATGGGCAAGCATAGCTATGGACAACGAACACAATTGCATTTTATCAATGGCAATTTTAATGCATATAGATACCGTGAAGAGATCCTGAGGTCCATTGTCGTTCCATTCGTCTGCCTCCATCACTCATGTTTCAGCATGATAATGCACGGCCCCATGTTGCAAGGTACTGTACACAATTCTTTGATGTCCCAGTTCTTCCATGGCCTGCATACTCACCAGACATGTCACCTATTAAGCATGTTTGGGATGCTCTGGATCAACGTGTACGAAAGGGTATTCCAGTTCCCGCCAATATCCAGGAACTTCACATAGCCATTGAAGAGGAGTGGGACAACATTCCACAGGCCACAATCAACAGCTTAATCAACTCGATGTGAAGGTGATGTGTCACTCTGCAAGAGGCAAATGGGGGTCACACCAGATACTGACTGGTTTTCTGATCCACACCTCTACCTTTTTTTAAGGTATCTGTAACCAACAGATGCATATCTATATTCCAAGTCATGTGAAATCCATAGATAAGGGTATAATTAATTGATTTCAATTGACAGATTTTTTTTATGTACTGTAACTCAGTAAAATCTTTGAAATTGTTGCATGTTGCGTTTATATTTTTGTTCAGTATATTTTCTAACTTAACCCTAACGAAAATAAATAACATATGATGAAGGATATACGGTTAAATGCATTTTCATTAGATGAGGTAATGAATTAATGTAAATTACAGATATCAAAATAGAAAAAAAAACAGACTTATGCGTGAGGTCATCAACACTATGACATATGTGTTTCTTTGTGACCACAGATGTCCATACCGAAACGATCTCTCTGCTTAGAAGACAATGATATTCGTTCTCCCTTTAAGCTGTTCAGATTTGTTTAACTTTACAACAGCGGAAAAAAATGTTTTTTTAAGTTTGCAGAGTAGTGAAATATTTTTCTGTAAAAGAATGTACACTCCGTCCGTGGGTTGTGGTTGTAGCTGTCCTGAATCAGGGGAGTTTTTGTTAAATTGGTGGCGACTACATTTCACTCTGCCCATGACCTTGAGGGGGCTTTGCCGCTCCTTGATGAAGAAAAGCAGAAACTGACGGTAAACAAAGTTCACTTCTGACAGATGGATTGAATGACAGAGAGGTTGCCTGTGCCAAAAGAGCCCTGGCAGCGGAGGAAATGTTCAATGCAGTCCAACAGGAGAGGAGGTGTGAACAGGTGCAGGGCTGCTGAAGGAAGAGGGACCAGATGGAGGGAGCCAGAGCCAGTTTAGTTAAAGAAAAAAGGGAGGGAGGGTAAAAAAAAATAGAGAAAAGGGATAGGAGCGGAGATGAGGGCCCCCAGGACAGAGAGGAGCGGAGATGACAGCCCCCAGCAGAGAGGAGCGAAGATGAGAGCGAGATAATGCACAGAGCAAACGCCAGGCTACAGACGGTTGCTTTTGAAATTTCTCTCTCAGAGAGGAGGGGAGATGTGTTAGATTAAAGGATATGTGTGAATGGAGTGCAATTGACACACCAGCACCTGAATAAATGTGTTAAAACATACAAGGTTTACTGTATAGCCTGTGTTTTGATACTTTAGTCTTCCCTGAGCTGAGTAAACAGTGTCATTAGACCACATTCCTTGCATGCCACATACTGTATATTCCCCAGTTGGCAGTGCCACACCAAACCAGCATTCATCTTTCTACTGTTATTCTTAGCATCAGCATTTCTTTGTAGAGCTCATTTGACATAAATATACATGCATGAATGAGAGTAGTGAATTGCAACTAGTACAATTAAATAAATGAACATATACCTTTGCTAGATACAATGTAATTGCAATAGAGTATGTTGTTGTGAAAAGTATTTACAGTTTTTAGAGTTAGGTAAGTCATTGAATGAGTGAGTGAGTTTGTGATTGAATTTGTTTGGGAACATGCAGTCTGTTGTGCACTGAGCACTGCTAAATAGCTTCTATTATCACACATTGTTCATTTGCTCTATTTTGGGATGTATAGGAACATCAGGCCTAATGTGCATTTTGAACACTGATTCTATTCCTCATTCAAACATATAGGTCTGTATAATATATACACTGAGTATACAAAACATTAGGAACAGCTTTCTAATATTGAATTGCAGCCCTCTTTTTACCCTCAGAACAGCCTCAAATCGTCGGGGCATGGACTCTACAAGGTGTCGAAAGTGTTCCACAGGGATGCTGGCCCATGTTGACTTCAATGCTTCCCACAGTTGTGTCAAATTGTCTGGATGCCCTATGGGTGGTGGACCATTCTTCATACACACGGTAAACTACTGAGCGTTAAAAAAAACAGCAGCATTGCAGTTCTTGACACAAACCAGTGTGCCTGGCAACTACTACCATACCCTGTTTAAAGGCACTTAAATATTTTGTCTTGCCAATTCACCCTCTGAATGACACACATACACAATCCATGTCTCAATTGTCTCAAGGCTTAAAAATCCTTCTTTAACCTGTCTCCTCCCCTTCATCTACACTGACTGAAGTGGATATAACAAGTGACATCAATAAGGAATTGTAATTTTCACCTGGTCAGTCTATGTCATAGAAAGAGCAGGTGTTCTTAATGTTTTATAGTGGCGGAAAAAGTATTTGATCCCCTGCTGATTTTGTACGTTTGCCCACTTTCAAAGAAATGATCAGTCTATAATTTTAATAGTAGGTTTATTTGAACAGTGAGAGACAGAATAACATCAAATTAATCCCGAAAAACGCATCTCAAAAATGTTATGATTTGCATTTTAATGAGGGAAATAAGTATTTGACCCCTCTGCAAAACATGACTTAGTACTTGGTGGCAAAACCCTTGTTGGCAATCACAGAGGTCAGACGTTTCTTGTATTTGGCCACCAGGTTTGCACACATCTCAGGAGGGATTTTGTCCCACTCCTCTTTGCAGATCTTCTCCAAGTCATTAAGGTTTCGAGGCTGACGTTTGGCAACTCGCACCTTCAGCTCCCTCCACAGATTTTCTATGGGATTAAGGTCCTGGAGACTGGCTAGGCCACTCCAGGACCTTAATGTGCTTCTTCTTGAGCCACTCCTTTATTGCCTTGGCCATGTGTTTTGGGTCATTGTCATGCTGGAATACCCATCCACGACACATTTTCAATGCCCTGGCTGAAGGAAGGAGGTTCTCACCCAAGATTTGACGGTACATGGCCCCGTCCATCGTCCCTTTGATGCGGTGAAGTTGTCCTGTCCCCTTAGCAGAAAAACACCCCCAAAGCATAATGTTTCCACCTCCATGTTTCACGGTGGAGATGGTGTTCTTGGGGTCATAGGCAGCATTCCTCCTCCTCCAAACACGGCGAGTTGAGTTGATGTCAAAGAGCTCCATTTTGGTCTCTTCTGACCACAACACTTTCACCAGTTGTCCTCTGAGTCATTCAGATGTTCATTGGCAGACTTCAGACGGGCCTGTATATGTATTCTTAAGCAGGGGGACCTTGCGGGCGCTGCAGGATTTCAGTCCTTCACGGCGTAGTGTGTTACCAATTGTTTTCTTGGTGACTATGGTCCCAGCTGCCTTGAGATCATTGACAAGATCCTCCTGTGTAGTTCTGGGCTGATTCCTCACCGTTCTCATGATCATTGCAACTCCACAAGGTGAGATCTTGCATGGAGCCCCAGGTCGAGGGATATTGACAGTTCTATTGTATTTCTTCCATTTGTGAAAAATTGCATCAAATGTTGTCACCTTCTCACCAAGCTGCTTGGCGATGGTCTTGTAGCCCATTCCAGCCTTGTGTTGGTCTACAATCTTGTCCCTGACTTCCTTGGAGAGCTCTTTGGTCTTGGCCATGGTGGAGAGTTTGGAATCTGATTGATTGATTGCTTCTGTGGACAGGTGTCTTTTTTACAGGTAACAAGCTGCGGTGAGGAGCACTCCCTTTAAGAGTGTGCTCCTAATCTCAGCTCGTTACCTGTATAAAAGACACCTGGGAGCGAGAAATCTTTCTGATTGAGAGGGGGTCAAATACTTATTTCCCTCATCACAAAATTGTCCAAGTTCAACTTTTCCCCCGATGCCTTGAGATGGATGAAATCATACCTTGAAGGCAGAACTCAGTGCGTCAGAGTGAGCAATGAGCTGTCGCCCACTCTTAGCTATGATGTGGGCGTGCCCCAAGGGTCAATACTGGGGCCCCTCTTGTTCAGCCTGTACATTAATGATCTGCCTTCCGTCTGCACTGGGTCTGAAGTTCAAATGTATGCAGATGATGCAGTGATATATGTGCATGCAAAGAGCAAACAACAAGCTGCACAAGAACTCACTACTGTAATGGTCCAGGTTACAAAGTGGCTCAGTGACTCGTGTTTGCATCTCAATGTGAAAAAAACTGTTTGCATGTTCTTCACAAAGAGGGCAACAGATGCTACTGAGCCAGATGTCTATGTGTCAGGGGAGAAGCTCCAGGTGGTATCTGATTTTAAGTACTTTGGAATCATACTTGATTCCAACCTCTCTTTTAAAAAGCATGTGAAAAAGGTAATTCAAATAACCAAATTCAACCTAGCTAATTTCCGATTTATACGAAATTGTTTGACCACAGAGGTAGCAAGACTGTACTTCAAATCGATGATACTCCCCCACTTAACATACTGCTTGACTAGTTGGACCCAAGCTTGCTATACAACATTAAAACCTATTCAGTCTGTCTACAAACAGGCTCTCAAAGTGCTCGATAGGAAGCCCAATAGCCATCATCACTGTTACATCCTCAGAAAGCATGAGCTCCTGAGTTGGGAAAATCTGGTGCAATACACCAATGTCTTGTATTCAAGATCCTAAATGGCCTAGCTCCCCCTCCACTCAGTACTTTTGTTAAACAGAAAATCCAAACATATGGCAGGAGATCCACAAGGTCTGCCATGAGAGGTGACTGTATAGTTCCCTTAAGGAAAAGCACCTTTAGTAAATCCGCTTTCTCTGTGAGAGCGTCCCATGTCTGGAATACACTGCCATCAGACACACATAACTGCACCACATATCACACTTTCACAAAATGCATGAAGACATGGCTAAAGGTCAATCAGATTTGTGAACATAATCCCTAGCTGTGTATTGCCGCTTTCCATGTTGTCTGTAGCTTGTGAGGTGTGGAAACACTTTGTTGTTTTTATGGATTTTGTCTTGTTGCTTTTTGTTCTATGTTGCTCTGTCTGTATGCTACATCTTGCTTGTCCTATGTTGCTCTGTCTGTATGCTACATCTTGCTTGTCCTATGTTACTCTGCGTGTGCTCACTGTTCTATGATTGTCTATATTGTAATTGTTTTTAATAACCTGCCCAGGGACTGCGGTTGAAAATTAGCCGGCTGGCTAAAACCGGCACTTTTACTGAAACGTTGATTAATGTGCACTGTCCCTGTAAAAATAAAATAAACTCAAACTCAAAATGCAAATCAATTTATAACATTTTTGACATGCGTTTTTCTGGATATTTTTGTTGTTATTCTGTCTCTCACTGTTCAAATAAACCTACCATTAAAATTATAGACTGATCCTTTCTTTGTCAGTGGGCAAACGTACAAAATCAGCAGGGGATCAAATACTTTTTCCCCCACTGTATACACTTTTTCCCCCAGTGTATATCTGATCCTAAGTTAGAGGACAGTTCTGATGTCATCAAATCCTAGTTCCACATACTGAACATGTCCTGTTTTTTCAGTTGACATTTCTCGCTGTAAGAAGTTATCTTATATAGTTGACCAACATGTTTGCAAAGTTGGGTCTTGTGAGAGAGACGTTGATGCATTATGACACTAAACAGTAGCTGGTGTTGCTGAGCTCTTCTGATGCCAAGCGGCTGACTCCAATCATTTTCAGAACCGGAGCATTTGGTCATTCCTGGCTGTGGATCACAGAACACCGCGGGGTGCTGCAAACTCTGTGCTCCAATGGGCTGTGGTATTCCAAATCAAATGGGCAACAGCTTGACTAGTACCCACTTAGGGAGCCCTGGGCCCTCACTTAGTGCCCTAGCACCCAGGACCTAGCCACAGAGCCTGGTGCTGGAACGGGGTAGTATAGCTCCCCCTATCAGGCTAGCCAACCCGGCCCTGCCTCCTGACTGACTCACTGACCATTAGGCCTCGCTCAGTCACATCATTACAGCCAGTGAGCAAACAGAAAGTAACCCTGGCCTGGAGTGAGAGATACATCGACATGTTACAGGAAAACTCCACCCAAAAACTATATTTGGGTATTTGTTTCATTAGTCCATTGTTAACATAATGTTTTGTATGTCAGGAATCATGTTTTCAATATCCAGTGCCTTCACAGAATGTAATAATACCCCTCAACTTATTCCACATGTTGTTGTGTTACAGCCTGAATTCAACGTGTATATTTTATTAGTTTTTCACCCATCTACACACAATAACCAATAACGACATGTTTTCAAAATATATCATTTACATAAGTATTCTCAACTCTTAGTCAATACATGTTAGAATCACCTTTTGCAGAGATTACAGCTGTGAGTCTTTCTGGGTAAGTCTCCAAGAGCTTTACACACCTGGATTGTACCATATTTGCACATTATTCTTTTTAAAATTCTTCAAGCTCTGTCAAGTTGGTTGGTGATCATTGCTAGACAGCTATTTTCAAGGCTTGTCCAAGATTTTCAAGTCGATTTAAGTCAAAATTGAAACTAGGCCACTCAGGTACATTCAATATTTTGTTGGTAAGCAATGTACTGTATATTTGGACTTGTGTTTTAGGTTATTGTCCTGCTGAAAGATGAATTTGTCTCCCAGTGTCTGTTGGATAGCAGACTGAACCAGGTTTTCCTCTAGGATTTTGCCTGTGCTTAGCTCTATTCTTCTTGGTAGTGACTGGGTGTATTGATACACCATCCAAAGTGTAATTAATAACTTCACCATGCTCAAAGGGATATTCATTGTCTGTTTTTTTTATTTGTACCCATCTACTAATTGGTGCCCTTCTTTATGAGGCTTTGGAACACCTCCTTGGTCTTTGTGGTTGAATCTGTGCTTGAAATTCACTGCTCGACTGAGGGATCTTACATATAATTGTATGTGTGGGGTACAGAGACGAGGTAGTCATTCAAAAATCATGTTAAACACTATTACTGCACACAGAGTAAGTCCATGCAACTTACTATGTGACTTGTTAAGCACATTTTTACTCTTTAACATATTTAGGCTTGCCATAACAACATTTTTGAATACTTATTGACTCAAGATGTTTCAGCTTTTAATTTTAATTAATTTGTCAAATTTCCCGAAACATAATTCCACTTGGGCATTATGGGGTGTTGTGTGTGTGTAGGTCTGTCACACAAAATAAAAATTTTATTTAGAAGTTTAAATTAAGGCTGTAACACAACAAAATGTGGAAAAAGTCAAGGGGTATGAAAACACTGTATATAACTTTCAAAATATAATAATATATAACTGTAATATATAACTGTACACAATGGCGATTTTAGCATGTAAATCTTGGTGGGGCAAAAAAATTAATACTTGTGGGATGCATGCCAGCAAAGCCACTACACAACACAACACTAAACAATACATTAATTGCACTATAATGGTGACAAACGGTGCCCACAAACTGTTTGGGCCTACATAAAGCTGTCCCAACAGCAGTCCCAACATCTTACCACTGCTACACCTGGCTATCAGCGGAGCCTTGTCTGGCAGCGAAACAGCTAATTCAGCCTCATTTACAGCCTTTAAAAAAACATAGCTGATATGTTAAACAAATGTGGTTTCTAATGACAATTGAGATGTACAAACTATGGCATAAGGGGACGACGAGGATAAGATGCAATCCGTAATTTCGATGAAGACATTAATGAGCGAGCTAGGACGGACATAGTCAATTTCACTATTTGTTTACCACTTTTGAAATGTACAGTGATGGAATTCAGAACATGGGCCGTTCTTGCAGTGTTCTCCCTGTACACCAAGTCAGTACCGTAGGATAAGTAAAGCGGGCATATAAGCAGACACTGACAGCTAATACAAAATATGATGATTACATTTCTCTAAAAACAGGTTATATGCTACATGTCAGAAAAGTAGGCGAAATTAAGAGGGGTACATAGACCAAATTATTAGGGTGAGGCACAGCTACTAACAGTTTACTACACAACATACACTTAGTATTACTTTCTTAGCTACAGGATATTTCCCTGGCATATTACATAATTTATGTAGCAGCATACAAGACATATTTGGACTCAACTTGTTTTGCTGTGCTCACTTGAACAGGAAGGTGGCACGGCGGACCTTCGAGGCAATTTTTTTTTCATCAAAGTCTTGCATTATCTGGATTTCTGATGCTTTCAAGACAACTGGGAAATTAAGGTTAAATCATGATGACGTCATTGATCTTAACTTCTTGGTGACGGGGCAGTATTCGGAAATTCAGATGAATAACATGCCCAAATTAAACTGCCTGCTACTCGGGCCCAGAAGGTAGGATATGCATATTATTAATAGATTTGGATAGAAAACACTCTGAAGTTTCTAAAACTGTTTGAATGATATCTGTGAGTATAACAGAACTCATATGGCAAGCAAAACCCTGAGAGAAAATCCAACCAGGAAGTAGTTTGTAGTTTTTCAAGTGATTGCCTTTCCAAACTACAGTGTCTGTGGGGTCATTTTGCACTTCCTAAGGCTTCCACTAGATGTCAACAGTCTTTAGAACCATGTTTCATGCTTCTACTGTTATTGGGGAGAGAATAAGAGCTGTGGACTGCCTAAGAACAATGAGTTGTTTACTGCGTGGTCACGCAGGCGTGCCGTCACCTTCTTTTTCCTCTGTAATGAATACGCTATTGTCCGGTTGGAATATTATCGAATATTTATGATAAAAAGACCCTAAGGATTGATTTTAAACATCGTTTGACATGTTTCTACAAACGGTAATGGAACTTTTTGACTTTTCGTCTCTGGTTTTGCGCTCGCACATTTTTCCTTTGGATAGTGATCTGAACGCGCGAACAAAAGGAAGTATTTGGACATAAATATGGAGTTTATTGAACAAAACGAACATTTCTTGTGGAAGTGGGAGTCCTGGGAGTGCATTCCGACGAAGATCAGCAAAGGTAAGTGAAGATTTATAATACTATTTCTGAGTTTTGTTGACTCCAGAACTTGGTGGGTAACTGTATAGCTTGCTTTGATGGCTGAGCTCTGTACTCAGAATTGAGAACAATGTGCTTTCGCCGTAAAGCTATTTTGAGAAGTGTATCTATAATTATTTCAATAACTGTTGTAAATTTTATCAACTTTTATGATGAGTATTTCTGTAAATTGATGTGCTCATTCACCGGAAATTTTGGGAGGCAAAACGTTTCTGAACATCACGTGCCAATGTAAAATGGGTTTTTTGGATATAAATATGAACTTTATCGAACAAAACATACATGTATTGTGTAACATTGAGTCCTGGGAGTGTCATCTGATGAAGATCGTCAAAGGTTAGTGATTCATTTTAGCTGTATTTCTGTTTTTTGTGACGCCTCTCCTTGCTTGGAAAATGGCTTTGTGTTTTTTCTTGTCTCGGCGCTGTCCTAACATAATCTAATGTTGTGCTTTTGCCGTAAAGCCTTTTTGAAATCGGACAATGTGGTTGGATTAACAAGAAGTGTATCTTTAAAATGGGATATAATTTGAATTATGAGATTTTTGTTGTTTTGAATTTGCCGCCCTGCTATTTCACTGGCTGTTGACTAGTGTGTACCGCGCAGAGAGGTTAAGGTCGTACTGTAGCTCTAGTAAGAGGGCCGAGTTCCTGACTTACAATTCCGAGTTGGATGCCTGTTCAAAACATACAGTGCCTTGCGAAAGTATTCATCTCCCCTTGGCGTTTTTCCTATTTTGTTGCATTACAACCTGTAATTTAAATTTATTTTTATTTGGATTTCATGTAATGGACATATATAAAATTGTCCAAATTGAAGTGAAATTAAAAAAATTACTTGTTTAAAAAATGAATAAAAAAATGTAAAAAATGTTTTTAAAAAGTGGTGGGTATATGTATTCACCCCCTTTGCTATGAAGCCCCTAAATAAGATCTGGTGCAACCAATTGCCATCAGAAGTCACATAATTAGTTAAATAAAGGCCACCTGTGTGCAATATAAGTGTCGCATGATCTGTCACATGATCTCAGTATATATACATGTACACCTGTTCTGAAAGGCCCCAGAGTCTGCAACACCACTAAGACCAAGGACCTCTCCAAACAGGTCAGGGACAAAGTTGTGGAGAAGTACAGATCAGGGTTGGGTTATAAAAAAATAAATAATAATTGAACATCTCAAGGAGCATTGTTCAATCCATTTAAAAAATTGAAAAAATATGGCACCACAACAAACCTGCCATGAGAGGGCGGCTCACTAAATCTCATGGACCAGTCAAGGAGGGCATTAATCAGAGAGGCAACAAAGAGACCAAAGATAACCCTGAAGGAGCTGCAAAGCTCCACAGCTGAGATTGGAGTATCTGTCCATTCGACCACTTTAAGGCGTACACTCCACAGAGCTGGGCTTTACGGAAGAGTAGCCAAGAAAAATCCTTTGCTAAAAAAATAAATAAGCAAACACGTTTGGTGTTTGCCGAAAGGCATGTGGGAGACTCCCCAAACATATGGAAGAAGGTACTCTGGTCAGATGAGACTAAAATTTAGCTTTTTGGCCATCAAGGAAAATGCTATGACTGGCGCAAACCTAACACCTCTCATCACCCCGAGAACACCATCACCACAGTGAAGCGTGGTGGTGGCAGCATTATGCTTTTGTGGATGTTTTTCATTGGCAGGGACTGGGAAACTGGTCAGAATTGAAGGAATGATGGATGGCGCTAAAGACAGGGAAAGTCTTGATGGAAACCTGTTTCATTCTTCCAGAGATTTGAGACTAGGACGGAGGTTCACCTTCCAGCAGAAAAATGACACTAAGCATACTACTAAAGCAACACTTGAGTGATTTAAGGGGAAACATTTAAATGTCGTGGAATGGCCTAGTCAAGCCCAGACCTCAATCCAATTGAGAATCTGTGGTATGACTTAAATATTTCTGTACACCAGCAGAACCAATCCAACTTGAAGGAGCTGGAGCAGTTTTGCCTTGAAGAATGGGAAAAAATCCCAGTGGCTAGATGTGCCAAGCTTATAGAGACATACCCCAAAAGACTTGCAGCTGTAATTGCCGCAAAAGGTGAATAGTTATGCACACTCAAGTTTGTTTGTTTCACAATAAAACATATATTGCATCTTGAAAGTGGTAGGCATGGTGTGTAAATGAAATTATACAAACCCCCCCCCCCCAAAAAAATATATTTTAATTCCAGGTCGTAAGGCAACAAAATAGGAAAAATGCCAAGGGGAGTGAATACTTTCGCAAGCCACTGTATTTGCATCTTGAAAGACGTAGGCATGTTGTGTAAATCAAATGATACAAACCCCCCCAACATTTATGTTAATTCCAGGATGTAAGGCAACAAATAGGAAAAATGCCAAGGGGGGTGAATACTTTCGCAAGCCACTGTATTTCCCAGTCAGAGCTAGTTTTTTACAGAATTCCCAGTTGCCTTGAACTAACTGAAGCCAAGTTTCCGCAGTTCCGAGTTCACAGTTGTTTAGGCCGCGGCACAAATTGCGCTTCATTGACAGCTGTAACGCCCTGGCCATAGAGAGGGGTTTTTGTTCTTTATTTTGGTTAGGCCAGGGTGTTACATTGGGTGGGCGTTCTATTTTCCTTTTTCTATGTTTTTGTATTTCTTTGTTTTGGGCCGAGTAGGGTTCCTAATCAGAGGCAGCTGTCTATTGTCGTCTCTGATTAGGAATCATACTTAGGCAGCCTGTTTTCCTTTGGGGTTTTGTGGGTAGTTGTTTCTGTTGTGTGGTTTGCACCGACAGAACTGTTCGAAATGATAGTTTCCGGATTCGACCACTTTAATGACCAAAGGCTCATATTTCTGTGTGTTATTATGTTATAATTAAGTCTATGATTTGATAGAGCAGTCTGACTGAGCGATGGTAGGCACCAGCATGCTCGTAAGCATTCATTCAAACAGCACTTTCGTGCGTTTGCAAGCAGCTCTTCGCAATGCTTCAAGCATTGCGCTGTTTATGACTTCAAGCCTATCAACTCCCGAGATTAGGCTGGTGTAACCGATGTGAAATGGCTAGCTAGTTAGCGGGGTGCGCGCTAATAGCGTTTCAAACGTCACTCGCTCTGAGACTTGGAGTAGTTGTTCCCCTTGCTCTGCATGGGTAACGCTGCTTCGAGGGTGGCTGTTGTCGATGTGTTCCTCGTTCGAGTCCAGGTAGGAGCGAGGAGAGGGACGGAAGCTATACTGTTACACTGGCAATACTAAAGTGCCTATAAGAACATCCAATAGTCAAAGGTATATGAAATACAAATCGTATAGAGAGAAATAGTCCTATAATTCCTATAATAAGTACAACCTAAAACTTCTTACCTGGGAATATTGAAGACTCATGTTAAAAGGAACCACCAGCTTTCATATGTTCTCATGTTCTGAGCAAGGAACTTAAATGTTAGCTTTCTTACATGGCACATATTGCACTTTTACTTTCTTCTCCAACACTTTGTTTTTGCATTATTTAAACCGAATTGAACATGTTTCATTATTTATTTGAGTCTAAACTGATTTTATTGATGTATTATATTAGGTTAAAATAAGTGTTCATTCAGTATTGTTGTAATTGTAATTATTACAAATAAATGTAAAAAAATCGGCCGATTAATCAGCATCGGCGTTGAAAAATCATAATCGGTCGACCTCTAGCCAAAATAACATGCAAAACAGGTAAGTACCACCCCCAAAAAAATGTTTTGCTAAAAATGTGCGTCTCAAAACAGGTGCCCAGAATGACGGGTCGCCACTTACTGTATATAACTTTAATAATTAAGAAATTCAGCCGGTATGATGCATTTCACATCATATGTGTCACGTCCTGACCATAGAAAGTTGGTATTTTCTATGGTAGAGTGGTCAGGGGGTGTTTATCTGGTTTTTGTATGTCTATGTTCAATTTCTAGTTGTATATTTCTATATTGGGTTTTGTTTGGCATGACCTCCAATTAGAGGCAGCCGGTTGTTGTTGTCTCTAATTGGAGATCATATTTAAGTTGATGTTTGTCCCACCTGTCCTTGTGGGTGATTATATTTTGTGAGTGTGTTTGTTCCTCCTGCGTCACGGTTTGTTGTTTTGTACTTAGGTTTACTTTGTTATTGCATTCAGGTTCACTATCTAATAAATATGTGGAACGAAACCGACGCTGCATTTTGGTCCGCTCCTTCTAACAGCCGTGACAATATGATGCATTTTGCACCATACCGGCTGAATTTACATATTTTGAAAGTTATATATCTTGAAAACTTGTTTGCTGGCATACAAAACATTTTGGGACTATGAAAACAATGGACTAATGAAACAAATACCAAAATATCGTGCTAAAGTGCTAAAGTGCATTTAAATTATATCATCCACTCAAATATTGTAAGTTACTTAATTACTTTTTTTAAGCATTACATGGAACTTGGCAATAGGAACATCTCTAATATTAAAACGTACGGTACATCATCATTTACGATACAACTGCAAATATGGTTCAAGGCAGTCTTTATTAGAGCTTCAGAAAGAACAAATTTAACTTCTCATCCACGGCTCATCTTGGCCTTCTGACACAAAATGTCCAACTCACCCCCACAAAAAAACTCTCTCTAGTCGTCATCCGTCTCCAGTCCTCTCGGAACGTTTCTGGACGGCTGTCTCATGCTAATTGGTGGATAAACACCACCGGTGCGAGGCTTGGGCCCCCTGGAAACCACCAGTAACAAATGGCTGACTGTGACGGCTCTGCAAGCCCATGCTGGGCACTGGTGTGGGGATGGATGGTGTTTTAGGCCGCTGTTCAAGCACTGCAGGGGGCCGGGCGGGTGGCCGCTCTGTCTCTCCTGGTCTCCCAGGCAGAAGCACCACAACCCAACACCCAGCCCCCCCCACCGCCTTCACACTCCAGACGACAGCAGGCCTGGAGAGACGGCAACTTTGGAGCCCTGTTCCAAAACCCAGTGTGGGAGACAAGTTTGGTAGCTTTCTTTCATTCTCTCCCTTAATTACTTTTTTTTTTTTTTTTTGGCCATTGTCGTTTGTTTTCATATTAATGTTGTTTTGTTCAAGTTGGACTTGCTATAGATTGGTTGATTGGGATATTTGTTTTAGTTTATTTTGTTCGAAATTTGAAGATAAAAGTCATGATACAACATCTAATTTTCAATGTGGGTAAAGAACAACATGACATTGCATTCTATATACAACATTAGTGATTTTCATTACTGCATTGTGTGCATTTCGCTTTGTGTTCTTTGGGTCTTCTAATTTGATCAACAGCATATATGACCTTGTAAGACAAGCTTTAAATCTACCTCTGCTGTTTTCAACCAGGATCTCAGTGATCACTACCTCATTGCCTGTGTCCGTTATGGGTCCGCGGTCAAACGACCACCCCTCATCACTGTCAAGCACTTCCTAAAACACTTCTGCGAGCAGGCCTTTCTAATCGACCTGACCCGAGTAACCTGGAAGGATATTGACCTCGTCCCGTCAGTCGAGGATGCCTGGTTGTTCTTTAAAATTGCTTTCCTCACCATCTTAAATAAGCATTCCCCATTCAAAAAATGTAGAACTAAGAACAGATATAGCCCTTGGTTCACTCCAGACTTGACTGCCCTTGACCAGCTCAAAAACACCCTGTGCCGTACTGCACTAGCATTGAATAGTCCCCGCGATATGCAACTTTTCAGGGAAGTCAGGAACCAATACACACAGTCAGTTAGGAAGGCAAAGGCTAGTTTTTTCAAACAGAAATTTGCATCCTGCAGTGCTAATTCCAAAAGGTTTTGGGACACTGTAAAGCATCTGCATCAACTGGCCCAAGCCCCCCCCCCCCCACTCCACCCCCCCCCCCCCCCCCCCCCCCCGCTTCTCTTTCATCCAAATCCAGACAGCTGATGTTCTGAAAGAGCGGCAAAATCTGATCCCTACAAATCAGCTGGGCTAGACAATCTGGACCCTCTCTTCCTACAATTATCCGCCGCCATTGTTGCAACCCCTGTTACTAGTCTGTTCAACCTATTTTTCCTATCGTCTGAGAAACCTAAAGATTGGAAAGCGGACGCGGTTTCGTTATCACGGTCACCCCGTCTTCAAAGGGGGAGACACTCTATACCCAACTGTTACAGACCTTTATCCATCCTGCCCTGCCTTTCTAAAGTCTTCGAAAGCCAAGTGAACAAACAGATCACCGACCATTTTGAATCCCACCTCACCTTCTCCGCTATGCGATCTGGTTTCCAAGCTGGTCACGGGTGCACCTAAACGATATCATAACCGCCATCGATAAAAGACAGTACTGTGCAGCCGTCTTCATCGACTTGGCCAGGGCTTTCGACTCTGTCAATCACCGTATTCTTATCGGCAGACTCAACAGCCTTGGTTTCTCTAATGACTGCGTCGCCTGGTTCACTAACTACTGCTCAGATAGCGTTCAGTGTGTCAAATCGGAGTGCCTGTTGTCCGGACTTCTGGCAATCTCTATCGGGGTGCCACAGGGTTCAATTCTCGGGCTGACTCTTTTCTCTGTATATATCAATGATGTCGCTCTTGCTGCTGGTGATTCTTTGATCCACCTCTACGCAGATGACACCATTCTGTATACTGTACATCTGGCCCTTCTTTGGACACTGTGTTAACAAACCTCCAAACGAGCTTCAACGCCATACAACACTCCTTTCGTGGCCTCCAACTGCTCTTAAAGGATAGTAAAACTAAATGCATGCTCTTCAACCGATCGCTGCCCGCACCCGCCCACCAGACTAGCATCACTACTCTGGACAGTTCTGACTTAGAATATGTGGACAACTATAAATACCTAGGTGTCTGGTTAGACTGTAAACTCTCCTTCCAGACTCACATTAAGCATCTCCAATCCAAAGTTAAATCTAGAATCGACTTCCTATTTCGCAACAAAGCCTCCACTCATGCTGCCAAACTTACCCTTGTAAAACTGACTATCCTACCGATCCTTGACTTCGGCGATGTCATTTACAAAATTTGCCTCCAACACTCTACTCAGCAAATTAGATGCAGTCTATCACAGTGCCATCCGTTTTGTCACCAAAGCCCCATATACTACCCACCACTGTGACCTGTATGCTCTCGTTGGCTGGTCCTCGCTACATATTCGTCGCCAAACCCACTGGCTCCAGGTCATCTATAAGTCTTTGCTAGGTATAGCTCCACCTTATCTCAGCTCACTGGTCACCATAGCAATACCCACCTGTAGCACGCGCTCCAGAAGGTATATTTCACTGGACATCCCCAAAACCAACACCTCCTTTCCTTCCAGTTCTCTGCTGCCAATGACTGGAACGAATTGCAAGAATCACTGAATTTGGAGACTTATATCTCCCTCACTAACTTTAAGCGTCATCTGTCAGAGCAGCTTACCGATCGCTGCAACTGTACAAAGCCCATCTATAAATAGCCCATCCAACCAACTACCTACCTCATGCCAATATTTGTTTACCTCATGTGTAACTCTGTCGTTGTTTGTGTCGCACTGCTTTGCTTTATCTTGGCCAGGTCACAGTTGTAAATGAGAACTTGTTCTCAACTGGCCTACCTGGTTAAATAAAGATTAAATAAAAAAAAATATTAAAAAATTACGGCGATAGATACAGCTCAGTCCGTCATGTGTAAAGTACATCTAGATACAGCTCAGTCCGTCATGTGTAAAGTACATCTAGATACAGCTCAGTCCGTCATGTGTAAAGTACATCTAGATACAGCTCAGTCCGTCATGTGTAAAGTACATCTAGATACAGCTCAGTCCGTCATGTGTAAAGTACATCTAGATACAGCTCAGTCCGTCATGTGTAAAGTACATCTAGATACAGCTCAGTCCGTCATGTGTAAAGTACATCTAGATACAGCTCAGTCCGTCATGTGTAAAGTACATCTAGATACAGCTAGGTCCGTCATGTGTAAAGTACATCTAGATTCAGCTTAGTCCATCATGTGTAAAGTACATCTAGATACAGCTCAGTCCGTCATGTGTAAAGTACATCTCACCCCAACACTGTACACTGTGTGATGTTGCATTGTGTTGTGGACAGCTGCCTCAACACCCAGGAGCCATTGTCTGGGAGGGGACACTTTTACCCAGTGGCCAATTGTCTGGGAGGGGACACTTTTACTCTGACTTTTCTATTTTTATTTCCCTGTCATTCTCTCTCTCTGTCTGTATCTCTGTTCTCTCTCTTTCTATCCTCTCTCTGTCTCTGTCACAGGCAGGAGAAGGAGAGTGCGGAGTGCTGCCGGGGTGAGAACATGGATGCTCTGACCTTGGTGGCAAAGCAGTGTGATCAAAAGCTGACACAGAGGCTCCAGCACGAGCGGAGCTGTGGGTGTCCGGTGGCGCCGCCACAGCCTGTCAAAAAACACCCCCACCTTTCTCCACACTGTGTGGTACAGCATCAGGAACACCTGTAACCTTTGGCTGGCCGAAGGGACCAGATGCTTGGCGCATCAGAGATTGACCATTACATATTAGTTAGCGTTTAGAAAGAGAAAAATGGGCTGCGTTCTGGGCCCGCTGTCTGTAGATTTCAGAGTGCGGCTCTCACATCTGTTGCACCATCTGGATCCAGTGAGTTTATTTACCTGTGTTTTGAGAAACATAAAGCATGCTGATTGCCAGAACAAAGCCTCGGGAAAACAAAGGGCTTCTTTTTGGCGTGACTCGGCGGCACACATGTAGTCTAAAGAGAGATGGCATCAGAAGCTCAGCAGGAAGCTCTTTGGGCCTATGGAATTAGTCCTTTAATACCACACACCACTTCCTTCTCTAAATGTATAATGCCACTCTCACCAGCTAATTTGTTTTCTCCCCCCCCCAACCGCCCCATCCATCCTTCTCTTTCTCCCTCCCTCCCTCCTCCTTCCTTTTCTAAACAGGTTTTTAGTAGTTGTAGACAGAATAGCCTCTAGATTATGTAGTTTTTTCTCCCTTTCTCTCCCCAGTTTGTTTTTACTCCCAATTTGTTTGGCGTTGTATCTTGTTTGTCTCTATGGCCTATGCATTCCCAGCTACTTTCAAAGCCTGCTAGCTAATTTAGATTTTTGTGGGCACGTTTTTTTCAGCTCCCAGCCTGCAACCAAACTTCTTTTGTTTCATTTCGCACCATGTCCCACCCCCAAAAAATATTTTCACATAATGTCCCATATATCTGTATGTGTCCATGCTGTGTGCTCTGTCTATTTAGGTGCAAATGGCTAAGACAGAGCTTTCTGGAGTCTTTTCCTCTGTACACTGGCAGACTACATACATAAGCCACCATGACAAAATCCTTTTTTCTTGACCAGGTTAGCTGTGTGGAGTGAGTAATTGCTCCCTACTTTGTGTACAGTCACAGTTAATTTCCCCCCTCAGAGTTGAACATCATCCCTTAAGACGCCCTCCCAGTTTAGTGATGATAAACTTGATCAGTGGAATCCAACCTCTTGTCTGAATAGCAGCTTCTTTCACCTCCTCTGAATTAAAGGAATCTGACTAGCATGTCTCAGCAGCTAGAAAAACAACCGTTAATCAGCCAGACTGTACCAGATAAACGTGTCTGTTCTGAAGATTTTGCTGTAAATGGCAAGTGAGGTAAAACACTTTATAAGCTCTTGCATGAAGCACTCGAGATCTAAGCCTGGAAGAGTCATCTGCATATCCACTCGGCTGCTATTTCACAGAAAAGTAACAGAAACAGTTGAAAGGCTCTTTTTCAAAAGACTGGAGTCCTTCATGAGTTATATTGTGACAGGATGTTAGAGCAGGTGGAATAGTCAGCATTGTTGATGGTGATACCGCCACACAACATTTCAAAGACTGATCAAAGCCGAGCTTCGGATTGTTCCAAAAGAGTCACACGTCAATCTGAGCACATAGCAACTAGGTTAAAAACCTAGCAAACGGAAGAGTTTCAAACAACTTGAGCAACTTCAATGCATGGTGAATCTGCACAAACATACTACACTTTATTCATGAATTTAGGCACAAAGAAACAGACAGTTTGTAATTCACCATAACTTTCCCGTACCTGTCAAGGATGTGAGATATATTTGATGAATGAATGTACAGTATGTATCATGGCTGTGTTCACTGACTCCGCTATCCCATGTTCCCATGCAGTGAGTGAGTTGGAGGGTCTCCTCACCTCCCAGAATGCCTTGATAGGGGAACTGAAGAAGGAATGTCTGTCTGGGGGCCAAGCTGGAGACTGACAGAGGGCAGCAGGTAACACACATGGGACATTTCATATTATTTCATATTATTTAAGTCAGTCTGCGTCAGACTTTTTTAATGCGGTCATGATACCAGTCAGTTTGAAAAATATATTCAAAGCATGTTTTTTCGCTGCCTGACGGAACCTGATGCTATTCATTGCATTGTCGGCTAAAGACCTTGACCTGTTTTTGTTGTGGTCTTTGACCATAATGTCAAATATGACATTACATGAGAGGATCCATACAGCACACATCCAGTAGGCCACACAAGCTCACTACCGAGCTCCGAACTGCTTCTGGAGGCAACGTCAGCACAAGAACTGTTCGTCGGGAGCTTTATGAAATGGGTTTCCGTGGCTGAGTAGACACACACAAGCCTAAGATCACCATGTGCAATGCCAAGCGTCAGCTGGAGTGGTGTAAAGCTCGCCGCCATTGGACTCTGGAGCAATGGAAACGCCTTCTCTGGAGTGATGAATCACACTTCACCATCTGGCAGTCCGACAGACGAATCTGGGTTTGGCGGATGCCAGGAGAACGCTACCTGCCCGAATGCATAGTGCCAACTGTAAAGTTTGGTGGAGGAGGAAAATGGTCTGGGGCTGTTTTTCATGGTTCGCGCTAGGCCCCTTAGTTCCAGTGAAGGGAAATGTTAATGCTACAGCATACAATTACATTTTAGACAATTCTGAGCTTCCAACCTTGTGGCAACAGTTTAGGGAAGGCCCTTTCCTGTTTCAGCATGACAATGCCCCTGTGCACAAAGCGAGGTCCGTACAGAAATGGTTTGTCGAGATCGGTGTGGAAGAACTGGCCTGCACAAAGCCCTGACCTCAACCCCATTGAACACCTTGGGAGGAATTGAATCGCCGACTGAAAGCCAGGCCTAATCGCCCAACATCAGTGCCCGACCTCACTAATGCTCTTGTGGCTAAAAAGAAGCAAGTCCACGCAGCAATGTTCCAACATCTAGTGGAAAGCCTTCCCAGAAGAGTGGAGGCTGTTATAGCAGCAAAGGGGGGACCAACTCCATATTAACCTGTTAGGGCTAGGGGGCAGTATTTACACGGCCGGATAAAAAACATACCAGATTTAATCTGGTTACTACTCCTGCCCAGTAACTAGAATATGCATATAATTATTGGCTTTGGATAGAAAACACCCTCAAGTTTCTAAAACTGTTTGAATGGTGTCTGTGAGTATAACAGAACTCATATGGCAGGCAAAAACCTGAGAAGGTTTCATGCAGGAAGTGGCCTGTCTGACAAGGAGTCATTCTTCTTGTCTCTGTTTATTGAAGAGTGGGGATCTTAGCTGTAACGTGACACTTCCTACGGCTTCCATAGGCTCTCAGAGCCCGGGAAAAAGCTGAACGATATCGAGGCAGCCCCAGGCTGAAACACATAATCGCCTTTGCCAAGTGGCCGATAAGAGGACAAAGGAATTAGGCGCGTGCCCGAGTCGACCCCGTGCTGTATTTTCTTTCGGCTGTTTACCTAATTGCAGATTCCCGGTCGGAATATTATCGCTTTTTTACGAGTAAAATGGCATAAAAATTGATTTTAAACAGCGGTTGACATGCTTCGAAGTACGGTAATGAAATATTTAGAAATCTTTTGTCACGAAATGCGCCGTGCGCTTGACCGTTATTTACCATTGGGATAGTGTCTTGAACGCACGAACAAAACGCCGCTGTTGGAACATAACTATGGATTATTTTGGACCAAACCTACATTTGTTATTGAAGTAGAAGTCCTGGGAGTGCATTCTGACGAAGAACAGGAAAGGTAATCAAACTTTTCTTATAGTAAATCTGACTTTGGTGAGTGCTAAACTTGCTGGGTGTCTAAATAGCTAGCCCTGTGATGCCGGGCTATCTACTTAGAATATTGCAAAATGTGCTTTCACCGAAAAGCTATTTTAAAATCGGACATATCGAGTGCATAGAGGAGTTCTGTATCTATAATTCTTAAAATAATTGTTATGCTTTTTGTGAACGTTTATCGTGAGTAATTTAGTAAATTGTTAGTAAATTCATCGGAAGTTTGGGGGGGGTATGCTAGTTCTGAACGTCACATGCTAATGTAAAAAGCTGTTTTTTGATATAAATATGAACTTGATTGAACAAAACATGCATGTATTGTATAACATAATGTCCTAGGTGTGTCATCTGATGAAGATCATCAAAGGTTAGTGCTGCATTTAGCTGTCTTCTGGGTTTTTGTGACATTATATGCTAGCTTGAAAAATGGGTGTCTGATTATTTCTGGCTGGGTACTCTGCTGACATAATCTAATGTTTTGCTTTCGTTGTAAAGCCTTTTTGAAATCGGACAGTGTGGTTAGATTAACGAGAGTCTTGTCTTTAAATAGCTGTAAAATAGTCATATGTTTGAGAAATTGAAGTAATAGCATTTCTAAGGTATTTGAAAATCGTGCCACAGGATTCAACTGGCTGTTACGTAGGTGGGACGATTTCGTCCCGCCTGCCCTAGAGAGGTTAATGGCCATGATTTTGGAATTCGATTTTTGACAAGCAGGTGTCCACATTTTTTATTTAAGATTTTTTCTTTCACCTTTATTTAACTTTTTAGTGACAAGGGGCAGTATTCGGAAATTCGGATGAATGACATGCCCAAATTAAACTGCCTACTACTCGGGCTCAGAACGTAGGATATGCATATTATTAGTTGATTTGGATAGAAGACACTGACGTTTCTAAAACTGTTTGAATGATGTCTGTGAGTATAACAGAACTCATATGGCAGGCAAAAACCTGAGACAAAATCCAACCAGGAAGTAAGTTGTAGTTCTTCTATCTAATCCCTATTAGTGTCTGTGGGGGTCATTTTGCACTTCCTCAGGCTTCCACTGGCTGTCAACAGCCTTTAGAAACTTGTTTCATCCGTCTACTGTTACTGGGCAGAGAATAGGAGCTCAGTCAATCAGTGGACTGCCTGGGACCCGTGAGTTGTTTACTGCGCAGGCACATTGGCACGCCTCTCCTCTTTTTCCTCTGTATTGTCCAGTTGGTATATTATCTACGTTTTATGTTAAAAAGACCCTAAGGATTGATTGTAAACATTCTTTGACATGTTTCTATGAACGGTAATGGAACTATTTGACTTTTCGTCTCTGGTTCTGCGCTCTCGCGTTACGCCTTTGGATTAGTGACCTGAACGCGTGAACAAAACGGAGGTATTTGGACATAAATATGGAGTATTTCGAACAAAAAGAACATTTCTTGTGGAAGTGGGAGTCCTGGGAGTGCATTCCGACGAAGATCAGCAAAGGTAAGGGAAGATTTATAATACTAATTCTGAGTTTAGTTGACTCCAGAACTTGGCAGGTAACTGTATAGCTTGCTTTGATGGTTGAGAATATTGAAAAATGTGCTTTCGCCGAAAAACTATTTTAAAATCTGACACAGCGGTTGCATGAAGGAGTAGTATATCTATAATTCTTGCAATAACTTTTGTAAAGTTTATCAACGTTTTTGATGAGTATTTTTGTATTTTTGTAAATTGATGTGCTCATTCACCGGTGGTTTTGGTGAGAATACATTTTCTGAACATCACGTGCCAATGTAAAATGGGGTTTATGGATATAAATATGAACTTTATCGAACAAAACATACATGTATTTTGTAACATTGAGTCCTGGGAGTGTCATCTGATGAAGATCATCAAAGGTTAGTGCTTAATTTTAGCTGTATTTCTGTTTTTTTTGGATGACCAGTGAGATATACCTGCTGGAGCGCGTGATACAAGTGGGTGTTGTTATCGTGACCAGTGAGCTGAGATAAGGTGGAGCTTTACCTAGCAAAGACTTATAGATGACCTGGAGCCAGTGGGTTTGGCGACGAATATGTAGCGAGGGCCAGCCGACGAGAGCATACAGGTCGCAGTGGTGGGTAGTATATGAGGCTTTGGTGACAAAACGGATGGCACTGCGATAGACTGCATCCAGTTTGCTGAGTAGAGTGTTGGAGTCTATTTTGTAAATGACATTGCAAAGTCCACATGCTCGGTAACGCTAACACAGAAAACAACAGCTTGTAAACCAACCTTTATACACTAATGCTCTCTCTCTCTCTCCCATACACACAAGCACACACATGTAAAACCACACACATGTAAAATCTGTTGCATAGCCCTCATTCAGTGTAACACTGTGATGGCCTTTTGTTGTGTGTCTGCAGGCTGTTTCAGCTACTGATGCCTCATGCTCAATGTGCCAGATAAAGCGTTGCCGGTCTCCTATCCATATGAATGCACTGAGTTCTTCTGCACCCAACAGTAAACAAGGCCTCCTCCTCCACAGCCCAGTGCAGCCTGTTGAGAGCAAGAGAGAAGAAGAAGAGGAAGATGGATGCCAATAGCCTGCTGCCCGATTTGGGCTCCTCGAATGTGGGATGAGAAGACCTCAACCTGGGTAAAGGGCTGGAGCTCATAATCATGAAGTCTTTATTTTAGGGTGTCTCAAACTCGGTCCTGGGGACCCCAAGGGATGCACGTTTTGCTTTTTTTCTCTAGCACTACACAGCTGATTCAAATGATCAACTAATCATCAAGCTTTGATCATTTGAATCAGCTGTGTAGTGTTAGGACAAAAAACCAAAATGTGCACCTCTTGAGGTCCCGAGGACCGAGTTTGGGAAACGCTGCTATATATAGATCTCTTAACACTACAGCTATTCCCATTCGCTCCTCCCATTCGCTCCTCCCATTCGCTCCTCCCATTCGCTCCTCCCATTCGCTCCTCCCATTCGCTCCTCCCATTCGCTCCTCCCATTCGCTCCTCCCATTCGCTCCTCTCACTACAAAGTTTTATAAACAGTTTACACACTCGGGGTGTGTTCAGTATGACAAAATGGTGTGCAATGTTGAATTCAACGGAAACGGTGCTGTACTAAAAAAAACAGTTTTAGAACGTTCTGATTATGGTGGCGCAGAGGGCGATTACCATATGTTGTGCTACACGAGTTTTGTGATTTGAAAAGGTCACACCAATATTGATAAGGCCAACATTGCAGTATTATCTAACAATTCACAACAATACACACAAATCTAAAAATAAGAGAATGCAATTAAGAAATATATAAATATTAGGACGAGCAATGTCAGAGTGGCATTGACTAAAATACAGTAGAATAGAATACAGTATTTACATATGAACTGAGTAAAGCAGTATGTAAACATTATTAAAGTGACTAGTGTTCCATTATTAAAGTGACCAGGGATTCCATGCATATGTATATAGGGCAGGATCCTCTAAGGTGCAGGATTGAGTAACCGGTTGGTAGCCGGCTAGTGATGGTGTCGTTCAGTAGAAACCGTCACACAACATAGCAAACGTTGAAACAAACAGAACGCACCCCTGGTTGGCAACAAAATGACACGTCTGGCGAGACTGATAACTGAACACTCAATGACATAAAAGCAACACATACAATTATAATATTTGTTTGTGTTGTTGTCAGGAATGAGGTGGAGCAGCTATCCTTGGAGAAGGCGCATCCTCGGGAGAGTGTTGAGAAGTTGGGAGCTCGCTGTACAGAGATGGAGGTGCAGCGTATAGAACATGGGAGGATGCACCAGCGCATGAAGAACAGGTGCTGACACACAGTGTTGGGTAGGTTACCTTTCTAGTTACCTGTCCAAAATTGTAATCAGTAACGTAACTTTTGGATTACCCAAACTCAGTAACGTAATCTGATTACATTCAGTTACTTTTAGATTACTTACCCCTTAAGAGGCATTAGATGAAGACAAAAATATATGCTACCAATTGAACAACATCTGTGGCACGATAACGATAAATCTATGTTAAAGTTTACACAGCTGGCCATATATAGATGCTACATTTTACTTTATGGGTTGTTTATGTAGGCTTCTTCTAACCCATCGCTTTCTACTACAATACGATTAAATTACATCTTTACATTAAAAGCCAAAGTCTATCAGAATTCTAGTCATTCCAATAAAAGTTATACCCCTTGATCTTCAAGAAAAGGACTTGGAAATATGGAAGTATAGATTAGCCAAATTGTTTTACCTGAGCATAACCCCAAAGCTATTAGTCAGCCCTCTGTTGTTTATGATTTTGTTATCATGGAGGACTGATTGGGCTCATTGATTCGAGTTGAAAAATTAACGCTGCGCTCATGGAATGGCATGTTTTGAGCACTACTGAAAAGTGCTATTTACATGTGAAAAATGAAAGCAATATGCTGCATTTGATATAGCCCTATTGTTTACCTTTTTTTGGTGACACTTTGACATCTTGATAATATGCAGCTGTTTAAAGGGCAAATCCACAGAAGAAACAACAACAAAAATGGTTGCCCTGCCTCTGTTTTGGTAAAAGCTGTGGGATGGGCCTGGAGAAATGTAACCACTCTCAGATTAATAGACAGAGCCATGGATGCGAGGACTGATCATCCATGATATCAAAATTATTGTTTTAATCATGTTATGAGGCTACAGATTGCTCCTTTAAGTCTATCAAAAGTGTGCGAGTCCATTAGGCCTATGGATTTATTTTATTTTTATCAGCATCAACTATATTGAGAAATAAAAGCCCCACTTTTATTCCACAGGCTGGGATCCGCACTACGCAGCTGTTGCAAGAGCTCATTGTTAACTGGTTGTCCACTGGTTTCAAAAACATTGATTGATAGGCAGCTTAAACTTCTTGAATTCAACCATTATTGGGTTCAAATACACATTTAGATTTGTGAACATCCATCCACAACAACCACAATCTGTAAGGCGCAAATAGCTAAGAGAGAGCAGCAGTGATATCCGTATCGCCGTAGACTACACCACTGCTGTCATCCTTACCTCCAAGTGTTTATTCAAGTTGGATAATCTTTGGATGCCGACAGCAGTCGCACCATTTGAAGACATGCCTTGGACTGTAGCCTATAAAAGCCTATTCCTGCACTTTTCCCCGCGATCGATCAAACACATTTGGTGTGTCATCATAGTGGTCTCTGACTTGTGGTCAGACTCGCTCAGGTGGAACAAACTTAAACTTCAGCCTTTTTTCAATGCTGATTTGAATGTCATTGAGAAAACAGTGTCAAAGATTTTCTTTCTCGCAAACATCCTTTCTGAATTTAAAAGTAATCCTTGAAGTAATCGTCTAGTTTTTCAAAAGTATCTGTAATCGTTTTTTTGTAATCCCTTACATGTAACGGATTACATGTAATCCATTACTACGCAAACCCTGCTGACACACACCCTGGATTATGGAAGGATATTGCTAAACCATGAAGTGCGGATAGATTTTCTAGGACCTAGGATCAAACCTTCTCATGTTGAAGAAGTACTGTAGCGATTAGAGGACATGGAGAGGATGCCGAGTGAACATAATTTATAGAGTAAACATTAGTGACTAACAGTAAGCCATCGGTAGAGTTAGAGTATATTGTATCTACTAGTGGCCAGTACAGTACCTGGTCCTCTTCCTATCTGAGTCAGAAGCTGATACATTATGCAGGATATGGCCCACAGCTCCGAGCCCAGGTCCGCCTGGCACACAGCCTGGTAGTGCCACGTGGGCGAGGGTGTGTGGGCGTCACCGCCGCGCTAGTGTTCCACTGAGGCTTCTGCTGGGAGCCTGTTTCGCCCCCGCCCACCCCCCGCTCTCAATGTAACACTACATATTGTTTAACACCCACTGTCACCAATATGAAGAAAAATAGAGAAAAAATTGGCAAAAAAACTACGTTTAGAGAGAATTGCAGCTGTCAGGTTGTTCACATTGTGAATCTCAGGAGGCACCGTGGGAGAATACAAGTCTGTTTGCTATAGGTGTCTTGGCATTTGAGATATACTAGAGGTCATTTTTTTGTGGTTTACTTGTTTGAGCACTGTTAATGAAACTTGGGCAAACAAAACAAACAAGGCAAATTGCATGTCTGCTGTAAAGACATTGTGATTGTAAAACTTTTCATTTGGTTCTATACTCCAGCATTTTAGATTTGAGATAAAATGTTTTATATGAGACTGAAGTACAGAATGTCACCTTTTTTTAAAATCAAATCATATGTATTTATATAGCCCTTCTTACATCAGCTGATATCTCAAAGTGCTGTACAGAAACCCAGCCTAAAACCCCAAACAGCAAGCAATGCAGGTGTAGAAGCAGAGAGTATTTTCATGCATATCTGTTTACCTAATAGGATTCAAAGCACTTTATGTATCTAGCCCCCCCCCCCCCCCCCCCCCCTTTTTGAAAGTGTCATACATATTTGGACAAATTCACCTGTATTGTATTAAAGTAGTCAAGTTTAGTATTTGGTGCCATATTCCACGCCATGGTTAACTTGTGATGATCACACTTGTGACTCTACAAACTTGTTGGATGCATTTGCTGTTTGTTTTGGTTGTGTTTCAGAATATGTTGTTACCAATACAAATAAATGGCAAATAAAGTATTGTGTGATTTTGGAGCATCTTTTACTGTATATCATAATATAATATGTTTCTTATCACTTCTACGTTCATGTAAACGCTACCATGATTTTCAGATAATCATGAATGAATCTTGAATAATGATGAGTGAGAAAGTTGCACCAATACAGTATCATACCCCGAAGACAGTTACAGATGCACCAAAACAGTAACATAACCCCAAGACAGTTACAGATGCACCAATACAGTATCATACCCCCAAGACAGTTACAGATGCACCAATACAGTATCATACCTCCAAGACAGTTACAGATGCACCAATACAGTATCATACCCCCAAGACAGTTACAGATGCACCAGTACAGTATCATACCCCAAGACAGTTACAGATATACCAATACAGTATCATACCCCAAGACAGTTACAGATGCACCAGTACAGTATCATACCCCAAGACAGTTACAGATATACCAGTACAGTATCATACCCCAAGACAGTTACAGATGCACCAATACAGTATCATACCCCCAAGACAGTTACAGATGCACCAATACAGTATCATACCCCCAAGACAGTTACAGATGCACCAGTACAGTAACATAAACCCAAGACAGTTACAGATGCACCAGTACAGTAACATAACCCCAAGACAGTTACAGATGCACCAGTACAGTAACATATCCCCAAGACAGTTACAGATGCACCAGTACAGCAACATAACCCCAAGACAGTTACAGATGCACCAATACAGTAACATAAACCCAAGACAGTTAAAGATGCACCAGTACAGTATCATACCCCCAAGACAGTTACAGATGCACCAATACAGTATCATACCCCCAAGACAGTTACAGATGCACCAGTACAGTAACAAAAACCCAAGACAGTTACAGATGCACCAGTACAGTAGCATAACCCCAAGACAGTTACAGATGCACCAGTACAGCAACATAACCCCAAGACAGTTACAGATGCACCAGTACAGCAACATATCCCCAAGACAGTTACAGATGCACCAGTACAGCAACATATCCCCAAGACAGTTACAGATGCACCAGTACAGTAACATATCCCCAAGACAGTTACAGATGCACCAATACAGTAACATAAACCCAAGACAGTTACAGATGCACCAGTACAGTATCATACCCCCAAGACAGTTACAGATGCACCAATACAGTATCAAACCCCCAAGACAGTTACAGATGCACCAATACAGTATCATAACCCAAGACAGTTACAGATGCACCAATACAGTATCATACCCCCAAGACAGTTACAGATGCACCAATACAGTAACATAACCCCAAGACAGTTACAGATGCACCAATACAGTATCATACCTCCAAGACAGTTACAGATGCACCAGTACAGTATCATACCCCAAGACAGTTATAGATATACCAATACAGTATCATACCCCCAAGACAGTTACAGATGCACCAATACAGTATCATACCCCCAAGACAGTTACAGAAATACCAATACAGTATCATACCCCCAAGACAGTTACAGATGCACCAATACAGTATCATACCCCCAAGACAGTTACAGATGCACCAATACAGTATCACACCCCCAAGACAGTTACAGATGCACCAATACAGTATCATACCCCCAAGACAGTTACAGATGCACCAATACAGTATCATACCCCCAAGACAGTTACATATGCACCAATACAGTAACATATCCCCAAGACAGTTACAGATGCACCAGTACAGTATCATACCCCCAAGACAGTTACAGATATACCAATACAGTATCATACCCCCAAGACAGTTACAGATGCACCAGTACAGTAACAAAAACCCAAGACAGTTATAGATGCACCAGTACAGTAACATAACCCCAAGACAGTTACAGATGCACCAGTACAGCAACATAACCCCAAGACAGTTACAGTTGCACCAGTACAGCAACATATCCCCAAGACAGTTACAGATGCACCAGTACAGCAACATATCCCCAAGACAGTTACAGATGCACCAGTACAGTAACATATCCCCAAGACAGTTACAGATGCACCAGTACAGTATCTTACCCCCAAGACAGTTACAGATGCACCAATACAGTATCATACCCCCAAGACAGTTACAGATGCACCAATACAGTATCATAACCCAAGACAGTTACAGATGCACCAATACAGTATCATACCCCCAAGACAGTTACAGATGCACCAATACAGTAACATAACCCCAAGACAGTTACAGATGCACCAATACAGTATCATACCTCCAAGACAGTTACAGATGCACCAGTACAGTATCATACCCCAAGACAGTTACAGATATACCAATACAGTATCATACCCCCAAGACAGTTACAGATGCACCAATACAGTATCATACCCCCAAGACAGTTACAGATATACCAATACAGTATCATACCCCCAAGACAGTTACAGATGCACCAATACAGTATCATACCCCCAAGACAGTTACAGATGCACCAATACAGTATCACACCCCCAAGACACGTACAGATGCACCAATACAGTATCATACCCCCAAGACAGTTACAGATGCACCAATACAGTATCATACCCCCAAGACAGTTACATATGCACCAATACAGTAACATATCCCCAAGACAGTTACAGATGCACCAGTACAGTATCATACCCCCAAGACAGTTACAGATATACCAATACAGTATCATACCCCCAAGACAGTTACAGATGCACCAATACAGTATCATACCCCCAAGACAGTTACAGATATACCAATACAGTATCATACCCCCAAGACAGTTACAGATGCACCAATACAGTATCATAGCCCCAAGTCAGTTACAGATGCACCAATACAGTATCATACCCCCAAGACAGTTACAGATGCACCAATACAGTAACATAACCCCAAGACAGTTACAGATGCACCAATACAGTATCATATCCCCAAGACAGTTACAGATGCACCAATACAGTATCATATCCCCAAGACAGTTACAGATGCACCAATACAGTATCATACCCCCAAGACAGTTACAGATGCACCAATACAGTATCATATCCCCAAGACAGTTACAGATGCACCAATACAGTATCATACCCCCAAGACAGTTACAGATGCACCAATACAGTATCATACCCCCAAGACAGTTACATATGCACCAATATAGTATCATACTCCCAACACAGTTACATATGCACCAATACAGTAACATATCCCCAAGACAGTTACAGATGCACCAGTACAGTATCATACCCCGAAGACAGTTACAGATATACCAATACAGTATCATACCCCCAAGACAGTTACAGATGCACCAATACAGTAACATATCCCCAAGACAGTTACAGATATACCAATACAGTATCATACCCCCCCCCAGACATCTCTCGCCATAACCAGTAGAAGGGGAGGTTAGCATTTTTGTAGGGTCATTATTTTTGTTCCTCTTTAACTTTCTCACTAATCGTTATTCAGTGGGTTAAAGTACTTAAGTAAAAACACTTTAAAGTACTACTTGAGTAGTTTTTTTGGGTATCAGTACTTTACTTTTTATATTGATGACAACTTTCACTTCACTATATTCCTAATGGAAATTATGTAATTTTTACTCCATGCATTTTCCCTGACACCCAAAAGTACTCATTACATTTTGAAAGCTCAGCAGGACAGAAAATGGTCCAATTTGCACACTTACAGTTGAAGTCGGAAGTTAACATACAGCTAGGTTGGAGTCATAAAAACTAGTTTTTCAACCACTCCACAAATTTCTTGTTAACAAACTATAGTTTTGGCAAGTCGGTTAGGACATCTACTTTGTGCATGACACAAGTAATCTTTTCAACAATTGTTTAGACAGATTATTTCACTTATTCACAATTCCAGTGGGTCAGAAGTTTACATACACTAAGTTGACTGTGCCTCTAAACAGCTTGGAAAATTCCAGACAATGATGTCATGGCTTTAGAAGCTTCTGATAGGCCAATTGACATCATTTGAGTCAATTGGAGGTGTACCTGTGGATACCACTCAGGAAGGAGACTCGTTTTGTCTCCTAGAGATGAACGCACTTGGTGCGAAAAGTGCAAATCAATCCCAGAACAACAGCAAAGGACCTTGTGAAGATGCTGGAGCAAACAGGTACAAAAATATCTATATCCACAGTAAAACGAGTCCTATATCGACATAACCTGAAAGGCCGCTCAGCAAGAAAGAAGCAACTGCTCAAAAACCGCCATAAAAAAGCCAGACTACGGGTTGCAACTGCACATGGGGACAAGGATTGTACTTTTTGGAGAAATTTCCTCTGGTCTGATGAAACAAAAATAGAACTGTTTGGCCATAATGACCATCATTATGTTTGAAGGAAAAAGGGGGAGGCTTGCAAGCCGAAGATCACCATCCCAACCTCGAAGCACGGGGGTGGCAGCATCATGTTATGGGGGTGCTTTGCTGCAGGAGGGACTGGTGCACTTCACAAAATAGATGGCATCATGAGGCAGGGAAAATTATGTGGATATATTCAAGCAACATCTCAAGACATCAGTCAAGAAGTTAAAGCTTGGTCGCAAATTGGTCTTTCAAATGGACAATGACCCCAAGCATACTTCCAAAGTTGTGTCAAAATGGCTTAAGGACCACAAATTCAAGGTATTGGAGTGGCCATCACAAAGCCCTGACCTCAATCCTATAGAAAATGTGTGGGCAGAACTGAAAAAGCGTGTGCGAGCAAGGAGGCCTACAAATCTGACTCAGTTACACCAGCTCTGTCAGGAGGAATGGGCCAAAATTCACCTAACTTATTGTGGGAAGATTGTAGAAGGCTACCCTAAACGTTTGACCCAAGTTAAACAATTTAAAGCCAATGCTACTAAATACTAATTGAGTGTATGTAAACTTCTGACCCACTGAGAATGTGATGAAAGAAATAAAAGCTGATATAAATAATTCCCTCTACTATTATTCTGACATTTCATATTCTTAAAATAAAGTGGTGATCCTAACTGACCTAAGACAGGGTATTTTTACTAGGATTAAATGTCAGGAATTGTGAAAAACTGAGTTTAAATGTATTGGCTAAGGTGTCATAAGCGTCGTAAGGGACAGACCAAGGCGCAGCGGGTATAGTGCTCATCTTCTTTCTTTCTTTATATATTTAGAGAGAACACTCAAACAAAATAAACAAACGACGAAACAGTTCCGTAAGGCACATAGGCTATACCGAAAACAACCACCCACAAACCCAAAGGAAAAAAGGGCTGCCTAAGTATGGCTTCCAATCAGAGACAACGAAAGACACCTGCCTCTGATTGGAAACCAAACTCGGCCACACATAGAAAACGAACCTAGAAAATGAAAACTAGAACAAATCCCCTCTAAATAAACCAACCCCAAAACACACAAAAACAACACCCCCTGCCATGCCCTGACCATACTACAATGACAAATGATCCCTTTACTGGTCAGGACGTGACACTAAGGTGTATGTAAACTTCCGACTTTAGCTGTATCAAGAGAACATCTCTGGTCATCCCTACTGCCTCTGATCTGGCGGACTCACCAAACATAATTGCTTTTTTTTAGATGATGTCTGAGTGTTGGAGTGTGACCCTGGCTATCCATAAATAAAATAAAAAATAAAATTGTGCCGTCTGGTTTGTTTTAAATGATTCGGACTTTTACTTTTGATATTTAAGTATATTTTAGCAACTACATTTACCTTTGATACTAAATTATATTTAAAGCCAAATACTTTTTGACTTTTTCTGAAGTAGTATTTTACTGGGTGACTTTCCCTTTACTTGAGTCATTTTCTATTAAGGTATCATTACTTTTACTCAAGTATGAGAATTGAGTACTTTTCTCACCACTGTCATTATTCACGACTCAAAAGGATAAACAGTTAAAACAAATTTCTGTGAAAATAACCTCAAATAAAAGGTGACATTCTGTACTGTCACCTCATCTGAAACATTTGATCTCAAATTCAAAATGCTGGAGTATAGAGACACATTTACAAATGTTATGAGCACAAGAGTATAGGTGCTTATTTACAGTGATAGCAATTCTTCTCTGTTGTCATTGAATTGACAGGATAAGGTGAAGTATAGAGCCTGGTTAAATCTTTATGGCACTCTTGTTGAATAAGTGGAACTGTGGCATTGCTGCACATGATTATGAGAAACATTATGACATGTGTGAGACATTTAGTTACAGATTCTTGAAGATTATTACAAATCAGATAGGACATCAGATGATCCACACCAAGCTTTTTACTCTCTTATTTTCTAGTAGTCCTCTGTAACTCAGTTAGTAGAACATGGTCCTCTGTAACTCAGTTAGTAGAACATGGTCCTCTGTAACTCAGTTAGTAGAACATGGTCTTCTGTAACTCAGTAGAACATGGTCCTCTGTAACTCAGTTAGTAGAACATGGTCCTCTGTAACTCAGTTAGTAGAACATGGTCCTCTGTAACTCAGTTAGTAGAACATGGTCCTCTGTAACTCAGTTAGTAGAACATGGTTTTCTGTAACTCAGTTAGCAGAACATGGTTTTCTGTAACTCAGTTAGTAGAACATGGTCCTCTGTAACTCAGTTAGTAGAACATGGTCCTCTGTAACTCAGTAAGTAGAACATGGTCCTCTGTAACTCAGTTAGTAGAACATGGTCCTCTGTAACTCAGCTGGTACAGAATGAACCTCTGCAGCTCATTTGGTAGAGCATGGTGCTTGCAATGCCAGGATACTGGGTTTGATTCCCGGGACCACCTATATGTAAAATGTATGCAAGCATGACTGTAAGTGGCTTTGGTTAAATTGATTAAATACATTGTTTTCCTTTTCAATCTACACACAATACCCCATAATGACAAAGCAAAAACCATATTTACATAAGTATTTACACCCTTCGCTATGAGACTTGACATTGAGCTCAGGTGCATCCTGTTACCATTGATCATCCTTGAGATGATTCTACAACTTGACTGGTGTCCACCTGTGGTAAATTCAATTGATTGGACATGATTTGGCAAGGTACACACGTGTCTACACTTGACAGTGCATGTCAGCATAAACCAAGCAATGAGGTCGAAGGAATTGTCCGTAGACCTCTGAGACAGGATTGTGTCGAGGCACAGATCTGGGGAAGGGTACCAAATCATTCCTGCAGCATTGAAGGTCCCCAAGAACACAGTGGCCTCCACCATTCTTAAATGGAAGAGATTTGGAACCACCAAGACTCTTCCTAGAGCTGGCCAAACTGAGAAATCAGGGGAGAAGGTTCTTGGACAGGGAGGTGACCAAGAACCTGATGTTCACTCTGACAGAGCTCTAGAGTTCCTCTGTGGAGGTCCACCATCTCTGCAGCACTCCACCGATCAGGCCTTTATGGTAGAGTGGCCAGACGGAAGCCACTTCTCAGTAAAAGGCATATCACAGCCCGCTTGGAGTTGGCCAAAAGGCACCTAAAAGGACTCTGACCATGAGAAACAAGATTCTCTGGTTTGATGAAACCGAGATTGAACACTTTGGCCTGAATGCCAAGCGTCACGTCTGGAGATAGCCTGGCACCATCCCTACAGTGAAGCATGGTGGTGGCAGCATCATGCTGTGGGGATGTTTTTCACGGCAGTGACTGGGAGACTAGTAAGGATTGAGGGAAAGATGAACGGAGCAAAGTACAGAGAGATCCTTGATGAAAACCTGCTCCAGAGCACTCAGGACCTCAGACCCGATCGAAGGCTCACCTTCCAACAGGAAAACGACCATAAGCACACAGCCAAGTCAACTCAGGAGTGGCTTCGGGACAGATCTCTGAATGTCCTTGAGTGGCCCAGCCAGAGCCCGGACTTGAACCCCATTGAACATCTATGGAGAGACCTGAAAATTGCTGTGTAGCAACGCTCCCCATCCACCCTGACAGAGATTAAGAGGATCTGCAGAGAAGAATGGGAGACACTCCCTAATTACAGGTGTGCCAAGCTTGTGGCGTCATACCCAAGAAGTGTCTCTGTAATCGATGCCAAATGTGCTTCAACAAAGTACTGAGTAAATGGTCTGAATACTTACTGTATGTAAATGTAATATTGCAGTTTTTTTCTTTCTTAAATTTGCAAATATTTCTAAAAAGCTGTTTTTGCTTTTTCATCATGGGATATTTTGTGTAGATTGATGAGGGGGAAAAAACAATGTAATATATTTTTTAATAAGGCTGTAACTTAACAAAATGTGGAAAAAGTTGAGGGGTCTGAATACTTTTTGAATGCTCTGTATATTATATATTATTATATATTCTAATTACAAATGTTCTCCCACAACTAAGAACCAAGAAAAATTAAGATAAATGAACGACTCACAGAGCGAAACTATTCTGTTCCAACTGAAGGTGAATGGTGTTTTTCCAAGTTACTTTCCTCACTAATCCCAGGGGATGATTCCCCACTGCTAAGGGTGATTCCCCTGTGTTCAGTGCTCTGGGTAAAGGGGGCACAGCGGGCATGCAGCCCTGGCATATGGGGTGTTAAGGTGTATGTGTTAACAAGCGAGTGCAAATGGGTTCACCCAACATGCAAATAGCCCTCCTCCCATATTCATCATCATGCGCAATCTGTGTTGTGAATAGCTGCAACAGTACAGCATGTATGAAACATTTCCCACTGTGACTATTAAAACCTACCCAAACCAGAAACCATGGATAGATGGCAACATTCACACTAAACTGAAAGCGCGAACCATTTCATTTAACCATGGCAAGGTGACTGGGAATATGGTCGACTACAAACAGTGTAGTCATTCACACCTAACAGGCAAAACGTCAGTACAGAGACAAAGTGGAGTCGCAATTCTACGGCTCAGACACAAGACGTGTGTGGCAGGGTCTACAGACAATCACGGATAACAAAGGAAAAACCAGCCACATCGTGGACACCGACGTCTTGCTCCAGGACAAGCGAAACACCTTCTTCACCCTCTTTGAGGATAACACAGTGCCATCGACGCGGCCTGCTGCCCAGGACTGTGGGCTCTCGTTCTCCGTGGCCGACATGAGTAAGACATTTAAGCGTCTACCCTCGCAATGCTTCCAGCCCAGACGGCATCCCTAGCCCCATCCTCAGAGCATGTGCAGACCAGCTGGCTGGAGTGTTTACAGACGTATTCAATCTCTCCCTATCCCAGTCTGCTGTCCCCACTTGCTTCAAGATGTCCACCATTGTTACTGTACCCAAGAAAGCAAAAGTAACTGAACTAAATGACTATCGTCCTCCAGCACTCACTTCTGTCATCATGAAGTGCTTTGAGAGGCTAGTTAAGGATCATATCACCTCCACTATACCCAACACCCTAGACCCACTGCAATCTGCATACCGCCCCAATAGACCCACAGATGATGCAATCGCCATCGCACTGCACACTGTCCTATCCCAAGTTTGAGGTCACTTAGAAATGTCCTTGTTTTTCCAGCTACAATAGTCATTTAGAACCTTAACAATGTCTACACTGTACTTCTGATCAATTTGATGTTATTTTAATGGACAAAAACATTTGCTTTTCTTTCAAAAACAAGGACATTTCTAAGTGAACTTTTGAACGGTAGTGTATGTAAGAATGCTGTTCATTGACGATAGCTCAGCCTTCAACAGCATAGTACCCTCCAAGCTCATTATCAAGCTCGGGGGCCCTGGATCTGAACCCCCCCCCCCCCCCCCCCCATGCAACTGGGTACTGGACTTCCTGACGGGCCGCCCCCTTGTGGTGAAGGTAGGAAACAACACCTCCACTTCGCTGATCCTTAACATGTGTGCTCAGCCCCCTCCTGTACTCCCTATTCGCCCATGACTGCGTGGCCACACATGCCTCCAACTCAATCATCAACTTTGCAGATTACACAACCATAGTAGGCTTGATTACCAACAATGGTGAGACATCCTACAGGGAGGAGGTGTGGCCCTGGCGGAGTGGTGCCAGGAAAATAACCTTTCTCTCAATGTCAACGAAATAAAGGAGCTCATCGTGGACTTCAGGAAACAGCAGAGGGAGCACGCCCCTATCCACATTGATGGGACCGCAGTTGAGAAGGTGGAAAGCTTCAAGTTCCTCGGCGTACACTTCACTAACAATCTGAAATGGTCCATCCACACAGTGTGGTAAAGAAGGAGCAAAAGCGCCTCTTCAACCTCAGGAGGCTGAAGAAATTTGGCTTGGCCCCTAAGACCCTCACAAACTTTTACAGATGCACAATTTAGAGCATCCTGTCCGGCTGTATCACCGCATGGTACGGCAACTGCACCGTCCACAACCGCAGGGCTCTCCAAAGGGTGGTGCGGTCTGACCGTCGCATCACCGGGGGCACACTGCCTGCCCTCCAGAACACCTACAGCACCCGATGTCACAGGAAGGCCAAAAAGATCAAGGACATCAACCACCCGAGCCACTGCCTGTTTACCTCGTTATCATCCAGAAGGCGAGGTCAGTACAGGTGCATCAAAGCTGGGACCGAGAGACTGAAAAACAGCTTCTATCTCAAGGCCATCAGACTGTTAAATAGCCATCACTAGCCTGCTACCACCCGGCTACTCAATCCTGCACCTTAGAGGCTGCTGCCCTATATACATAGACTTGGGATCACTGGTCACTTTAATAATGGAACACTAGTCACTTTAATAATGTTTGCATACTGCTTTACTCATCTCATATGTCTGTACTGTATTCTATTCTACTGTATTTTAGTCAATGTCACTCTGATATTGCTCGTCCTAATATTTATATATTTCTTAATTCCATTATTTTACTTTTAGATTTGTGTGTATTATTGTTAGATATTACTGCACTGTTGGAGCTAGGAACACAAGCGTTTCGCTACACCCGCAATAACATCTGGTAAATGTCTGTATGTGACCAATAAAATTTGATTTGATTTGATTTGGAAAATCAGCTTTATTTATTTGTACATTTGGGGAGCGAATGCCAAGCTACACAGGGGTTTTATCACACAATGTTTTTGCACCTACATTTATTTATTTATTACAGTATTTCTGTGTTTTTTTGCCAGGATATTGGGGAGAGATAGCCGAGAAACAAAGCCGGCGGTATTATTAAAAGGAACACAATTCGATGATTTGAAACAGCCTAGTTATCTGGCTATAACAAAATTTTGCTCAGAGAATGTATCAGGAACAAACATGCATTGTGGTTCGATATTTGATCTGTAATTTTATTAAAAGAAGCATTTTAAACTTAGGTCCTTATTTTAGGCAATGTTTTTAATTATAGTGAAAATTATATCAAATCAATGAGTGATTAATCGAGAATAGAAAAATCCTAAACAAAACAACACTGTTGTGATAAAGGGTTAATAGTGTTTAATAAAAACAAACGTTTTATCAGAGTAGGTATTATCTATTCACAGATTCATTTTGATTTAGTTAGTATAATTTAATTTAATGATACTATAGAAAGCAATAGTTTGTTGGATGATAGAAGAGATTCATCAACAGGTACATTTTTCCTTCCGTAACAGGAATTAAGTACAGGAGTAAGAACTTTAACTTAATCAAGCACACTTAAATTCCACTGAAACAGTTTAACTATGCTGTGCGCAATAACATTCAAACTCATTCTATAATAGGCCAAACTCTAACCAGTTGTACCATTACATTGGTATAGAAATTCCCTTTAAGAAACCGATCTACATAAGTGAAGTGAACAGTTGTTTAGGCTGTACACCCATAGAGATCCTAATCCACCACTGCTTCACTTGTTTCACCTGTCCTTCTGCCTGTCTGCACAAGAGCAACACCGTCCCTTTACCCCCTGCAGCTGCCAGCATGCTCTTTCAGCAATTTTTCACCAACTCACACACACATACTCCACACACACACTGGTGTCTTGTATCACGGACCTTTAAAGAGAGCAGTAATGTATACGCAGATGTGCCGCTAAATCTCAAGGCTTTTGTAAGCCATATGGCCCCATGAAGACTGATGGTGTGAGTGTCTGGAGAAGAGGAGAGAGAGATGAAGAGAGGGATGAAGAGAGGGATGGAGAGAGGGATGGAGAGAGGGATGGAGAGAGGAATGGAGAGAGGGGAGGAGGGAGGGATGGAGAGAGGGATGGAGAGAGGAATGGAGAGAGGGATGCAGAGAGGAATGGAGAGAGGAATGGAGAGAGGGATGGAGAGAGGGATGGAGAGAGGGATGCAGAGAGGAATAAAGAGAGGGGAGGAGAGAGGGATGGAGAGAGGAGGAGAGAGGGATGGAGAGAAGGATGGAGAGAGGGACAGATGGTCATGTCCGGTAGGGTCCAACAGATGTTGGAGCTGTGTTGGGGAAAAGGCTCCAGGAGATTGGGTAATGAAACAGCCTTGCCGCTGCCGGGGGAGACATGCGGTGACCTCACCTAGCATAACTAGCGCCTCCAGAGATGCAACCTCTCTTATCGTCACTCAATGCCTAGGTTTACCTCCACTGTACCCGCACCCTACCATACCCCTGTCTCTACATTATGCCCTGAATCTATCCTACTACTCCCAGAAATCAAATCCTTTTATTCTCTGTTCCCAACGCACTAGACGACCAGTTCTGATAGCCTTTAGCCGTACCCTCATCCTACTCCTCCTCTGTTCCTCGGGTGATGTAGAGGTTAACCCAGGCCCTGTGTGTCCCCAGGTGCTCTCATTTCTTGACTTCTGTAACTGTAAAAGCCTTGGTTTCATGCATGTTAACATCAGAAGCCTCCTCCCTAAGTTTGTTTTACTCACTGCTTTAGCACACTCCGCCAACCCTGATGTCCTTGCTGTGTCTGAATCCTGGCTTAGGAAGGCCACCAAAAATTTGGACATTTCCATCCCCAACCACAACATTTTCCGTCAAGATAGAACTGCCAAATGGGGAGGAGTTGCAATCTACTGCAGAGATTGCCTGCAAAGTTCTGTCATACTTTCCAGGTCTATGCCCAAACAGTTCGAGCTTCTAATTTTAAAAATGAATCTCTCCAGAAACAAGTCTCTCACTGTTTCCGCCTGTTACAGACCCCCCTCAGTTCCCAGCTGTGCCCTGGACTCCATATGTGAATTGATTGCCCCCATCTATCTTCAGAGTTCGTTCTGTTAGGTGATCTAAACTGGGATATGCTTAACACCCCGGCTGTCCTACAATCTAACTAGATTCCCTCAATCTCACACAAATTATCAAGGAACCCAACAGGTACAACCCTAAATCCATAAACATGGGCACCCTCATAGATATTATCCTGACCAACTTGCCCTCCAAATACACCTCTGCTGTTTTCAACCAAGATCTCAGCGATCACTGCTTCATTGCCTGCATCCGTAATGGGTCTGCGGTCAAACGACCACCCCTCATCACTGTCAAACGCTCCCTAAAACACTTCTGTGAGCAGGCCTTTCTAATCGACCTGGCCCGGGTATACTGGAAGGAAATTGACCTCGTTCTGTCAGTAGAGGATGGCTGGTTGTTCTTTAAATGTAATTTCCTCACCATCTTAAATAAGCATGCCCCTTTCAAAAATGTAGAAATAAGAACAGATATAGCCCTTGGTTCACTCCAGACCTGACTGCCCTCGACCAGCACAAAAACATCCTGTGGCGTACTGCACTAGCATCGAATAGTGCCCGCGATATGCAACTTTTTAGGGAAGTCAGGAACCAATACACACAGTCAGGAAAGAAAAGGCTAACTTTTTCAAACAGACTTAGGATATGTGGACAACTACAAATACCTAAGTGTCTGGCTAGACTGTCCTTCCAGACTCATAGCATCTCCAATCCAAAATGAAATCTAGAATCGGCTTCCTATTTCGCAACAAAGCCTCCTTCACTCATGCTGCCAAACATACCCTCGTAAAACTGACTATCCTACGGACACTCGACTTCGGTGATGTAATTTACAAATTAGCCTCCAACACTCTACTCACCAAAGCCCCATATACCACCCACCACTGCGACCTGTATGCTCTCGTTGGCTGGCCCTCGCTACATATTCGTCGCCAAACCCACTGGCTCCACGTCATCTATAAGTCTTTGCTAGGTAAAGCTCCGCCTTATCTCAGCTCACTGGTCACCGTAGCAACACCCACCCGTAGCACACGCTCCAGCAGGTATATCTCACTGGTCATCCCCAAAGCCAACACCTCCTTTGGCCGCCTTCCAGTTCTCTGCTGCCAGTGACTGGAACGAATTGCAAAAATTGCTGAAGTTGGAGACTTATATCTCCCTCACTAACTTTAAGTGTCAGCTATCTGAGCAGCTAACTGATCACTGCAGCTGTAAACAGCCCATCTGTAAATAACCATCCAACTACCTACCTCATCCCTACCATCCTACCTCACTACCTAAAAGTGAAAGAAAAAAATCCCCATATTGTTTTTATTTACTTTTTTTGCTCTTTTGCCCACCGTTATTTCTACTTGCACATCATCATCTGCTCATCTATCACTCCAGTGTTAATTTGCTAAACTGTAATTACTTCGCTACTATGGCCTACGTGTTACTCTGTTTTGTTGTTTTTTGTCGCACTGCTTTGCTTTATCTTGGCCAGGTCGCAGTTGTAAATGAGAACTTGTTCTCAACTGGCCTACCTGGTTAAATAAAGGTGAAATAACATTTTTTTTAAAATAAACTTCCATCCCTCGCTCTGCCTCTGTCTCACACAGCTGGCCTGCGTAGCTGGAGGCTGAGGCTGGGCAGCCGGTTGAAAGAGCATTGTCAAATGTTGGCTTTACAGCTCCGATGATGCACGCCGGGTCACTTCCCAGAGGCATGCAAGCTGGAGTGTTGTGTTACTAACCAGAGCATTACATCAACAGACCTCACAGCATCCCGTCGTCCACAAAACGGCAACATTAGATCTTTTTCAATTAGACTTTTTCCACAGATTTCAGAGCTATGACTTCCATTGGTTTAGTTTGTGTTATCAGGGAGTTTTGTTTTGAGTAACAAAGTTTGTTATTACATTCTTGTGGTAAATTGGGTTAATTTTTACCACCAGACACAGTATGTTTTGATTGGGAGTATCTGAAAAGCTTATATTGGAGACAGTGTTTCCCCTAGGATTCTTTTCAGTACATTTTACATCATTTAGCAGACGCTCTTATCCAGAGCGACTTACAGTAGTGAATGCATACATTTAATTTAATGCATTTTTTTTCCTTTTTCGTACTGGCCCTCCGTGGGAATCAAACCCCCTACCCTGGCGTTGCAAACACCATGCTCTACCAACTGAGCCACAGGGAAGACTAACAGGAGCGGTTGCATAGGTAGCTGTTCCCATAGACTTCCAATCCCTGAGCTGACACTAGTTAGAAACTTCCTGCAAACTGCATGCAAAGACATAAAAATGGTATCCATGCACTATCCATTAAAAGCGTGTCTCGGCAGAAATATATTTTAAAAACATATTTTTTTTTGTAGTGTTAACGGGCCACCACCGCTAAATGAATATAGGGAAAACACTTAGAGAACAGGACTGTGTTAGCAAATACATTTTTCTGGGTCCACCTTTGTTTCTTTTGCCTCCGGAAACTATGAATCATGATTATAATTACATGGATTAAAGAAATGCAACTAATAAAGGATACCATTAACAAAAACAGGCCAGTCTATTCCTAACAGGTTGGGGTTAAGCGATCCATCATGGCCTCCAGGCATGACATACCATGCCAGGTTTAGGCCTAGGCAGGGTGGGTCGGGCTGGGCTGAGCTAGGGTGGGTCCTTTTATATTTAAAGGTGGTGTGGTGGGGTGCTGAGCAGTTGTAGCCGTGCTGCCCCTGGCAGTATGTTTTTAACGAGGCAAGCCAGGGCTGTCTGCCTGCATTCTTCACTCCCTCTCCTCTGCCCTCCAGCCCCCATGGTCCCCAGTCTGGGCTGAGTTGTTAGTGGTGGCTCATCTACTCCCATTCAGATGAATATTGCATCATGGCAGATTGAATATGGGTCATGCTCTTGCTAAAGATATTTTTTTTCCTGTGACAGTATAATGACCCTTATGTTACTGCAAGGTGATGCCAAATTCAGATTTCCCTTCTTTACTATTCTACTTCATTGGATTAAATTGAGTTGGTCGGAGCATCCTAATGTTATACTGTAGTATGCAGCTCCTGTACCAGCATTCAGTTCCAAAGACGTTTCCAGGAGATAATTTATTTCCAGGATACTCTTCTCATACGGAAAAGAGTGGTGATCTTATTAACACTGTCCAAACAGGCCTTATGCAAATCCCTCACTTTTTACTTTTTATTAAACCTGTTTCTAAATTCCTGGACCTATTTGTGCTTTCCAAACTGTTGGACAAGCCAAGCCAACACACAGCTGAAAACCCATCCTTCTCAGGTGGCATCGGGTTGTGCCAAGCAGGAGGAAGACTAGAAGCTCCCAGTGTAACTAGAGCCAGCCACACATCCCCAGCCCACAGCAGGGCCAGGCGCGGCCTGGGAGACCGGGCTTACCATATGCTCCCCGGGCTGGGCCTGTGTGCCGTCAGCAGGTTCCCCAGTACAAACAGAGACACAGACACTAGGTTCCCCCCTGAAACATTGCTTTAGGCCACACACAGCAGTGCTGCTCCACACTTTACTATACAAACCTGGAGATGCTCCCCTGTCCCACTACTAGCCTCCATCCTACAAACCTGGAGAGGCTCTCCTGTCCCACTGCTAGCCTCCATCCTACATCCTCCATCCTGGCTGGAAGTGTAAATGTTTGAAAGTGCTTGTGAATCAAGTCTCATTTGGCATACCTAAATAACTTTTGAATTATTTTCTAAAAGTTTGTTTTCATATGGAAATATAAAACATAAAAAATAAAAATTGATAATTTGGTGTTGCTTGGTGAGGGACTATGTCTGTCTCAGTGTGTGTCTGTCTGAATGTGTGTGTCTGTCTCAGTGTCTGTGTCTGTCTCAGTGTCTGTCTCAGTGTCTGTCTCAGTGTCTGTCTCAGTCTCAGTGTCTGTCTCAGTCTCTGTGTCTGTCTCAGTGTCTGTCTCAGTCTCAGTGTCTGTCTCAGTCTCAGTGTCTGTCTCAGTCTCAGTGTCTGTCTCAGTGTCTGTCTCAGTGTCTGTCTCAGTCTCAGTGTCTGTCTCAGTCTCTGTGTCTGTCTCAGTGTCTGTCTCAGTCTCAGTGTCTGTCTCAGTCTCAGTGTCTGTCTCAGTCTCGGTGTCTGTCTCAGTCTCGGTGTCTGTGTCTGTCTCAATGTCTGTGTCTGTCTCAGTTTCTGTGTCTGTCTCAGTGTCTGTGTCTGTCTCAGTGTCTGTCTCAGTCTCAGTGTCTGTCTCAGTCTCAGTGTCTGTCTCAGTCTCAGTGTCTGTCTCAGTCTCAGTGTCTGTCTCAGTCTCAGTGTCTGTCTCAGTGTCTGTCTCAGTCTCAGTGTCTGTCTCAGTGTCTGTGTCTGTCTCAGCGTCTGTGTCTGTCTCAGTGTCTGTGTCTGTCTCTTATTAAAACATTTTATTTCACCTTTATTTAACCGGGTAGGCTAGTTGAGAACAAGTTCTCATTTACTGCAACCTGGCCAAGATAAAGTAAAGCAGTGCGACACAAACAACACAGAGTTACACGTGGAATAAACAAACATACAGTCAATAATACAGTAGAAAAAGTCTGTATAGAGTATGTGCAAATTAGGTAAGACAAAGGAGGTAAGGCAATAAATAGGCCATGGTGGCGAAGTAATTACAATATACCAATTAAACACTGGAGTTGTGTGTGTGTCTGTCTCAGTGTGTGTGTGTGTGTGTGTGTGTGTCTGTCTCAATGTGAGTCTGTCTCAGTGTTTGTGTCCGTCTCTGTGTGTCTATCTCAGTGTGGGTCTGTGTGTGTGTGTGTGTGTGTGTGTGTGTGTGTGTGTGTGTGTGTGTGTGTGTGTCTCAGTGTGTGTGTGTGTCTCAGTGTGTGTGTGTCTCAGTGTGTGTGTGTCTCAGTGTGTGTGTGTGTGTGTCTGTCTCAGTGTGTGTTGGTCTCAGTGTGTGTGTGTGTGTGTGTGTGCGTCTCAGTGTGTGTGTATCAGTGTGTGTTTCTCAGTGTGGGTGTGTGTGTGTGTGTGTGTGTGTGTATAAGTGTTTGTTTCTCAGTGTGGGTGTGTGTGTCTCAGTGTGCATGTATAAGTGTTTGTTTCTCAGTGTGTGTGTGTGTGTGTGTATGTGTATAAGTGTTTGTTTCTCAGTGTGGGTGTGTGTGTCTCAGTGTGCATGTATAAGTGTTTGTTTCTCAGTGTGGGTGTGTCTCAGTGTGTGTCTCAGTGTCTCAGTGAATCCATCCTGTCTTCAGTTAGTCTGGGAGCCAGCAGATGGTGTCCTTTCACCAGGTCAGCGGGGAGGCCTGAGTTTGGCCACCTCTGCCATCTATCTACCTCCCCTACACCCACCCAGCAGCGGGCAGAGCACAGACAGCAGTGGGCACTGGCCAGCCAGTCATCCAGCCAACCAGCCTGGGCAGGGGGAGAGCCCAGCGCTAAGCTGTATTAAAAACCTAATTAAGTTGTGTGCCAGTAAATGTAGGGCAGTTTTTGGATTTGATGCTTTATCTGCTGGACAGGCCCCTAATTTAATCAGAACCCCATTGTGATTGCTTCTTCAGAGGAGTTTGCCCTCCCTTTTTCACCTTCCGTCCTCACTCCTCCTTAGTGCCCTGAGGTGGGGTTGAAGCATCTGGGCTCGGGTTGAGGCAGCTTGGTTGGGGTTGAGGTGTCTGGGCTGGGTATGAAATATCTAGGCTGGGGTTGAGGTTGCCTGGGCTTGGGTTGAGGCAGCTGGGTTTGGGGTTGAGGCAGCTGGGTTTGGGGTTGAGGCAGCTGTTTTTCCATTTGAGACTGCTGGGTTTGAAATATATGGGCTGGGGTTGAGGCATCTGGGTTGGATTTGAAACATCTGGGCTGGGGTAGAGGCGTCTGGGTTGGGGTTGAAGCAGCTGTGTTTGGGGTTGAGACTGCTGGGTTTGAAAAAGTGGCTAGGATTGAGGCGTCTGGGTTGGGGTTAAAGCATCTGGGCTGGGGTTGAGGCAGCTTGGTTGGGGTTGAGGCGTCTGGGCACTTTTTGAAGCATCTGGGCTGGGGTTGAGACGTCTGGGCTTGGGTTGAGGCAGCTGTGTTTGGGGTTGAGGCAGCTGTGTTTGGGGTTGAGACAGCTGTGTTTGGGGTTGAGACCAAACACACCAAGACAGTTGTGAAGAGGGCACAACAAAACCTTTTCCCCTCCACGAGACTGAAAAGATTTGGCATGGGTCCCCAGATCCTCATAAAGTTCTACAGCTGCAACATCGAGAGCATCCTGACTGGTTGCATCACCGCCTGGTATGGCAACTGCTCGGCATCTGACCATAAGGTGCTACAGAGGGTTGCGCGTATGGCCCAGTACATCACTGGGGCCAAGTTTCCTGCAATCCAGGTGGTGTCAGAGGAAAGCCCATAAAATTGTCAGAGACTCCAGTCACCCAAGTTATGGACTGTTTTCTCTGCTACTGCACGGCAAGCAGTACCGGGGCACCAAGTCTTGGACCAAAAGGCTCCTTAACAGCTTCTACCCCCAAGCCATACGACTGCTGAACAATTAGTCAAATGGCCACCGGATTATTACATTGACCCCCCCCCCCCCCTATTTTTTTTGTACACTGCTGCTACTTGCTGTTTATTATCTATGCATAGTCACTTCACCCCTACCGACATGTGCAAATTATCTCTAACCTCTACCCCCGCACACTGACTCGGTACTGGTACCCCCTGTATATAGCCTCGTTATTGTTATGTTATTGTGTTAGTTTTGTAATTTTTTACCTTAGTTAACTCTTCTTGAACTGCACTGTTGGTTAAGTAAGTAAGTAAGCATTTCACGGTAAGGTCTATACATTCCACAAATATAGATGAGGTTGGGTGGAAAAAGGACTGGGAGGGAGAAACATATTTTTGTCATGGTCAAAGAAACTCAAAAGGGGTCATTATACAAATGAATACAAATTTTGATCCGATTGTGCAAACTGTAAACAGATCTGCAAGGAAAATGTATTATTTTAAATATGCTATTAGACCAAAAACAGATCTGGCTAATTAATCTATATGGGCCAAATAATGATGAGCCACACTTGTTTGGAAATATATATAATAATCTATTGCGCTCACAAGCAACGCAAGAATCTATTATTATGGTGGAAGATTATAATACGGTTTTAAGTACCTCAATGGATAGTAAAGGAAATCATTCTACAAACTATCACCCTCAAGCACTTAAGGAGATTAGAAAGATCATGGATACATTAGAACTAGTGGATATATGGAGGTTGAAAAACCCTGACCTAGTGAGATATACATGGTGGAGGCTTAGTCAAGCTAGCCGTCTTCATTACTTCCTAGTCTTGTTCTTGCTGGCATCAAAAGTAAAACAAGCATTAATAGGAGAACGAATGCAATTGGACCACCATCTAATTGGCCTCCATATAACTCTTATAGAATTTCCACATGGATGTGGATATTGGAAATTGAATCAAAGCCTATTCAATGACAATTTCTTCTTAACTAAGACAAAATAATTCATAATTTACTTTTTTTGCACAACATAGGTACAGCAGATCCCCTTATTGTATGGGACACTTTCAAGTGTACTTTTAGAGGCCATTCAATACAATACACATCATTAAAAGCAAAGCAGATTGGGTCAAAAGAGATTAGACTAATAAAGGAAATAGAGGAAGTAACAGCGCAGGTAATGGACACTGTACTATAGAGGCACAAAATAGTTAAGGGGAAAAACTAAAAGAAATGGAGGTACTTATTTAAGAATGATCAAGTGTAATGTGTTACAAAAATAAAGCGAATTGGATGGAAAATCGGACAGAAATTCTACCAAAAATTATTTACAGAAACTCATTACAAATGATTGAGTTATCCATGATTCAACAAATTTTATTTTGAAAGAGGAAGCAAAATATTTTAAGCATATGTTTTCTTTTCAGTCTCCTCCATTTCCACTGAATGATGTTAACTGTAAGGATTTCTTTCCTAATAATAGTAATTATGTAAAATTAACAAATTTACAGAAAGACCGGTGTGAAGGCCAACTTACAGAAGAGGAACTTTTTGAGGCAATAAAATATTTTCAGTCTGGAAAAACACGAGGGCTTGACGATATACCAGTAGAGGTATATCAGACCTTTTTGATGTACTCAAAGATCCATTATTAGCATGTTTTAATGACTCTTATACAAATGGTAGACTTTCAGGTACTCAACAAGAAGGTCTGATTTCATTACTACTAAAACAGGACCCAGGTGGTAAGTATAAATATCCAGTCCATTTAAAAAACTGGAGCCTCTAACATTTCATTATTGTGATGTAAAAATCCTGGCAAAAGGCATAGCACATAGAATAAAAGAGGTTACACCAGATATTGTTCATCCTGATCAGACAGGTTTTTTTACATGGACGATATATTAGAGATAATATACGACAATTACTTGAAACAATTGAACATTATGAAACCTTGAAGATACCAGGTCTGGTCTTCATAGCAGATTTTGAAAAGGTGTTTGGCAAAGTACGACTAGAATTTATATATAAATGCCTGGATTACCTTCATTTTGGTGAATCTCTTCTACAATGCGTTAAAATTATGTACAGAAATCCCAGATGTAAAATAGTAAACAATGGTTACTTCTCAGAAAGTATTGAGCTTTTAAGAGGAGTAAAACAAGGCTGTTCGTTGTCTCCATATCTATTTATTATGGCCATTTCTGTTAAAATTAGATCCAACAAAAACATCAAGGGGATAGAAATCCATGGGATGAAAACAAAAGTGTCCATGTATGTTGATGACTCTAGTTCTTTCTTAAGTCCACAATCTGGATCCCTGCACAGTCTCATTGAAGATCTTGATCACTTTTCTAGCCTCTCCGGATTAAAACATAATTATGACAAGTGTACCATAGTACGTATTGGACCGTAAAAAAATGCAGTGTTTAAACTACCTTGTAGTTTACCAATAAAATTGGCAGATGGTGAAGTAGACATACTTCGTATTCACATCTCAAAAAATATAAATGAACTTACCACAATTAATTTCAATGGAAAGTTAGCAAAATAGGTAAGATTTTGCAACCATGGAGAGGAAAATACTTGTCTATTTATGGAAAAATTATGTTAATTTACTCTTTGGTCCCATCACAGTTTACTTTTTTACTAATGTCATTGCCAACTCCAGATGATTCGTTTTTAAAATGACATGAGAAAAAAATATTTAATTTAATTTGGAATGCTAAGCCAGACAAAATTAATCGCGTCTATTTATATAATGAATATGAGTTTTGGGGGCTAAAATGATGAAATATTAAAGCTTTAAACCTCTCACTAAAAGCTTCACTCATACATAAGTTATACTTAAACCCAAACTGGTTCTCCATTAGATTATTAAGAAAAGCTCATCCTTTGTTCAAAAACAGCTTTTTGCCTTCATACAGATTACAACTTCTCATTTCCGACTAATTGAAAAGGACATTTTGTTTAAAGTATCGCCCTTTCTTAAACAAGCCATACAAAGCTGGTTACAATTTCAGTTTTTTCCTCCAGTTTTTTTCTTCAGTTTTTTCCTCTATCCTCCAGATAGAACAAATATTACAACAAATGTTATGGTTCAACTCAAATACACTGCTCAAAAAAATAAAGGAAACACTTAAACAATAAAATGTAAGTCCAAGTCAATCACACTTCTGTGAAATCAAACTGTCCACTTAGGAAGCAACACTGATTGACAATAAATTCCACATGCTGTTGTGCAAATGGAATAGACAACAGGTGGAAATTATAGGCAATTAGGAAGACACCCCCAATAAAGGAGTGGTTCTGCAGGTGGTGACCACAGACCACGTCTCAGTTCCTATGCTTCCTGGCTGATGTTTTGGTGACTTGCGAATGCTGGCGGTGCTTTCACTCTAGTGGTAGCATGAGACGGAGTCTACAACCCACACAAGTGGCTCAGGTAGTGCAGCTCATCCAGGATGGCACATCAATGCGAGCTGTGGCAAGAAGGTTTGCTGTGTCTGTCAGCGTAGTGTCCAGAGCATGGAGGCGCTACCAGGAGACAGGCCAGTACATCAGGAGACGTGGAGGAGGCCGTAGGAGGGCAACAACCCAGCAGCAGGACCACTACCTCCGCCTTTGTGCAAGGAGGAGCAGGAGGAGCACTGCCAGAGCCCTGCAAAATGACCTCCAGCAGGCCACAAATGTGCATGTGTCTGCTCAAACGGTCAGAAACAGACTCCATGAGGGTGGCTTACAGCCCAACACCGTGCAGGACGTTTGGCATTTGCCAAAGAACACCAAGATTGGCAAATTCGCCACTGGCGCCCTGTGCTCTTCACAGATGAAAGCAGGTTCACACTGAGCACATGTGACAGACGTGACAGAGTCTGGAGACGCCGTGGAGAACGTTCTGCTGCCTGCAACATCTTTCAGCATGACCGGTTTGGAGGTGGGTCAGTCATGGTGTGGGGTGGCATTTCTTTGGGGGGCCGCACAGCCCTCCATGTGCTCGCCAGAGACAGCCTGACTGCCATTAGGTACCAAGATGAGATCCTCAGACCCCTTGTGAGACCATATGCTGGTGCGGTTGGCCCTGGGTTCCTCCTAATGCAAGACAATGCTAGACCTCATGTGGCTGGAGTGTGTCAGCAGTTCCTGCAAGAGGAAGGCATTGATGCTATGGACTGGCCCACCTGTTCCCCAGACCTGAATCCAGTTGAGCACATCTGGGACATCATGTCTCGCTCCATCCACCAACGCCACGTTGCACCACAGACTGTCCAGGAGTTGGTCGGATGCTTTAGTCCAGGTCTGGGAGGAGATCCCTCAGGAGACCATCCGCCACCTCATCAGGAGCATGCCCAGGCGTTGTAGGGACGTCATACAGGCACGTGGAGGCCACACACACTACTGAGCCTCATTTTGACTTGTTTTAAGGACATTACATCAAAGTTCGATCAGCCTGTAGTGTGGTTTTCCACTTTAATTTTGAGTGTGACTCCAAATCCAGACCTCCATGGGTTGATAAATTGGATTTCCATTGATTATTTGGTTTGATTTTGTTGTCAGCACATTCAACTATGTAAAGAAAAAAGTATTTAATAAGATTATTTCATTCATTCAGATCTAGGATGTGTTATTTTAGTGTTCCCTTTATTTTTTTGAGCAGTGTACATTGATGAATAAAAAAACATTCTTTATGGAAAAAAATGTTTAAAAATTATATTAGATTTATGAATGACATTATGAATAGAAATGGAGGAGTTATGTCACATATGCAGTTATCGAAAATATATGGGAATATCTTCTCAATCCAAATTTACAACCAACTGATTGCAGCACAGTCTTCGTGCTATGATGGGGTCTAAAAACAGACTGAAGCGTTTCGTATACATTGTTTGTCTTCAGGAAGGCAGTGAGTTGCTGCGCAACAGCTTTTTCAAAAATGTTTGTGAGGAATGGGAGATTTGATATAGGCCGATAGTTTTTTATATATTCTGGTTCAAGGTTTGGCTTTTTCAAGAGAGGCTTTATTACTGCTACTTTTAGTGAGTTTGGTACACATCCGGTGGATAGGGAGCCATTTATTATGTTCAACATAGGAGGTCCAAGCACAGGAAGCAGCTCTTTCAGTAGTTTAGTTGGAATAGGGTCCAGTATGCAGCTTGAAGTTTTAGAGGCCATGACTATTTTCATCAATGTGTTGAGAGATTTAGTATTAAAAAACTTGAGTGTCTCCCTTGATCCTAGGTCTTGGAAGTGTTGTGCAGACTCAGGACAACTGAGCTTTGGAGAAATACGCAGATTTAAAGAGGAATCCGTAATTTTCTTTATAATGATCATGATATTTTCATCAAAGAAGTTCATGAATTTATTACTGCTGAAGTGAAAGTCATCCTCTCTTGGGGAATGCTGCTTTTTAGTTAGCTTTACGACAGTATCAAAAATAAATGTAGGATTGTTCTTATTCTCTTATTAATGAAGTTGGAAAAATAGGATGATTGAGCAGCTGAGGGCTCTTTGATACTGCACAGTACTGTCTTTCCAAGCTAATCAGAAGATTTCCAGTTTGGTGTAGTGCCATTTCCGTCCCAATTTTCTGGAAACTTGCTTCAGGGCTCTGATATTTTCTGTATACCATGGAGCTAGTTTCTTACGACAAATGTTTTTTGTTTTTAGGTGTGCTACTGCATCTAGGGTATTACGCAACGTTAAATGAAGTTCCTCTGTTAGGTGGTTAACCGATTGTTGTACTCTGACTTTCTTGGTTATGTGGAGGGAGTCTGGAAGGTTATCTAGGAATCTTTGGGTTGTCTGAGAATTTATAGCATGGCTTTTGATTATCCTTGGTTGGGGTCTGAGCAGATTGTTTTTTACTATTGCAAACATAATTAAACGGTGGTCTGATAGTCTGATTCATCCATGGGAGAAATTTCCAAATGCCTGAAGGTACCACGTTCATCTGTACAAACAATAGTATGCAAGTATAAACACCATGGGACCATGCAGCCGTCATACTGCTCAGGAAGGAGACGCGTTCTGTCTCTTAGAGATGAACGTACTTTGGTGCGAAAATTGCAAATCATTCCCAGAACAACAGCAAAAGACCTTGTGAAGATGCTGGAGGAAACACGTACAAAAGTATCTATATCCACAGAAAATGAGTGCTATATCGACATAACCTGAAAGGCCGCTCAGCAAGGAAGAAGCCACTGCTCCAAAACCACAATAAAAAAGCCAGACTACAGGTTGCAACTGCACATGGGGACAAAGATTGTACTTTTTGGATAAATAACCTCTGGTCTGATGAAACAAAAGTAGAACTGTTTGCCCATAATGACCGTTGTTATGTTTGGAGGAAAAAAGGGGGAGGCTTGCAAGCCGAAGAACACCATCCCAACCGTGAAGCACGGGTGTGGCAGCATCATGTTGTGGGGGGTGTTTTTCTGCAGGAGGGACTGGTGCACTTCACAAAATAGATGGTATCATGAGGCAGGAAAATTATGTGGATATAATGAAGCAACATCTCAAGACATCAGTCAGGAAGTTAAAGCTTGGTCGCAAATGGGTCTTCCAAATGGACAATGACCACAAGCATACTTCCAAAGTTGTAGCAAAATGGCTTAAGGACAACAAAGACAAGGTATTGGAGGGGCCATCACAAAGCCCTGACCTCAATCCTATAGAAAATGTGTGGGCAGAACTGGGAATGTGATGAAAGAAATAAAAGCTGAAATAAATATTTCTCTCTATATCGTGGTGGAAAGGGCAATAGAGGATAAAATGAATAAGTTCTCTCTTCGAGGTCACAATAGTTACATAGTCTTTCCTCTTCCATTTCACCACAATACCTGTTTCATTATGCAGAGACAATATCCCTGATCTTACCTGTTTCAATACGCAGAGACAATATCCCTGATCTTACCTGTTTCAATACACAGAGACAATATCCCTGATCTTACCTGTTTCAATACACAGAGACAATATACCTGATCTTACCTGTTTCAATACGCAGAGGCAATATCCCTGATCTTACCTGTTTCATTACACAGAGCCAATATCCCTGATCTTATCTGTGCACATAGCGATCACCTGCTTTTAGGTAGGTTATACATAATCTCTCACACACAAATTCACCCTTAATCAAAAAAAAGGTTCTCATTTTGGGTTTATGATTATTCTCCTCCACCCATTTATTTTCATATTGCATCAACAGTTGTTGTTTTTTTATCTATGTCTCCCTTAATTTGGTTTTCGTACAGTCAGACTGTTAAAAAAGGTCAGACATTTCAGTTGCCCAGGCTCCTCTAATGGATAGATCCCATTGAACAACTTTACTAGCTATTCTGGCAGTTGGCATATCCAACAGTCTTTTCCAGTCTCACCAGACACACCTTCCATCTCACCTCACAGGGTTCCCAGCCCATATCCAAGTCTATTCCAAAGTCTCACCAGACACGCCTTCCATCTCACCTCACAGGGTTCCCAGCCCATATCCAAGTCTATTCCAAAGTCTCACCAGACACGCCTTCCATCTCACCTCACAGGGTTCCCAGCCCATATCCAACAGTCTATTCTATAGTCACACCATACACGCCTTCCATCTCACCTCACAGGGTTCCCAGCCCATATCCAACAGTCTATTCTATAGTCACACCATACACGCCTCCCATCTCACCTCACAGGGTTCCCAGCCCATATCCAAGTCTATTCCAAAGTCTCACCAGACACGCCTTCCATCTCACCTCACAGGGTTCCCAGCCCATATCCAACAGTCTATTCTATAGTCACACCATACACGCCTTCCATCTCACCTCACAGGATTCCCAGCCCATATCTAACAGTCTATTCTAGTCTCACCATACACACCTTCCATCTCACCTCACAGGGTTCCCAGCCCATATCCAACAGTCTATTCTATAGTCACACCATACACGCCTTCCATCTCACCTCACAGGATTCCCAGCCCATATCTAACAGTCTATTCTAGTCTCACCATACACGCCTTCCATCTCACCTCACAGGGTTCCCAGCCCATATCCAACAGTCTATTCTATAGTCACACCATACACGCCTTCCATCTCACCTCACAGGGTTCCCAGCCCATATCCAACAGTCTATTCTATAGTCACACCATACACGCCTTCCATCTCACCTCACAGGGTTCCCAGCCCATATCCAACAGTCTATTCTAAAGTCTCACCATACACGCCTTCCATCTCACCTCACAGGGTTCCCAGCCCATATCCAAGTCTATTCCAAAGTCTCACCAGACACGCCTTCCATCTCACCTCACAGGGTTCCCAGCCCATATCCAAGTCTATTCCAAAGTCTCACCAGACACGCCTTCCATCTCACCTCACAGGGTTCCCAGCCCATATCCAAGTCTATTCCAAAGTCTCACCAGACACGCCTTCCATCTCACCTCACAGGGTTCCCAGCCCATATCCAACAGTCTATTCTATAGTCACACCATACACGCCTTCCATCTCACCTCACAGGGTTCCCAGCCCATATCCAACAGTCTATTCTATAGTCACACCATACACGCCTCCCATCTCACCTCACAGGGTTCCCAGCCCATATCCAAGTCTATTCCAAAGTCTCACCAGACACGCCTTCCATCTCACCTCACAGGGTTCCCAGCCCATATCCAACAGTCTATTCTATAGTCACACCATACACGCCTTCCATCTCACCTCACAGGATTCCCAGTCCATATCTAACAGTCTATTCTAGTCTCACCATACACACCTTCCATCTCACCTCACAGGGTTCCCAGCCCATATCCAACAGTCTATTCTATAGTCACACCATACACGCCTTCCATCTCACCTCACAGGATTCCCAGCCCATATCTAACAGTCTATTCTAGTCTCACCATACACGCCTTCCATCTCACCTCACAGGGTTCCCAGCCCATATCCAACAGTCTATTCTATAGTCACACCATACACGCCTTCCATCTCACCTCACAGGGTTCCCAGCCCATATCTAACAGTCTATTCTAGTCTCACCATACATGCCTTCCATCTCACCTCACAGGGTTCCCAGCCCATATCCAACAGTCTATTCTAAAGTCTCACCATACACGCCTTCCATCTCACCTCACAGGGTTCCCAGCCCATATCCAACAGTCTATTCTATAGTCTCAGCATACACACCTTCCATCTCACCTCACAGGGTTCCCAGCCCATATCTAACAGTCTATTCTATAGTCTCACCGTACACACCTTCCATCTCACCTCACAGGGTTCCCAGCCCATATCCAGCAGTCTATTCTAGTCTGACCATACACACCTTCCATCTCACCTCACAGGGTTCCCAGCCCATATCCAACAGTCTATTCTATAGTTACACCATACACGCCTTCCATCTCACCTCACAGGGTTCCCAGCCCATATCCAACAGTCTATTCTAGTCTCACCATACACGCCTTCCATCTCACCTCACAGGGTTCCCAGCCCATATCCAACAGTCTATTCTATAGTCACACCATACACGCCTTCCATCTCACCTCACAGGGTTCCCAGCCCATATCCAACAGTCTATTCTAGTCTCACCATACACACCTTCCATCTCACCTCACAGGGTTCCCAGCCCATATCTAACAGTCTATTCTAGTCTCACCATACACGCCTTCCATCTCACCTCACAGGGTTCCCAGCCCATATCCAACAGTCTATTCTATAGTCTCAGCATACACACCTTCCATCTCACCTCACAGGGTTCCCAGCCCATATCCAACAGTCTATTCTATAGTCTCACCGTACACACCTTCCATCTCACCTCACAGGGTTCCCAGCCCATATCTAACAGTCTATTCTAGTGTCGTGACGTTGTATTAGTTAATGTGACGACTGCTGCTCATCGAATGATTAACGGTTTATAATTGCGTGATTAAATGAATTAAGCAATGAATCAAGCAATTTTTAACTCATTAACCTGGGGCACCATGGGAACATTGTTTTGATTGAGTTTCTATTTCCCAAATTAACTCAAAGGATATCAGAATATCGATTACAACAGTCGCTAAATTAATCAATTTCCTCTACAGTCTCATAATCTGAACGTCGTACAATCCGGGAATCTGCACGGACCCGGGCTTTACCACTGAATTTACCACACCAATCTTAGTTGATTATTTATTTACTAGCAAGCTAAAATGATGATAAAAATACACATACACAAAACACAGTCTAGCTATTGATTAGGACTTAGTATAACGGGCCAACACACTATGGCACTTGTTACCCAAAATGGGGATTTTAAAGAGAGAGAAACAAAGGAAGTACACGAGAGAAATATACATTTGGGTTCATTTGTCAGCCATGCTTATTTAAAATTAGCCTTGCCCCGAACTGCCGCTCTTATGGGTCAGAATATAATGATGTAATTACGTGTTGGAGGTCTCAGGTGGGAAGCTCCGCGTGGGTCATTTAGGCTTCTAAATGACGCACTTCTCCGGCGCAACTCTCTGGTTGTCCTCACGATGTCAGTGTCCTTCTTGGCTAAGTGGTCTGATCCTCACCCTTGATCGGAAAGGGGTCTTCTGAGGACAGACAGCTCTGTAGCTCAGAGCTCACAGCTTTGGCTCGAATGGTGTCGATACCACGATTCAATCGAGAGTGGAGGCTGGGTGGTTCGGCTTGAATTCACCCGCTTAGACACAGCTACTCGTCCGTAGCTCGTGTAGAAAAATATTTCTTTGTCTTCAACCTTGTGTTTCGTTTTGGGGTTCGTCGACTTTGTTAGACCTTAGCTGCAGCTTGGGGTCAATAGTCTCCTATGTTAATTCTTCACTCTCTTGTCTTATACCCTCGGGTCAGAAGTGGGTGTAACCGCCTTTAGGGCAATTCTCTGGGCGGACCAAGTAAAGGGGGCAAGGCTTAGATTTGGCTAAAAATCCGATTTTAGACACTAACTTCACATTTCATCTTTACCAAAACATTCTGTTTGATTTGGATATTTTCCAAACAGCGTACAATGTATAAACATCAGGCATATACTGGGAAAACTCTTAAAGGTACAATGTTTTCATAATAACGTCATCTCTTAACCTTTAAAAACAAATACAAAAGTTACATACATTTTAATATTCCACTTTTCGTCATAACCACCATTGTGGCTGACGGAAACCATTGTTCCAAAGTCCCTTTATTGCATGTTTAATGTTCTGAGGCCAGTTCTCCATTGTTAGGACAAAGGAATTTCTCTGTGGCCTAAGTTTATTATGGGCATGAGGTGTCATAAATCCCCCACATCTTCAGACCCCTAGATCTCTCCTCCTCTGTTGGGGGTTTGGGAGATAATATGTAGGGTGGTGGTCTCCTGTACCCTGACCTGATCAGGACAGTCATGACACTAGTCTCACCATACATGCCTTCCATCTCACCTCACAGGGTTCCCAGCCCATATCCAACAGTCTATTCTAAAGTCTCACCATACATGCCTTCCATCTCACCTCACAGGGTTCCCAGCCCATATCTAACAGTCTATTCTAGTCTCACCATACACGCCTTCCATCTCACCTCACAGGATTCCCAGCCCATATCTAACAGTCTATTCTATAGTCTCACCATACACGCCTTCCATCTCACCTCACAGGATTCCCAGCCCATATCTAACAGTCTATTCTAGTCTCACCATACACGCCTTCCATCTCACCTCACAGGGTTCCCAGCCCATATCCAACAGTCTATTCTATAGTCTCACCATACACACCTTCCATCTCACCTCACAGGGTTCCCAGCCCATATCCAACAGTCTATTCTATAGTCACACCATACACGCCTTCCATCTCACCTCACAGGGTTCCCAGCCCATATCTAACAGTCTATTCTAGTCTCACCATACACGCCTTCCATCTCACCTCACAGGGTTCCCAGCCCATATCCAACAGTCTATTCTATAGTCACACCATACACGCCTTCCATCTCACCTCACAGGGTTCCCAGCCCATATCCAACAGTCTATTCTATAGTCACACCATACACGCCTCCCATCTCACCTCACAGGGTTCCCAGCCCATGTCCCCAGTTATTGCAAGTATAGGCGCAAACTTGTGGACACCTAAAAAGTAACGTACTGCTCTGTTATGAACATGTTTGTTTTTAAAATACCTCTTAGCACCCCACACTCCTGCTGAATAGTCCAGAACAGGACACACGCATGTCTGATACGGTTTGGAATACATAACATAACCAATATCTTTGAGTGTTTTTGTTTTTTCTATAACTCCCCCAGGAGCTCTACTTGCTGAGTCAGCCAGGGCAGATGTTGCATATAGAAAGGTAATATGTTCATCAATAAAAAGACCCATGTTCAGCACTCATTGAAATGATATGCAATGGCAATTACTAACACTACTGGTACTAACATAAAAACGTCCAATGTCATTCATAAAAATAATGTTATGTGCATTGATGTCCTCCTTGTCACGACTCAAATGCATTAAGATGCTTCATACAAAAGAGATTCTTGTTACAAAGTGTACCTGTTTTTAAATATGACTATCAATACATCTCACTGTGTTGTCAAACCTCTTGAAAACCTCTGAAAATCAGACTTCTCCCCCATGTCGGTCATGTGGAGTGTTTCCATCCTGGCTCTACGGGGCTACGGAGCTGGGTCTCTGTCCTCCCTGCTGTGTGTCCGTGTGGGGGCAGGGACTGGCTGACACTGGCTGTATCCCCAGCTCTGAAAGCTCATTGCCAGGCTCTGGAGGCCAGGTGAGGGGGAGGCAGCAGCTCCAGTCTCCAGCGCAGCAGGGCTGGAGCCCGGGACAAGCAGGCCAATGCAGCCGGGGACAGGGGAGGGTCGGTATGCTCCAGCTCTCACGGGGAGGAAGCGGGAGGCACCTGCTCTGCCTTCATTTCCACTGCCCCAGTCAGCAGGAGACAGGCATCTGTCTCCCCCTTCAGCAACAGCTAGAGGCTTCCTCTCGCATGGCACCTACTGTGCTCAAGGAGTACATCCCCTCCCTGGGCGCCTGGGCCCCTCCTCGTCTCCACCATGGCCCTGGCGACGTGCCCTCCTGTGAGAGCTAGGACACTGGGACTTGGCCTGGATGTCATCTGATCCAAGGACCCAGGATGGATGGATGACAAAAGCCCATTACTAATAGCAATAGCCCCATGGACAGTCCATTCCCACTGCTATACAGATTGCCTGTACTGTGTATAGCAGGGTGCTAATATAAGTAATTTCTCACATGTGAGTAAGCTCTGTGTTATGGGGCTGTGTTTAGTTGGCCTGATCTGATAATCTGATGGGACGGCAGGTGGCCTAGTGGTTAGAGCATTGGGCCAGTAACCGAAAGGTTACTGCTGCCTGGCTCAAATCCCAGAGCTGACAAGGTAAAAATCTGTCGTTCTGCCCCTGAACAAAGCAGTTAACCCACTGTTCCCTGGTAGGCTGTCATTGTAAATAAGAATTTGTTCTTAACTGACTTGCCTAGTTAAATAAATAAAATGAGTGTTAGACTTTGAGGGCCGCCTCATCTGAATAAACTTTTTGTATTGGGACACACTGGGAAGAGGGAGGCCCTGAGTCGCTGAGGAGTAATTGGCATAGTTTTATGATTAACCAGAAACCTGATGATGATGAATATCATCAAATAAAATGAATACTCCATTTTCCAGGATATTTTAAGAGATTCTTCTTACAATGGCATCTGTTGCTCATACACTGTAGACCAGAGGTGTCAAACTCATTCCATGGAGGGCCTAATGTCTGCTGGTATTTTGGTTTCTCCTTCAATTAAGCCCTAGACAACTAGGTGAGGGGAGTTCCTTACTAAGCCCTAGAAAACCAGGTGAGGGGAGTTCCTTACTAAGCCCTAGAAAACCAGATGAGGGGAGTTCCTTACTAAGTCCTAGAAAACCAGGTGAGGGGAGTTCCTTACTAAGCCCTAGACAACCAGGTGAGGGGAGTTCCTTACTAAGCCCTAGAAAACCAGGTGAGGGGAGTTCCTTACTAAGCCCTAGACAACCAGGTGAGGGGAGTTTCTTACTAACCAGTGATCTTAATTCATCAATCAAGAACAAGGTAGGTGCGAAAATGCGCAGACACTCGGCCCTCAGTGGAATGCATTTCACACGTGCTGTAGATGGTAACACTAATAGTTCACAACTCTATGCTGTAATCAATCTACTCGGTCTATCATATTTTATAAGAAGTTGCATTGAGTGTTGTGCTGTGTGTGTTCACTGTGTGTAAAATGTGTGTGTTCACTGTGTGTGTGTGTTCACTGTGTGTGTGTGTGTGTTCACTGTGTGTGTGTGTGTTCACAGTGTGTGTGTGTGTGTGTGTTCACAGTGTGTGTTCACAGTGTGTGTGTGTGTGTGTGTGTGTGTGTGTGTGTGTGTGTGTGTGTGTGTGTGTGTGTGTGTGTGTGTGTGTGTGTGTGTGTGTGTGTAGCCTGTAGACTGCAGCAGTTACACCAGCACAGTCAGTCCAGTGCCCAGTAGTTGGACCAGCGCAGTCAGTCCAGTGCCCAGTAGTTGGACCAGCACAGTCAGTCCAGTGCCCAATAGTTGGACCAGCACAGTCAGTCCAGTGCCCAGTAGTTGCACCAGCACAGTCAGTCCAGTAGTTGGACCAGCACAGTCAGTCCAGTGCCCAGCAGTTGTACCGGAACAGTCAGTCCAGTGCCCAGTAGTTGGGCCAGCACTGTAAGTCCAGTAACCAGCAGTTTGACCAGCACAGTCAGTACAGTAACCATGCAATGTTCTAAATATTGCTCGATTTGAAATGAGCTATTGAGTTGATTGATGAAACTATATTTTTTTGTTATTGAGAAATTCAGTATGATGAGTAGTCAGAACAGAGGAAGTCAGAAGTGACAAAGACAAGGTGCTTTATTTAAGCTCTGTAAGAAGGAAAATAAGAAGCATCCCTATCATATACACTTGCCTGTAAAAATACTAAGGATGTACAGTGTCCAAAAACACTTTCTTGCAGACGATATCATTTCACATCCTTATGGGTGTAACGAGTGTCATACGGAGTAGACCAAGGCGCAGCGGGTTGAGTGCTCATCTTAACTTTTATTGAACACTAAACAAAACAAGAAAACGAACGAATGCACAGTATTGCAGGCTACACACAGCAGTGCAAAAACAACTTCCCACAAAAGACAGGTGAAAAAGGGCTACCTAAGTATGACTCCCAATCAGCAACAACGATGTACAGCTGTTCCTGATTGAGAGCCATACCAGGCCAACAAAGAAATACACAACATAGAAAAACCATAGAAATACAAAACATAGAACAATACCCAAAAACCCCGGAACACATAAAACAAACACCCATCTTACATAAGAACATATCCTAACAAACCCCGAACCACATAAAACAAACACCCCCTGCCACGTCCAGACCAAACTACAATAACAAATAACCCCTTTACTGGTCAGGACGTGACAATGGGTCCTATTCACAGCTTTTTTTGTATTCTTTAAACATGACATACAGTTTCTACAACTTTTCTCTTTTCTGTACTTCGGCCTTGAAATCCTTAACCATCTAAGCATGGATGTAATGACAGAGCTAGCAAGTCTAGAAAATGTCACAAACTAAGGCTACATGGACATTAAAGATATGGGGGGGGGATGGATACAGTTGCATTTGAGGATATTATTTTTGAAGATATATCGGATCGTTTGGACAATATCGCAAAAACTGCACCAAAACCCCAGTTTTTTTCCCATTATAGCTTGTTCTCTATCATCTTTTTAAAAATGGAGCCAATTTGTTTTCACAACTTTAATTTCCATGACTAATCAAAACTCTCTCCTGTCCCTCTGCAGCAGACATATGGTGAGCAATATGTTTGGAATATCAAATCTCAACAACAAAAAATCACAGTATCGAATCGCAATACATATAGAATTGTGACAATTGCAATACATATCATATTGGCACCAAAATATTGTGCTAATATCATATTGTGAGGTCCCTGGCAATTCCTAGCCCTAATGGACATTCATTTAAACTTATTGTTACATTGCTGTCAGATGAAAACCTAATTTTCATTTATTTGCATTTTGATTAAATGTATTGAAAGCAGTAACCCCTCAATGTACTCTGAATATTGCATTACTCTAGGATCAAGAACATGTATTCAAAGTAACTTCTGAAGTTTCATAATTGTATGATCGTTAATGGCAAAAATATGCCAGTTTTTCCATTTCCTGAAAAGTTTCTGTTTTGGAGATGAGAGGTTTTCATCTAACAGCGATTGTCTCTTTTTTAAGTTTTTAAATAAGTACTTTACAATTCATGCTCGTTCATAATACATTACCCGGAGCAAGATAAAATATGTTGTATACAATACAAACACTAGCAGCAAAGGTGTAAATAGATTATGTGTAGACCCTGCAGTTAGTAAGGATAGAACTCAGAGTCGAGGATATCACACAACTCACAGCATGGTGGGCTGCAGCACACTTCTCCTGACCTTTGACCCTGAACATTGCCAACGGCACTAAAATGCTTCATCCAGTGGAACTAAACATCTTGGTAGGGCAAACATTTGGGTTTCCTAGGTAGAGTTTATACATATCCTTCACACACATAGCTCCATTTTTCCATCTGCTAGTTCTAAATGTAATCATTCTAAGGGCTATATTCAATCTGTAGAGTTGAAGATCCGAGCTGTAAAGCGATTTCAATTTAATGGCAATGTTCCCGCATTTGCAGAGACTGCATTCACGGTAAATGCTGCATATGTCAGCTCAATCGGAAATGACCTTTACATTTTAATCGCGCTACTCCGTCGATCTTCAGCACTAAGAATTTAATCTAGGCCTAAGTATTGCGACTGAGTGCCACTGCCGAGGTCAAACCTTCCTGTTGAACTGAGCTCTCTCAGAGTGCTCCAGTAGCAGGTAAGACCTCATCAGTCATTCAGCTGAGGTTGTGTCTCCTGGCAGCTTCTCCTGGCAACCTCTCCTTGCAGCCTCTCCTGGCCTTGTCATTGTAAAACTGTGACACACTTAATTATTACAATTTTATAAATCAAAATTAAGCATGGACTGCATGAGGGGACTGTGCTTTCAAGTAATTATCTTCCTTGCATTGTTTTTTTAAGCAGGAGATATTTTTCTCTTATCATATAAAAAAGGAGCATGAATGTGCTGCCATGGGTTCAAAGCAGATGTTTGGATGGAATCAAAAAAGCGTATGATCGTTTTGGCCCGTACTGCCAATGGCCAATTGCCCTTGGGTAGAGTGCACTGTAATGTCAAAAAGGATCTCTGCATGCCAAATAGCTTCCCCTTTGAAATCCTCCTCACTCTTCTCTAACATGTCCTTATAAAAACAGACCACTCCTTTTTTACAAGTGCATATTCATATAAATAATATCAAATAGATAAAATGGAAGTAAGTACTGTATGTCACACAGTCCAGTCAAGCGAAATGTGAAGTCTTCTTTGTCTGAAGCAGTGCAACAGTAATCTCTAGTGGACAGATGCACGTAACATAGGATGGTATCGTACCGTATGTCAACAGACTGTGGAGATATATTCATCAATGATCATTTGGATGAACCATGATTTTGCAGGTGCTCGCATATTTTGAATTTCGAAAGGAGAGAGGACATTTAGCCCATGCTTTGCCTGACAGTGTCCGTTTAGGGGGGTGGAGAGAGATCTGGATTTGATCCGTATTGCGGAAGTATCGTGGAAGATCCGCATTCAAATTTTAAGGTAATTTCCGATTGAGATGACATATGCAGCATTTACTATGAATGCAATTTCTGCGAAAACAGGAACATTGCGTTTAAATTTCAATCAGGCTCTAACACGGATCTTCCGCGATACTTCTACGATGCAGATTGAATCCAGCCCATAGCTAGCCCCATTAGTATATTTTCTCTTACATCTCCCCCAGAACCTAATCGAGCATCTGACACAATTATGCAATATTTTAGTTCTTTGTGTGACTTTGACAAATAGTGGAGGGAAAAAAAATGTGCAGAGAAAACATAATAGTAAAGCCGAAAAGGAGAGAGAGACCGTGCCGTAACTCCCCCCTGCCTCCCCCTTGTTCACAATCAGAAGATCATGACAGCCCAAAAAATTTGAATAAACAAACTCAACCATATTACATTTAAAATCACATTGTAAGCCATAAAAGCGTATATTAATCAAGGTTTTCATATAAGGTGTTTTTTTCTTCAGTCATAACACACAGACAAGCAAAAGCAAAAAAGGAATGCATCTTGAAAGACAAATAGAATACGGAACCAAGCAGATTGAAAGAAAGAGATAACTGAACCAAACAGAAAAACAGAAAAACTGAACCAAGCAGACTGAAAAACAAATAGAAAACTGAACCAAGCAGACTGAAAGACAAAGAGAAAACTGAACTAAGCATACTGAAAGACAAAGCGAAAACTGAACCAAGCAGACTGAAAGACAAAGAGAACTGAACCAAGTAGACTGAAAGACAAAGAATTGAACCAAAACTTTCTCAGACCAGAGCTTAGGGGTTAGTGATCAAAGTTGTTCAGTTTGCAGTTTCTCTCCACATTATTCTTCTGTTCTGCATTATTGGACATATCAATAAACAGCCAGTCCTAAAAAATTAACTGTTAAGACAAACAATATGTACATTGGCTTGCGAAAGTATTCACCGCCCCTTGGCATTTTTCCTATTTTGTTGCCTTACAACCTTGAATTAAAATAGATTTTTAGGGGGGGTTGTATGATTTGATTTACACAACACTTTGAAGATGCAAAATATTTTTTATTGTGAAACAAACAAGAAATAAGACAAAAACTGAAAACTTGAGCGTGCATAACTGTTCACCCCCCCAAATTCAATACTTTGTAGAGACACCTTTTGCAGCAATTACAGCTGTAAGTCTCTTGGGGTATGTCTCTATAAGCTTGGCACATCAAGCCACTGCGATTTATGCCCATTATTCAAGGCAGAACTGCTCCAGCTCCTTCAAGTTGGATGGGTTCCGCTTGTGTATAGCACATCTTTAAGTCATACCACAGATTCTCAATTGGATTAAGGTCTTACCTTTGACTAGGCCATTCCAAGACATTTAAATGTTAACCCTTAAACCACTCGAGTGTTGCTTTAGCAGTACGCTTAGGGTCATTGTCCTGCTGGAAGGTGAAACTCCGTCCCAGTCCAAATCTCTGGAAGACTGAAACAGGTTTCCATCAAGAATTTCCCTGTATTTAGCTCCATCCATCATTCCTTCAATTCTGACCAGTTTCCCAGTCCCTGCTGATGAAAAACATCCACACAGCATGATGCTGCCACCACCATGCTTCACTGTAGGGATGATGTTCTCGGGGTGATGAGAGGTGTTGGGTTTGCGCCAGACATAGCGTTTTCCTTGATGGCCAAAAAGCTATATTTTAGTCTCATCTGACCAGAGTACCTACTTCCATATGTTTGGGGAGTCTCCCACATGCCTTTTGGCGAATACCAAACATGTTTGCTTATTTTTAGTGTACGGCTTAAAGTGGTCCTATGGACAGATACTCCAATCTCCGCTGTGGAGTTTTGCAGCTCCTTCAGGGTTATCTTTGGTCTCTTTGTTGCCTCTCTGATTAATGCCCTCCTTGCCTGGTCTGTGAGTTTTGGTGGGCGGCCCTCTCTTGGCAGGTTTGTTGTGGTGCCATATTCTTTCAATTTTTTAATAATGGATTTAATGGTGCACCGTGGGATGTTCAAAGTTTCAGATATTTTTTTATAACCCAATCCTGATCTGTACTTCTCCTCAACTTTGTCCCTGACCTGTTTGGAGAGCTCCTTGGTCTTCATAGTGCCACTTGCTTGGTGGTGCCCCTTGCTAAGTTTTGTTGCAGGCCTTTCAGAACAGGTGTATATACAGTGGGGAGAACAAGTATTTGATACACTGCCGGTTTTGCAGGTTTTCCTACTTACAAAGCATGTAGAGGTCTGTAATATTTATCATAGGTACACTTCATTGTATGATTTTTAAGTAATTAATTTGTATTTTATTGCATGACATAAGTATTTGATCACCTACCAACCAGTAAGAATTCCGGCTCTCACAAGCCACATCCGTCTCCATAGCGTTAGAAGTTCAGAAAGAGAAAGTGTAGGCTATATAGAAATAATGACACTCAAATTGAAAATCATTCAACAAAAGAATGATCATTTTTATCAGCCTAATCGAGGTGTAGATTACATCTCACATTCCAGTGTTCAAACTTGTAAACAAGGCTGCATGGGATTTCTATTAATGCAGCAAATGGCAATGTCCACTTCAGGTATATTGCCGAGAGCCGCTTGTGGATTTGACAGCTCTAACGCAGTTCCACTTTAGACACCGCCCAAACAACCACTATGCGGTTGTCGGCTAGCGCAAATCTGATAGAATCTACCCCCAAAATAAGACTAAAGTGATCGACTAATATATGGAACAACATTGCGGCACCACTTGCACATCTAACATAGCCTGAGCAAGGTGTAGTGACAGTGTCAATACCTTTTTAACATTAGCAACAAAGAACAATAAGTTTCACTCACATTTTTCAGGAGAAGTTATTGTAATTGTCTGTGCCGTGAATTCTTTGTCGAAATACCTGGTATGTGGCTCTGACGCCACCTGAGGTTTGAAGGGCGATATCAGCTAGGTAGGAGGGTAGAGAAACACACAGTACTTGTGTCACAGAGGCGTCGCAGCACACAGGCAGATCTGGAGGCCACGAGTGTGCACCTCCCACAACGCATTTCACCTCCCCCTTAGGTATGCACTGTGTATTTGATGGTAAAGCACTGAAAGAGCAAGGACAACTTTCCTCTAACTAGACAGTGAGTTAATAAACTATGATCAGGGATGCATACTGGTGAGAGGAAAAGGGCAGGAGTCATGTAGAACTTCCTGTAGGACTTCCTGTATGACTTCCTGCAGGACTTCCTGTAAGACTTCCTGTAGGACTTCCTGTTGGGCTTCCTGCAGGACTTCCTGTAAGACTTCATTTAGGACTTCCTGCAGGACTTCCTGTAGAACTTCCTATAGGACTTTCAAAATGATTCTACAATATGAATGTGTACATATGATAGAACTTGCATTGCAGGCATGACCTTATTGTAAACAGTGCAGGCAATACCTTCTTATCATAAACATCACAGGCATTACCTTTTTATTATAAACAGTTTAGGCATTACTGTTTTATTATAAACAGTTTAGGCATTGCTGTTTTATTATAAACAGTTTAGGCATTACTGTTTTATTATAAACAGTACAAGCATTACCTTCTTATCATAAACATCTTGCCAGTTGATTCCAGTAGAGAAACTGTGCCACATGATTTATTGTGCGTCATCTGAACCTCCTCCAAGTCTGTGAAAAATAACAACATCATAAATGATTCAAGGGTTTGTCCTCTACCAAGACATTATTGTTATTGTATTTTGAATTTGATGGATAGATATAATTTACTTGGTTTGTATAGCTTGCAGGGTTGGAGGTAACTGAATGGGAAACTGAACTGACCCCAACCCTGATAATTAGGTTAGATAGAACTGTAGTAATTTCCAATGGATGGTGAGCAGTGCTTTTTGGAGTCCGGTTGGCCAGGGTGTGTTTGGCTGGCCAGGGTGTGTATGGCTGGCCAGGGTGTGTATGGTTTGCCAGGGTGTGTACAGTATTGCTTCTCTATGCCTTTTGTTGGGGTCCTTCATGAGTAGTCTTGACAGCAGTGACTTGGCGTCTGACGACAGCGTGCAGGGGAACTTGATGTCCTCCATAAGGATGAGCTCAAACAGCTTCTCGTGGTCCTGGTTGCAGAAGGGCAGCCGACCGCACATCATCTCGTACATGACCACGCCCAGACCCCACCAGTCCACCGCCCTGTTGTAGTCATTGTCCTCCAATGGGACAGACGGTATTGTGTCTCTATTGGACAGACAGTAAGGTGTCTCTATGGGACAGACAGACAGACAGACAGACAGACAGACAGACAGACAGACAGACAGACAGACAGACAGACAGACAGTAAGGTGTCTCTATCGGACAGACAGTAAGGTGTCTCTATCGGACAGACAGACAGTATTGTGTTTTTATGGGACAGACAGACAGTATGGTGTCTCAACGGGACAGACAGTATTGTGTCTCTATCGGACAGACAGTAAGGTGTCTCTATCGGACAGACAGACAGTATTGTGTTTTTATGGGACAGACAGACAGTATGGTGTCTCAACGGGACAGACAGACAGTATGGTGTCTCAACGGGACAGACAGTAAGGTGTCTCTATGGGACAGACAGACAGACAGTATTGTGTCTTTATGGGACAGACAGACAGTATGGTGTCTCAACGGGACAGACAGTAAGGTGTCTCTATGGGACAGACAGACAGACAGACAGACAGTATTGTGTATTTATGGGACAGACAGACAGTAAGGTGTCTCTATCGGACAGACAGTAAGGTGTCTCTATGGGACAGACAGACAGACAGACAGTATTGTGTATTTATGGGACAGACAGACAGTAAGGTGTCTCTATCGGACAGACAGTAAGGTGTCTCTATGGGACAGACAGACAGACAGACAGTATTGTGTATTTATGGGACAGACAGACAGTAAGGTGTCTCTATCGGACAGACAGTAAGGTGTCTCTATGGGACAGACAGACAGACAGACAGACAGTATTGTGTATTTATGGGACAGACAGACAGTAAGGTGTCTCTATCGGACAGACAGTAAGGTGTCTCTATGGGACAGACAGACAGTATTGTGTCTTTATGGGACAGACAGGCAGTATTGTGTCTCAATGGGACAGACAGTATGGTGTCTCTATGGGACAGACAGACAGACAGTATTGTGTCTCAATGGGACAGACAGACAGTATTGTGTCTTTATGGGACAGACAGCCAGCATTGTGTCTCAACGGGACAGACAGACAGTATTGTGTCTTTATGGGACAGACAGACAGTATGGTGTCTCAACGGGACAGACAAACAGTATTGTGTCTTTATGGGACAAACAGACAGCATTGTGTCTCAACGGGACAGACAGTATGGTGTCTCTATGGGACAGACAGACAGCATTGTGTCTCAACGGGACAGACAGTATGGTGTCTCAACGGGACAGACAGTAAGGTGTCTGTATAGGACAGACAGACAGTATTGTGTCTTTATGGGACAGACAGACAGTATTGGGTCTCAACGGGACAGACAGACAGTATTGTGTCTCAACGGGACAGACAGTATGGTGTCTCTATTGGACAGACAGTATTGGGTCTCAACGGGACAGACAGTATGGTGTCTCTATTGGACAGACAGACACACATCACTCACTCCGCTATTCAACATTGCAGTTCAGAGGAACTTCTGATGAATAAATAAATAAATAAAATGCATGAAATGAAAATGAAATGGATGAAATGTATGTATTCACTACTGGATAAGGGATAAGAGCGTCTGCTAAATGACTAAAATGTTTTTAAAAAATGATGAAAAGTCGGTTAACAAAGGAGCTGGTATACATTTGACCCTCGTGAGTTTCCGTCTCCAGATCCAGTTGGTTAACTATGACTAACACAAAAGCCTATTCCATGCTACAGGGTTACATCATGCAGTGGCATCATTATATAGACTCTGCGATGGCTGTCACTCTGCTCCTGTGAGCCACAGATGCCCCTGTTGGCCAAGCCAAGTGGGTGTCCCTGGTGGCCCTACCTGGTACGGGCAGACAGGAAACGCTCCTGGATGGACATAGAGGGCCTCGCCATCATGATGTGACACATGGTTCAAGGGCAGCCTCACCAGAAAGAGAGGTGGATGCCTGGCTACTGGAAGCATGGTGCCAGAGGAGCCACGTCTGAATCAAAGCCTTCTATCTGGGCTGCCGTACTAATACAGAGACTCTACGTTCTCTTTCATCTTCTCAGGTATGCTGCCGTTCATCTTGTTGAATTTTCAGTTCCTAGCCCAAGAACCACTAGGCTACCTGCCGCCCCTGCCGCAAGGGAGGAAGAGAAATGGAGGGAGGACAGGCTCTATTTCAGACCGTTGCTGAGAAAATGTCTACCTAATGACAAGCTGTGCTAGAGAAAGGCGAGTTCAGCATATGCTCTGAATCTCCAGAATAATAATGTCTCATCTGTTATCTTACAGTTTTTACAATCGCTAGGACCCATTTCTCAATACTTAGGTCACTTTTTCAAAACTCTTCACACAGTGAGCATAACAGCAGTCTATGAGGTCTAAACTGTGGATCATTTTTCATTGCTTTGGCACAAAATGCATTCAATGACTACATCTTTCAATTTTCAGGATCTCTTTTCCTACTCAGACACAACCATCACCAAAACACTATGTACCTACAGGCCAATTTGCACATGTATACATACTCTTTTCAAAACTGTTAAACTTAAGTTCAAAACCTAAAATAACACAAAATTGAATAAGACATACATTTGCTACATTTCTACAGTAATACCGTATTGAAATATATTCCAAATCTAAAAAATGAAATACTATCAAAACAATTAGACCAACCACAGCTGATTCCCATTGTAGCTGAACACCTACACAGGTGTTAGTCTTTCAATTACATTACCATCTAGACAAATGGGGACATCTTAGGAATAATGCTGTACTGTAATGTAAACATGGACCCAGCCAGAGATATAGAAGTGGCTGACAGAAAAGAAGAGTGGCTGGGATAGGGAGAGGAGTACGTACGTGTGGTGGAAGAAGACTGAGAGGAAGATCAAGAGCTGTAGTCTCATATGAGATTAGGGCTACTATAATTGATCATGTAATAAATCATGGTCTATCAATGAGAGAGGCTGGTCTGAGAGTGCAGACAAATCTGCAACGCTCAACAGTGGCATCTATTCTGAGAAATTTCCGGCAAAAGGTAAGATGTGCATTCTGCAAGAGCATCTGACTAAACTACACATTACAGAAGTAAATTGAGCAAAGCCTCCAAACCTACTTGTGTGTAATTGTTTTTGTATTTCTGCTTAGGACCCAACAGGTTACCTCCCACAGGCGGGAGAGGTAGGATTTTCACTGCTGTGCAGGAAACTGCAATCATTGATATGGTCATCAGAAACAATGGCATAAAACTCAGAGATTCGGGACGAGTTTGGCAGACAATGTAATCATAACAACATCAACAACATCAAGTTGGGATGAAGCAGTTGTACACTGTCCCCTTTGAGAGGAACTCTGAACGAGTCAAGCAACTCATGAACCAATAAGTCCAGGTAAGATGACTATAAAATACAGAACTGGTTTTGAACAAAACCAAACAGGGCAGAGACACACAATGGCATGTTTTTAGGTATAATGTAAACTACCGTAATAGCCTAACTCTTATGTTGCCATGTGGATTTATTTTAGAGAGTCATGGAGATTGAAGCCAGGCAAACACCCCACATATTCATCTTTGTGGATGAGGCTGGTTTCAACTTGGCCAAAACACGGCGGCGAGGAAGGAATGTAATTGGAAAAAGAGCCACAGTGGATGTCCCGGGCCAGAGGGGTGCCAACATCACAATGTGATGGATTGCTGTTACACAAACCACTAATTGGGCCATACAACACCGAGCGTCTCATTTCATTCCTGGGTGACCTCTATGGAAGGGTTGTGCCAGGTGAGGAAAGGGTTGCTGTGAGGCGAAATCAGCCAACGTTTGTAATTGTATGGGACAATGTGGCATTTCCCCACTCCCGTGCAGTCACAGAGTGGTTTGCAGCCCATCCCAGGATGATGTCACTTTTCCTCCTTCCTTACTCTCTATTCCTCAACCCCATAGAGGAATTATTTTCCTCATGGAGATGGAACGTTTATGACCACCATCCACATGATCAAATGTCCATCCTGGATGCAATGAATGCTGGATGCCTGGACATATCTGCAGAAGATTGCCAGGGATGGACCAGACATGCCAAAAGATTCTTTCCTAGGTGTATTGCCCAAGATGACATAAGATGTGACGTGGATAAGAACCTGTGGCCAAATGCAGAAGACAGGGTTGACTAGTATTGCTACTGTATCTGTATTGGTAGATGGTGAATATACAAATGATTGTATGTTGGAATCACTCAATGCCATAAAATGACATAAAATATATTGAAGCATAACGTATCATGTGTGATACATTCCTGTAACATACACTGCAGTGTATTCTAAACAGTAGAGAGGTGTCATTCTTTGTTTTGTAAAGAAAACATTGAGTAATGCTACCTGTTGTTAGTGTTGTTTAGGTCATTGTTTTATGAGTGACAGTGTGCTTGTTGGGTGACAACCTTTGTTAGTGTTATGGAAGAACGACTTGATTTGAGACATGTATGAAGTGATTTGGTAGTTTTAGGGCATTTTGAATGTGAAATGAACTGTTGTGCCAAGCTGAAAGTTAGTTAGGAGAACTGTGTGAAGAGTTTTGAAAAAGTGACCTAAGTATTGAGAAATGGGTCCTAGCAATTGCAATGCGAAGCAGAACCTGGACGTCTCTCCTCTGACACACAACTCTCTCTGGTTAGAGGAGAGGCATCTAACAGATGTCCTACCCACAAAACATCAACCAAGACAACAGGAAAACCTCCCAAAAATATTCTGAATTTTTGGGCCTGTATTCATATAGCGTTTCAGAGTAAGAGTGCTGATCAAGGATCAGTTTTGCCATTTATACTATTGAAGAAGATAGGGAGGACCTGATCCTAGATCAGCGGTCCCACTCTGATACATTTTATGAATACAGGCCCCAATCACTAAGAACTCAGTAAGACTGAACTTTAAAATACTAAAAGACTGAACCAAGTTACTGGGAGTTTGTACACTACATGTAATCCCAGAAAGCTGAGAATTATTAAACTAAATAACAAAGGAAGCAAACTCCTGGTAATCACGCGTATTGAGCTTATCAAGATGTACAACCGGCTGGATGGAGATCAGCAGCACAGAGAAACAGTGGTACAACCACAGAAGAATTATAGATGGGTTTGAACATAATGCTGGAGGGATAACCAAGGATTACCAAGGAAAAACCTGGGAAGGAACGTTACCATGCACACCAGATGGAATATTCATCCCCTCATTAAACCAAAAGAGAGAAACTAGTTTAATGCAGTTTCATCACCTAAGGCCAGAAGAAACTGTTGTGTTGGAGTTGTCTGAACACCATAAGGCTATTGAGATTCATATCAGCTCAAAAGAGACCGTTCACAGTACGAGCTGTAGTGCGTGCGCGCGCATGTGTGTGTGTGTGTGTGTGTGTGTGTGTGTGTGTGTGTGTGTGTGTGTGTGTGTGTGTGTGTGTGTGTGTGTGTGTGTGTACATACGTATGTGTGTGTGCAGGGAGGGGCTGGGACTGTAGCAGAGCAGCTCGGGTGCAGGCGGGGATGAGATTAATCCACACAGAGCCAGTTGGGGTCCCCCCTGTTCCAGAGCCACAGGCAGATAGGCAGGCCTGGAGGGGAGGAACAGACCTCGTTCGGACAGCCATGTGGCGGGGCTGCTGCTCCCAGGACTGACTGGTGCCCTTGGCAGGCTTGCCTGGGCAGGGACACTGAGAGCGAGCCTGTGGCTCCACCAGCCCAGTTACCGAGCAGGGCACAGGGAACAAACACACAGCTCCACCAGCCCAGCCTGCTCCAGCCTCTTCCAGCCTGCTCTATCCTTTCCCAGCCTACTCCAGCCTGCTCTATACTTCTCCAGCCTTCTCCAGCCTGCTCTATCCTTTTCCAACTGCTCCAGCCTGCTCCAGTCTGCTCTAGTCTGCTCCAGCCTGCTCCAGACTTCCCCAGCCTGCTCTATCCTTTTCCAACTGCTCCAGCCTGCTCCAGTCTGTTCTAGCCTGCTCCAGCCTGCTCCAGACTTCTCCAGCCTGCTCTATCCTTTTCCAACTGCTCCAGCCTGCTCCAGTCTGTTCTAGCCTGCTCCAGCCTGCTCCAGACTTCCCCAGCCTGCTCTATCCTGCTCTACACACAAATACATACACATAAACACACGAATAAACATAATAGGCTATAATGTTTATATATACACACACATTTACACAGTGCATACAGACCAAGAAGCCGATTGTCAATCTGACAGAGCTCTAGAGTTACTCTGTGGAGATGGGAGAACCTTCCAGAAGGACAACCATCTCTGCAGCACTCCACCAATCAGGCCTTTATGGTAGAGTAAAAGGCATATGACAGCCGCTTGGAGTTTGGCTAAAGGCCCCTAAAGACTCTCAGACCATGAGAAACAAAATTCTCTGGTCTGATGAAACCAAGATTGAACTATTTGGCCTGAATGCCAAGTGTCACGTCTGGAGGAAACCTGGCACAATCCCTACGATGAAGGATGGTGGTGGCAGCATCATGCTGTGGGGATGTTTTTCAGCGGCATGGACTGGGAGACTAGTCAGGATCGAGGCAAAGATGAAAGGAGCAAAGTACGGAGAGATACTTGATGAAAATCTGCTCCAGAGTGACCAGTAACTCAGACTTGGGGCGAAGGTTCACCTTCCAAAAGGACAACGACCCAAACTCACAGCCAATACAATGCAGGAATGGCAACGGGACAAATCTCTGAATGTCCTTGAGTGTCCCAGAAAGAGCCTGGACATGAACCCAATCTAACCTCTCTGGGAAGACCTGAAAATAGCTGTGCAGCAACGCTCCCCATCCAACCTGGCAGAGCTTGAGAGGATCTGCAAAGAAGTAAGGGATAAACTCTCCAAATACAGGTGTGCCAAGCTTGTAGCGTCATACCCAAAAATGTGCTTCAACAAAGTACTGAGTAAAGGGTCTGAATACTTATGTAAATGTGATATTTCTGGGTTTTTTGTTTGTTTTTGCAAATAATTCTAAAAACCTGTTTTTGCTTTGTCATTATGGGGTATTGTGTGTAGATTTGTGAGGGGAAAAAAACAATTTAATACATTTTAGAATAAGGCTGTAACATAACAAAATGTGGAACAAGTCAAGGGGCCTGAAAACTTTCCGAATGCACTGTATATGTGGAAACTAAACAATTTCATATATTTTTACTACCAGTATTTATTTTCATTATTAAATTATTTGGTTAAATGTTCCCAATCTTTTTAACCTGCTAATTTTTAAACCTTATACTAAAACTTGTCACTGAGTTATAATTTAAATAATCAAATGGCTAAAGTAAGCTAAACTAGAAGGAGAGAATTTGACAAAACATAATTACCAAAAATTATTTCATACAAATATGGCAAAAAAAACATGTTTTACACATGAACAAAATAAAAAACTGTCTAAGCGTTTATTTTAAAATGTTTTCTCCTATTCTCTTCCCTCTTTACAATCCCGGCTACTTTGCATCTCTGGATCTGGCTGGTAGTGTGTTCTGTTATTTTTACACCAGTGCGGCGATATAGATTTCCAGGTTTCCCAGCCACCTTCTTCCAACCTCCCCCATCTGCCACCATCTGCCTCTATTTAGCACATACTTTTTTTGCAATCACACACTCTGAAAAATAACCAACACTCAAATAATCCCCTGGCACAGAGGATGGCCTTAGCAAAACAACATTTACCGCCAAATTGTCCTCCATACTTTTTCAAGTGGGATCTATGCCCCCCTCACCGCCCCAACCCTCTATCCCCTGTCTTTCTCCCCCCACCCCACCCACAGTCCTCACTCCTACGCACAGCATACATATGAATGTATTGTAATGTTTTTAAAATGTATAACTGCCTTAACTTTGCTGGTTCCCAGGGAGACTAGCTGCTGCCTTTGCAGCAGCTAATGGGGATCCATAATAAATACAAATGTATTGTAGCCACTGCCCTTTAAGGGACAACTGTTTCTAACAGTTGGATGGAGACAGTAAGACCTGAGAATATAACATTGGTAATGTTAAAGCATTGGTTAGATTTTAAAAAATGGTTTGCAATGTGGTCATTTTCTATGGGGTTTTTTTACATTCAGAAAGGACAGAAAAATACTTATTACATAGTGGACATCCACTTTACTGTTAATTACCAGAATATAGCAGCTCATTACTGAACATTAGAGTGACTACATAAAGCTAGAATCCGCAGAGCTAGAATCCTCTATTTTGGTGGAAAGCTGAGGGATGGGCCTGGAGACAGTGTATTGAGATAACTACCTTCCTCCATTTCATCCTACAACTTCACACATCTACTTGTTTGTCAGCCTGGCTCCAGGGAGAGTCTCCAATAGAGCATGTGTGGGGTTTACATTATCCTCACTGAGCGGCATTGAGTCCCAATGGCGTCATTAGCTATAGGACTCTGCCATGAGGATGACCTAAACCTGCTGCCATAGCTGCATGTATTATTTGGCAGATGAATCTCAAAACCTTGGCCATAAATATGCTCCAGTATGTCTACAGACTCTGGTTGTTGTAGTCGGTTTATGATGTTCAGTTCTACATCTAAGTGAACTGGATAACGATGTAGACAGTTCTAATGCTTGGGTGATTTTTGTACTGTGTCAGGGGTTAGAAGGGGTGAATATACCGGACAGGTCATGTGCGTTTAGAGGTCAGTACTGTACCTCTGGAGCACCATAGAATGTCTTCATAGTAGCAGCATCTGTGATTCCTTCCTTGCAGGGCATGGCCCAAAGTCTGTGATTTTGACATGTCCATTTTTGTCTAGCATTAGGTTCTCCAGCTGCAGGAGGACAAGAGAGAGAACTACTTTTTTACCTTTCTGCACTCAGCAAAAACCACACTGAAAGCACTGAAGGCAAAGCCTGGGGGGGCAGAACAATGAAACAAGGTCAGACAAGCACCGCAGTGCAACACAGAAAAGCAGGCCTTTTTAAACTCACCGACTCTGACACAATCCGTAATGCTGAGCTGCACAAGAGAAGGCAGTCTGTGATTCCGCTCTATGTCGCTCAAGTTTTTTATCATTTCAAGAACACAAGAGAATCAGTGTGCTGTGGAGACACTTCACTCTACATTGCGAGGGAAGTTGAATAGTCGGACCAGAGCAACATTTATTAAAAAGGAGAAAAGCGAACAAGTCTCCTTCTTGTCCACAGTTCCTAGCAGATGAAGGGAAAGAAACCTCAAGCTCGTCAACCAGTTTAACCTTTTAATTGTCATGGCAAACGCTTAATTTTTCATGTCATCTTTCACAGCAAAGAGAGTTTTGATGTTTTCTAAAGAGCTTCCAAAACTGAAAACTCTGGAGCTTTTAATTACTTATAGTCAAATCCCACTCGCATAGGATAAAGGGCCACGTTATGGGGGAAACAACAACTTCCCAAATATCTGATTCTTTTGTTTACCTTGAGATCCCGGTACACAATCTCAGGTAGTCCAGACTATTTCAGCACTGTAGAAACGCATGCAGTCCTCAGAGAACACCCGCTCTCTCGACAAATGGAAAAACAGCTGCAGAATAAACAGCAGGGACAGGATTGCAATAATTACTGATTTATTGAAGGAAATTAACACAACACAAACTGTCTCCCATCGCCATATTGAGATAATAGATGGTGAGGCCCTTGGAGGACACCCGGCGAACCTAGACAGCAGCTGGCGCATCATCCCCGGCTCTCCACCGGGTAGCCGGCATGGCCTGTTAAATCAGCCTTTTAATCAATGCACCAATCTTGTTAAAGGCAGTCGGCGCCGTTCATGCGTTAACATCCCTTTTAAGAGGCCGGGCCAGGCGGACATTTTCGGCATCTTTTCATTTTTTAAAAGAGTGAGTATTCCTCTCTCTCTCTCTCTCCCTCTCACTCAAATGTCAAGGCTCTCTGTCATTTATCTGCCCTCCCTCTCCCCCTCCTGTCTCCCTGCCCAGCTCCTCTTGTACAAATTACCCAGGAGGACACGGGGCGGGACATTTTCCATTCCTTTTTGAGGGAGGTTTGCATATGGCTGCTAGGGACCGTTAACCGCTAACGGGCTGTCTGATGGGAGGGGAAGTGTGTGTGTGGGGGGGGGGGGGGGGGGGAGTTAGAGGGGAGGAGAGGAGAGGAAGGGGTAGAGAGGAGGACGGGGTAGAGGGGAGGAGGAGCGGTGGAGAGGGGAGGGGAGGTGGGGGGGTACAGGGGGACTATGGATGAGGACAGGTGGGCCTTCATCAGAACATTGGCAGCTGTGAATGCGGCAAGGAGGTTTGTAAAGAGGAGGGAGGGGGGCAGACAGACAGATCAGCCCACTGAGGTGAGAGTGTTCTGGGTTGAAGCTGGATGGACTGACGGAGGGAGCAGGTGATGTTTAGACTGAGGGAATGAACACAAGATTGCAAAGCGTCCCGATTAAAAATGCCGGAAATTGACATTTTTGCGAATCCAAACTCATCTCAGAATGTCATTTCGGTAATATACCCATAGGTGTGTTCAAATGGACATAAACTGGGAAAAGACTTGGAATGGTGACAGAGACCAGTTTTCTGGCAATGGAAATAAGCAACTTTACCTGAGAAAAATACTGTGGGAGCTATAGAAGCACTGTATTAGACTAGGATACATATATACATAGAATGCTCCTTGGTCAGTCTGATTAGAATAATAAAGAATAATCCTGCATACTCGAAAGTAAAACATAAATCTGACATTTTTCAGACAGGACACAGGTATCAACATAATGTTGATGATGTACATTCCCTCTATAACTGATCAAGTCTTTGCATTATTCATGACATAGTGTGTTGTACACCTCTGTGTGCGAGTGTGTGGGTAACTTTCCATTAGAGTGGTGTAACTGTGCTGTGCACCCCAGGCTTGTGGGGCTGAGTAAGCACACACCACAGACAGACAGACAGACAGACAGAGAGACAGACAGACAGAGACACAGAAACAGATACCTGACCACTGTGACTGATTCAAACTTAAGGAAAGCTTTGAATATGTAGACTCAGTGAGCATAGCCTTGCTATTGAGAAAGGCCGCCGTAGGCAAACCTGGCACTCAAGAGAAGACAGGCTATGTGCACACTGCCCACAAAATGAGGTGGAAACTGAGCGGCACTTCCTAACCTCCAGCCAAATGTATGACCATATTAGAGACACATATTTCCCTCAGACTACACAGACCGACAAAATAATTTGAAAACAAGCCCAATTTTGATAAACTCCCATATAAATTAGGTGAAATAGCACAGTGTGCCATTACAGCAGTAAGATTTGTGACCTGTTACCACCAGAAAAGGGCAACCAGTGAAGAATAAACACCATTGTAAATACAACCCATATTTACATTTTTTTATTTTCCCTTTTTTACTTTCACTTTTTGCATATCGTTACAACACTGTACATAGCCATAATATGACATTTGAAATGTATATTCCTTTGAATCTTTTGTGAGTGTAATGTTTCTGTTCATTTCTGATTGTTTATTTCACTTTTGTTTATTATCTATTTAACTTTTTAGGGTAAAGGGGGCAGTATTTACGATTTCGGATGAAAAGCGTGCCCAGAGTAAACTGCCAAATATTCGGGCCCAGAGTCAAATATTTGCATATTATTAGTAGATTTGGATAGAAAACACTCTGAAGTTTCTAAAACTGTTTGAATGATGTCTGTGAGTATAACAGAACTCATATGGCAGGCAAAAACCTGAGAAAAATCTAACCAGGAAATGGGAAATCTGATGCTTGTAGTCTTTTCAAGTCATTGCCTATCTAACACACAGTGACTTAGGGTTCATTTTGCACTTCCTAAGGCTTCCACTAGATGTCAACAGTCTTTATAACCTTGTTTCAGGCTTTTGCAGTCAACAGAGAGCGAACAAGAAGGCCGGAAAGTTGGTGACTCAGAAAATAACATGAGTTCATTGGCGCGCATTCACGTGATGAGGTAGCTGTGTTCCATAACATTTTTAAGACATTGGAACCGTCCGGTTGGAATATTATTGAAGTTTTATATTAAAAAGGCCCTAAAGATTGATGCTATACAATGTTTGACATGTTTCTATGAACGTAAATATAGCTTTTTTTGTACTTTTCGTCGTGAAATTTTCGGCGCGCTCCCTACATTTGGAGTAGCTTACTGAACGCGCAAACAACAAGGAGGTATTTGGAAATAAATTATGGACTTTATCGAACTAAACAACATTTATTGTGGACCTGGGATTCATGGAAGTGCCTTCTGATGAAGATCATCAAATGTAAGGGAATATTTCTATTGCTATTTATGATTTTAGATGACTACAAAATGGCGGGTATCTGTATTGCCTGATGTATTTTTCTGAGCGCCGTACTCAGATTATTGCAAAGTGTATCTATAATTCTTTGAATAACTGTTGAATATTTTATCAACGTTTATGATGAGTATTTCTGTAAATTGATGTGCTCATTCACCAGAAGTTTTGGGAGGCAAAACATTTCTGAACATTACACGCCAATGTAAAATGGGGTTTTTGGATATAAAAATGACCTTGATCGAGCAAAACATGCATGTATTGTGTAACATGAAGTCCTATGAGTGCCATCTGATGAAGATCATCAAAGGTTAGTGATTAATTTTAGCTGTTTTTTGTGACGCCTCTCCTTGCTTGGAAAATGGCTGTGTGGTTTTTCTTGTATCGGCGCTGTCCTAACATAATCTAATGTTATGCTTTCGCCGTAAAGCCTTTTTGAAATCGGACAATGTGGTTGGATTAACGAGAAGTGTATCTTTAAAATGGGATATAATAGTTGTATGTTTGAGAAATTTGAATTATGATATTTTTATTGTTTTGAATTTGCCGCCCTGCTATTTCACTGGCTGTTGAATAGTGTGTCCTGCGGGTGGGACGCTAGTGTCCCACATACCCCAGAGAGGTTAATATCTCACCCTGGAATATACAAGGTCTGAGGTCATCTGCCTTTGGCCTAAAGCAGGAAACCAAACTTCACCAAAGAAATCAGAAATACAGACATTGTCATCTTACATGAAACATGGTATAAAGAAGACGGACCCACTGGCTGCCCTATAGGTTACAGAGAGCTGGAAGTCCATCAACCAACTACCAGGTGTGAAATAGGGAAGAGACTTAGGGGGTATGCTAATTTGCTATAGAGCAGACCTAACACACTACTAAATTAATCAGAAAAAAGGAAATAATCTCAACAGAGAAAAATGTCCTCCTGTGTATTACCTATATACCCCAAATAGAATATACTTTAACATTTACATTTTCTCCATCTTATAGGGGGAGATCAACAATTTTCAGGCCCAGGGACATGTGCTAGCCTGTGGTGACCTAAATGCCAGAACTGGACAAGAACCCAACATTCTCAGCACACAGGGGGACAAACACCTAACTGGAGGTGGCAGCATTCCCTCCCCCATATGCCCCCTTAGGCACAACTATGACAACATAACCAACAAAAACGGGTCACAACTCCTGCTGCTTTGTCACACGCTGCGTATGTACATAGTCAAATGTAGGCTTCGAGGAGACTCCTACGGTAGGTACACCTACAGATGATCCCTTGGCAGTAGTACTGTAGATAACTTTATCACTGACCTAAACCCAATGTCTCTCAGAGCGTTCCTGACATCCCTATCAGATCACAGCAAAATCACAGTCTACTTGAACAAAGCAATACTCAATCATGAGGGATCAAAGCCGAACATGCTGCATACTATAAAACAATGTTATAGATGGAATGAAAGTAGTGTAGAAACCTACCAGAAAACAATGAGGGAACAACAAATGTAATCCCTTTTAGACAACTTCCTGGATAAAACATTTCACTGTAATAGTGAAGGTGTAAACTTGACAGTAGATAACCTAAATACTATATTTGACCTCTCAGCTTCCCTATCAAATCTAAATATTTCAACCAGACTACCTAAGACAATTAACAACAATAATAAATGGTTTGATGAAGAATGTAAAATTCAGGATAGGTTCCTCAATAAATTGAGTAACCTATCCGACCAAAAACATACACTGAACAAAAATATAACGCAACATGCTATTTCACAGATTTTACTGAGTTACAGTTCATATAAGGAAATCAGTTAATTTATATAAATTCTTTAGGCCATCATCTATGGATTTCCCATGACTGGGAATACAGATATGCATCTGTTGGTCACAGATACCTTAAAAAAAAGGTAGGGGCGTGGATCAAAACCAGTCAGTATCTGGAGTGACCACCATTTGCCTCATGCAGCGCGACACATCTGCTTTGTATCGAGTTGATCAGGCTGTTGATTGTGGCCTGTGGAATGTTGTTCCACTCCTCTTCAATGGCTGTGTGAAGTTAATGGATATTGGCGGGAACTAGAACACGATGTCGTACACATCAATCCAGAGCATCCCAAACATGCTCAATAAGTGACATATCTGGTGAGTATGCAGGCCATGGAAAAACTGGGACATTTTCAGCTACCAGGAATTGTATACAGATCCTTGCGACATGGGGCCGTGCAATATCATTCCAAATTCTCTAAAATTACTTTGGAGGCAGCTTATGGTTGAGAAATTAACATTAAATTCTCTGGCAACCGCTCTGGTGGACATTCCTGCAGTCAGCATGCCAATTGCATGCTCCCTCAAAACTTGTGGCATTGTGTTGTGTGACAAAACTGCACATTTTAGAGTGGTCTTTTATTGTCTCCAGCACAAGGTGCACATGTGTAATAATCATGCCGTTTAATCAGCTTCTTGATATGCCACACCTGTCAGGAGGATGTATTAAACAATGTGTACACAACATTTTAGAGAAATACGATTTTTGTGCATATTGAACATTTCTGGGATCTTTTATTTCAGCTCATGAAACATGGGACCAACACTTTACATGTTGCATTTATATTTCTATTCAGTGTAGATACCTTGAAAACCTTACCCTACTCTAAAACGGTACAGAAATACACTACGGAATAAGAAGGAACAGCACGTCAGAACTCAGGTCAATGTAGTTGGAAAATCCACAGAATCTAACACTTCTGGGAAAATTGGAACACACTAACAAACAACAACACAAAGAGTTATCTATCCAAAACAGAAATGTATGGACAAACCACTTCTGCAATCTTTTTGGCCCTATAACAAAGAACAAACAGCAAAAACATGATCAGTAAACGATCTTAGAATCAGCTATTAAAGACTAGCAGAACACACTGGATACTCCATTAACATTGAATGAACTACAGGACAAAATACAAACCCTCCAACCCAACAAAAAGCCTGGGATGTTGATGGTATGCTAAATTAAATGAGAAAATATACAGACCACAAATTCCAATTGACTATACTTAAACTCTTTAACATCATCCTCAGTGCTGGCATCTTCCCCAATATTTGATCCAAGGACTGATAACCCCAATCCACAAAAGTGGAGACAAATTCAACCCCAATAACTGCCATGGGATATGCGTCAACAGCAATCTTGGGAAAATCCTCTGCATTATCATTAACAGCAGACTTGTACATTTCCTCAGTAAAAACAATGTATTGAGCAAATTACCGTATGACTGTCACGCCCTGACCATAGAGAGCCCTTGTTTCTCTATGGTGTAGTAGGTCAGGGCGTGACTAAGGGGTATTCTAGTTTAACATTTCTATGTTGTATTTTCTATGTTGGTGTTTTGTATGGTTCCTGAGGAGGGGTTCACACCTAGCACAGAAACACAACCATCAGCTTTACAACCTGAGGAGGGGTTCACACCTAGCACAGAAACACAACCATCAGCTCTACAACCTGAGGAGGGGTTCACACCTAGCACAGAAACACAACCATCAGCTCTACAACCTGAGGGGTTCACACCTAGCACAGAAACACAACCATCAGCTCTACAACCTGAGGAGGGGTTCACACCTAGCACAGAAACACAACCATCAGCTTTACAACCTGAGGGGTTCACACCTAGCACAGAAACACAACCATCAGCTTTACAACCTGAGGGGTTCACACCTAGCACAGAAACACAACCATCAGCTTTACAACCTGAGGGGTTCACACCTAGCACAGAAACACAACCATCAGCTTTACAACCTGAGGGGTTCACACCTAGCACAGAAACACAACCATCAGCTCTACAACCCGAGGAGGGGTTCACACCTAGCACAGAAACACAACCATCAGCTTTACAACCTGAGGAGGGGTTCACAACTAGCACAGAAACACAACCATCAGCTCTACAACCTGAGGGGTTCACACCTAGCACAGAAACACAACCATCAGCTCTACAACCTGAGGGGTTCACACCTAGCACAGAAACACAACCATCAGCTTTACAACCTGAGGAGGGGTTCACACCTAGCACAGAAACACAACCATCAGCTTTACAACCTGAGGAGGGGTTCACACCTAGCACAGAAACACAACCATCAGCTTTACAACCTGAGGAGGGGTTCACACCTAGCACAGAAACACAACCATCAGCTTTACAACCTGAGGAGGGGTTCACACCTAGCACAGAAACACAACCATCAGCTTTACAACCTGAGGGGTTCACACCTAGCACAGAAACACAACCATCAGCTCTACAACCTGAGGGGTTCACACCTAGCACAGAAACACAACCATCAGCTTTACAACCTGAGGGGTTCACACCTAGCACAGAAACACAACCATCAGCTCTACAACCTGAGGGGTTCACACCTAGCACAGAAACACAACCATCAGCTTTACAACCTGAGGAGGGGTTCACACCTAGCACAGAAACACAACCATCAGCTTTACAACCTGAGGAGGGGTTCACACCTAGCACAGAAACACAACCATCAGCTTTACAACCTGAGGGGTTCACACCTAGCACAGAAACACAACCATCAGCTTTACAACCTGAGGGGTTCACACCTAGCACAGAAACACAACCATCAGCTTTACAACCTGAGGAGGGGTTCACACCTAGCACAGAAACACAACCATCAGCTCTACAACCTGAAGGGTTCACACCTAGCACAGAAACACAACCATCAGCTTTACAACCTGAGGGGTTCACACCTAGCACAAATGTCTATTGTAGTTGTTTCTCAGTATGTTTTCTATCCAGAGAGTTAAACATTAAACCAAATAACAGTTGCTCTCTCACTGACAGGTGTGAAAGAACTGAACCAAGGTGCAATGTTACTGTAATGTGATATGAACCTTCATTGTTTTGCCGTGTGTGTGTGTGTGTGTGTGTGTGTGTGTGTGTGTGTGCGTGTGTGTGTGTGTGTGTGTGTGTGTGTGTGTGTGTGTTTTGCAGCGAACAACAGCATCTGGAGTGCCACTGAAATTACCTCTTAGTGGTGTCTTGTCGACAGATGTAGAGCTAGACTTGGGCTGTTGATTTCTAATACTTTATTCACTGCATTATAATGAGCATCTGGGGCTTCAGGTACATACAGCGTCAACGTGCTGCTAACTGACTGTGATGTCTACCTGAGTGGGTTTCACTGTGTGTCTGTGGGTGTGTGTCTGTTGGTGTGTGTGTTTGTTCGTGTGTGTGTTGTTGGGTACTCACGGTTAAGAAAGGATGTCTGTTTTCTAACACTCTGCTCTCCGTGAGGGTGTGGGCCACTTCATCCTGTTGTGGGAGATAACGCAGTGAAGGGAACTTCAGAGACAGCACAGCATATGAATGTAACAGTCATTTCTGTACTGAGCATCATTCAATTTGCTACCAGTTAGGTTTGACGATCAACATGGAGCGAAACGTACCTTTGCAATAATTATTTCTTTCTTTGAAAGTTTCATTGCATAATATTTCCTGTTAGCCTTCTCTCTCTCACTAGAATGACTTTTCCAAAAGTGCCTTTCCCAGTAGCTGTAGGTAGTCAAAGTCATTGTCTGAAAGAAACCTGTAGAACAGTTTAGTGCAGTTAGAATAGTTCTAATCTGTATAGATGTTTGTTTGTCTGTTTTTGGAGGACCGATGGGGAAGGCAAAACATCATTTAAAAAAAGCTTTACAAAATGATTTAATCCATGTTTCTACATCAGCCAATCAGGATATGTCTCCTGTGGTGTGGTCATCCTTCAGTCAGTGGTCCAGCTGCTTGCATTAATGGAACTAAAGAAGACACTTCGAACCAATGGCTTTTGCCGTTGACACAATTTGCAGCGTGTTGCTTTGACTTGTTCTTTTTCTGATCCATATTTATTTCATTTCATCCCTTAGTGTCACATTGGTATGAATGATTCGGGAGACAGGCGGAGGAATGCGTAATAGGGTTATTTATTTACCCAAATTACAGCGTGCCGTGTACAGGGGACGGGGACCAAACAAACACGGGGACGAGGACCAAACAAACACGTATACAACACACAGGGTTGAAACCCAAACTAAAGAGCGAAAAGTACCTCAAATAAATAACACAAGCGCACAATGATTAACACACAGTACTAGACTCGTAATCATCTTCACAATTCACAATGGCACAAAAGCCAAGACACACCACACAATTGTAATCTCTGGGAATAGGGGCCAGGTGAGTGTAATGAAAGTTCCGGAAGGATCCATGACACTCAGGTCCTTGGGTGATGTGGGATTGGGATGGGGGGTTGTAACTTAATTTTGTGTGTACGTAAAGTTAGTCAGAAGTTTACATACACCTTAGCCAATACATTTAAACTCAGTTTTTCACAATTCCTGACATTTAATCCTAGTAAAAATTCCATGTCTTACGTCAGTTAGGATCCCCACTTTTATTTTAAGAACGTGAAATGTCAGAATAATAGTAGAGCGAATTATTTATTTCAGCTCTTATTTCTTTCATCACATTCCCAGTGGGTCAGAAGTTTACATACACTCAATTAGTATTTGGAAGCATTGCCTTTAAATTGTTTCACTTGGGTCAAATATTTTGGGTAGCCTTCCACAAGCTTCCCACAATAAGTTGGGTGAATTTTGGCCCATTCCTCCTGATAGCATTTTTGAGGTATTTGTATTTCGCGCCACTTGATTCCACTGGCTGTTGTCGCAAGCGTCCCACCTCGCCCAGGGAGGTTAAATCAATTTTGAATTCAGGCTGTAACACAACAAAATGTGGAATAAGTCAAGGGGTATGAATACTTTCTGAAGGCACTGTACACCTCTAGAGCTCCATATACAGGAAATAGTCTGGAGTATGGATAGCCTCTTTAAACTCATACCATACAGCACCTATAACACAGACACATGAACAAACTTCTGCACTGTAATGGTGATATTTCACAATGAAATGTAGCTACTGTTTAATGTCTAATGTGACAACATTATGCATAATCAAGTTTCAAGTTTTAATGTCACGTGCAAAAGTACAGTGGAATATCTTTCTTGTAAGTTCTAAACCCAACAATGCAGTAATCAATATCAATGTAGCACTACAAATAAGGTAGACTTGTGGGGGATAACACCATTTGCAGACACAATTACATTATGCTAAGTTAAAAATGATCTATAGACAGTGCAATTTATTTATTACACCTTCACAATGGGGTAAAAATGAGACTTACAACAAAGGCTAATCTATGCAATCATCTATGTAATCGTTGATCAGTCACAAAACAAATGTTCCCAAATTAGGTTATGTGAATGGGAACTACTGTGTGTTTGTGAATGGTGTTACCCCCCATTGGGTTTTCATTTGTTGTGCCGAACAACATCTGTCGCATAAAACCAGTGATGTGTTTAGATTTGTGAGAACATGTGTGTATTAAATTATGAATACAGTGCATTGCAAAAGTATTCACCCCCTTGGCATTTTTCCTATTTTGTTGCATTACAACCTGTAATTAAATGTATTTTTATTTGGATTTCATGTAATGGACATACACAAAATAGTCGAAACTGGTGAAGTGAAATGAAAAAAATTACTTATTTCAAAAAATGCAAATAAATAAAAAACTGAAAAGTGGTGCGTGCATATGTATTTACCCCCTTTGCTATGAAGCCCCCAAATAAGATCTGGTACAACCAATTACCATCAGAAGTCACAGATTTGGTTAAATAAAGTCCACATGTGTGCAATCTAAGTGTCACATGATCTGTCACATGATATCAGTAAATATACAGCTGTTCTGAAAGGCCCCAGAGTCTGCAACACCACTAAGCAAGGGGCACCACCAAGCAAGCGGCACAATGAAGACCAAGGAGCTCTCCAAACAGGTCAGGGACAAAGTTGTGGAGAAGTACAGATCAGGGTTGGGATATAAAAAATATCCGAAACTTTGAACATCAGACGGAGCACCATTAAATACACTATAAAAGAAATGAAAGAATATGGCACCACAACAAACCTGCCAAGAGAGGGCCACCCATCCAAACTCACGGACCAGGCAAGGAGGGCATTAATCAGAGAGGCAACAAAGATACCAAAGATAACCCTGAAGGAGCTGCAAAGCTCCACAGCGGAGTTTGGAGTATCTGTCCATAGGACCACTTTAAGGCATACAGTCCACATAGCTGGGCTTTACGGAAGAGTGGCCAGAGAAAAATGAGCAAACCTGTTTGGTGTTCGCCAAAAGGCATGTGGGAGACTCCCCAAACATATGGAAGAAGGTATTCTGGTCAGATGAGATAAAAATTGAGCTTTTTGGCCATCAAGGAAAATGCTATGTCTGGAGCAAACCCAACACCTATCATCAACCCGAGAACACCATCCCTACATTGAAGCATGGTGGTGGCAGCATCATGCTTTGGGGATGTTTTTCATCGGCAGGGACTGGGAAACTGGTCAGAATTGAAGGAATGATGGATGGCTCTAAATACTGGGAAATTCTTGATGGAAACCTGTTTCAGTCTTCCAGAGATTTGAGACTGGGACGGAGGTTCACCTTCCAGCAGGACAATGACCCTAAGCATACTGCTAAAGCAACACTCAAGTGGTTTAGGGGAAACATTTACATGTCTTGGAATGGCCTAGTCAAGGCCAAGACCTCAATCCAATTGAGAATCTGTGGTATGACTTAAAGATTGCTGTACACAAGCGGAACCCATCCAACTTGAAGGAGCTGGAGCAGTTTTGCCTTGAAGAATGGGCAACAATCTCAGTGGCTAGATGTGCCAAGCTTATAGAGACATACCCCAAGAAAAATGGCTCTACAAAGTATTGACTTTTGGGAGGGTGAACAGTTATGCATGCTTAAGTTCTCTGTTTTTTTGTCTTATGTCTTGTTTGTTTCACAATAAAAAACATTTTGCATCTTCAATTTCATACCTACACTACAGGATACTTTTTCTGGACACCGTTTTGCAGCTTTACACCACTTAGGCTTGTGAATATATCCTACATGTGACTCCCAACAAGGGCCAACAAAAGTTGTGTTCCTTTTGAACAATCGAATGGCACAGTGTACACATAAAACGCAGCAGGAACCCTCTCAAGGTCTTGCAGATGAATGTGAGCTATGAAGTCTCTCCTTACCCCCTCCATTTTTGGGGGCGTATAATTGCTAACGAGAGATAATGGGCCTGACTACAGTTGGGCGGCGTGCCAGTGAGTGCCACCTCTCTCCTCACTCGTGGGCCTGCCGTTGCTGGGCCTGTGCCAGGCAGATACCAAGTATCATTTACCTATTTGATTTTGAATTTTAAGACTATTTGAATTATAAAAAAATATATCTATAATGTTTTTGGCCTTACTGCTATTAGCCCATACAAACGCAATGAATAACAGATTGTCCCAAAAAGTATCAAAAGGAAGTTTGTTCTGAAGTGCCTCTCCTATATCCGAGAGATATAAGAAAGATCAGGAAACATTCTTTATTATAATTTTTTAACATGTTTTTTTAATGCCATATTTTTGGCATTAAATAGTCTCCATACACCATTCATTTTTTAAACTGCTACTGGGGGAGCTTCAGAAGAGTTTTGTGGGGCATGTGGGTGTCCTTGAGTAAAACAACCGACATGTACATGTTCATGAGAGTCTCACCTTTGCACAGAAGGGTAAGTGTGTAGCCCAAATGGTTCAGACGCTACAGACAGGAGTTGGCAGGTCGGCTATATCGACTTCAGACGAGACTCCTGACACTTGTGAAGGTCATAGAGCAATTCTTATATATATACTCACCAAAAAAAGAAACGTCCTCTCACTGTCAACTGTGTTTATTTTCAGCAAACTTAACCTGTGTAAATATGTGTATGAGCATAACAAGATTCAACAATTGAGACATAAACTGAACAAGTTCCACAGACGTGACTAACAGAAATGGAATAATGTGTCCCTGAACAAAGCGGGGGTCAAAATCAAAAGTAACAGTCAGTATGTGGTGTGGCCACCAGCTGCATTAAGTACTGCAGTACATCTCCTGCTCATGGACTGCACAAGATTTGCCAGTTCTTGCTGTGAGATGTTACCCCACTCTTCCACCAAGGCACCTGCAAGTTCTCGGACATTTCTGGGGGGAATGGCCCTAGCCCTCCCCCTCCGATCCAACAGGTCCCAGAAGTGCTTAATGGGATTGAGATCCGGGCTCTTCGCTGGCCATGGCAGAAAACGGACATTCCTGTCTTGCAGGAAATCATGCACAGAACAAGCAGTGTGGCTGGTGGCATTGCCATGCTGGAGGGTCATGTCAGAAAGAGCCTGCAGGAAGGGTACCACCTGAGGGAGGAGGTTGTCTTCCCTGTAACGCACAGCGTTGAGATTGCCTGCAATAACAACAAGCTCAGTCCGATGATGCTGTGACACACCGTCACAGACCATGATGGACCCTCCACCTCCAAATCAATCCCACTCCAGAGTACAGGCCTCGGTGTAACGCTCATTCCTTCGGCGATAAACATGAATCTAACCATCACCCCTGGTGAGACAAAACCGCGACTTGTCATCGAAGAGCACTTTTTGCCTGTCCTGTCTGGTCCAGCGACGGTGGGTTTGTGCCCATAGGCGACGTTGTTGCCCGTGATGTCTGCTGAGGACCTGCCTTTCAACAAGCCTACAAGCCCTCAGTCCAGCCTCTCTCAGCCTATTGTGGACAGTCTGAGCACTGATGGAAGGATTGTGCATTCCTGGTGTAACTCGGGCAGTTGATGTTACCATCCTGTACCTGTCCCGCAGGTGTGATGTTTGGATGTACCGATACTGTGCAGGTGTTGTTACACATGGTCTGCCACTGCGAGGATGATCAGCTGTCCATCCTGTCTCCCTGTAGCGCTTTCTTAGGCATCTCACAGTACAGACATTGCAATTTATTGCCCTGGCTACATCTGCAGTCCTCATGCCTCCTTGCAGCATGCCTAAGGCACGTTCACGCAGATGAGCAGGGACCCTGGGCATCTTTATTTTTGTGTTTTTCGGAGTCAGTAGAAAGGCCTCTTTAGTGTCCTAAGTTTTCATAACTGTGACCTTAATTGCCTACCATCTGTAAGCTGTTAGTGTCTTAATGACCGTTCCACAGGTGCATGTTCATTAATTGTTATTGGTTCATTGAATAAGCATGGGAAACAGTGTTGAATCCTTTACAATGAAGATCTGTGAAGTTATTTAGATTTTTATGAATTATCTTTGAAAGATAAGATCCTGAAAAAGGGACGTTTCTTTTCTTGCTGAGTTTATATATTTTTTAAATGTAACCTTTATTTAACTACATAGGCAAGTCAGTTAAGAACCAACTACTTCTCTGATAGAGTTCAGTGTGTCAAATCGGAGGGCCTGTTGTCCGGACCTCTGGCAGTCTCTATGGGGGTGCCACAGGGTTCAATTCTTGGGCCAACTCTTTTCTCTGTATACATCAATGATGTCGCTCTTGCTGCTGGTGAGTCTCTGATCCACCTCTACGCAGACGACACCATTCTGTATACATCTGGCCCTTCTTTGGACACTGTCTTAACAACCCTCCAAACGAGCTTCAATGCCATACAACTCTCCTTCCGTGGCCTCCAACTGCTCCTAAATACAAGTAAAACTAAATGCATGCTCTTCAACCGATCGCTGCCTGCACCTGCCCGCCTGTCCAGCATCACTACTCTGGACGGTTCTGACTTAGAATATGTGGACAACTACAAATACCTAGGTGTCTGGTTAGACTGTAAACTCTCCTTCCAGACTCACATCAAACATCTCCAATCTAAAGTTAAATCTAGAATTGGCTTCCTATTTCGCAACAAAGCATCCTTCACTCATGCTGCCAAACATACCCTCGTAAAACTGACCATCCTACCGATCCTCGACTTCGGCGATGTCATTTACAAAATAGCCTCCAATACCCTACTCAACAAACTAGATGCAGTCTATCACAGTGTCATTCGTTTTGTCACCAAAGCCCCATATACTACCCACTACTGCGACCTGTACGCTCTCGTTGGCTGGCCCTCGCTTCATAATCGTCGCCAAACCCACTGGCTCCAGGTCATCTACAAGACCCTGCTAGGTAAAGTCTCCCCTTATCTCCGCTCACTGGTCACCATAGCAGCACCCACCTGTAGCACGCGCTCCAGCAGGTATATCTCTCTGGTCACCCCCAAAGCCAATTCCTCCTTTGGCCGTCTCTCCTTCCAGTTCTCTACTGCCAATGACTGGAACGAACTACAAAAATCTCTGAAACTGGAAACACATCTCCCTCACTAGCTTTAAGCACCAGCTGTCAGTGCAGCTCACAGATCACTGCACCTGTACATAGCCCATCTATAATTTAGCCCAAACAACTATCTCTTCCCCTACTGTATTTATTTATTTTGCTCCTTTGCACCCCATTATTTATTTCTACTTTGCACTTTCTTCTACTACAAATCTAACATTCCAGTGTTTTACTTGCTATATTGTATTTACTTTGCCACCATGGCCTTTTTTTGCCTTTACCTCCCTTATCTCACCTCATTTGCTCACATTGTATATAGACTTATTTTTCTACTGTATTATTAACTGTATGTTTGTTTTACTCCATGTGTAACTCTGTGTTGTTGTATGTTGTCGAACTGCTTTGCTTTATCTTGGCCAGGTCGCAATTGTAAATGAGAACTTGTTCTCAACTTGCCTACCTGGTTAAATAAAGGTGAAAGAACAAATTCTTATTTACAATGACGGCCTACACCGGCCAAACCCGGACGATGCTGGGCCAATTCTGCACCGCCCTATGGGACTCTGTAACGCCCTGGCCATAGAGAGGGGTTTTTGTTCTTTATTTTTGGTTAGGCCAGGGTGTTACATTGGGTGGGCAATCTATGTTCCTTTTTCTATGGTTTTGTATTTCTTTGTTTTGGTCCGTGTGTGGCTCCCAATCAGGCACAGCTGAAGTTCGTTGTTGCTGATTGGGAGTCACACATAAGTAGCCTATTTCTCCTTTGGGTTTTGTGGGTAATTGTTTTCTGTCTCGTTTGTTTTTGACCAGACAGAACTGTTTGCTATCGTTGCTGTTTTATGTTTTGTTTATAGTGGTTCATTTTATTAAATATTCATAATGAATCCACAACCTCTGCTGCATCTTGGTTTTCTTGCGACGACAGCCCTTACAGACTCCCAATCACGGCCGGTTGTGATACAGCCTGGAATCGAACCAGGGTGTCTGAAGTGATGCCTAAAGCACTGAGAGGCAGTGTCTTAGAACGCTGCACAACTCGGAATCCCATAAAATGACAAAACGGAGAACGTTATTGTTTTTGGTGAGAGGCCAAATCGTTCGGACGCAACAGACGATTTTGTGAGAAGACCAATTTTAGGGATGTTGCATGGTCTGACAAGCACCGCTCTAGCTCTGTCACCTTTCATCGCCGATGAAGAAGTGCGACATAGGCGGATGCGGTGGATTGAGACACATCCAATGCAAAAACAGATATCTTTATCTTAAGCTGATTATGCTAATTTGATTTCCACGGAGCTCGGAAATTGACTCTAGGGTTAAGCGCTGGCTGCACTTCTCCCCAACCCCTCGCCTGTCTATTGAGGCTGCAGCTCTAACTGTAATTATCTTCCCCTCAATCCCCTGGCCTGTTTATTTAGACTGCAGCTCTAACTGTAATTATCTTCCCCTCAATCCCCTGGACTGTCTATTGAGGCTGCAGCTCTAAGTGTAATTATCTTCCCCTCAATTCCCTGGCCTGTCTATTGAGGCTGCAGCTCTAACTGTAATTATCTTCCCCTCAATCCCCTGGACTGTCTATTGAGGCTGCAGCTCTAACTGTAATTATCTTTCCCTCAATCTCCTGGCCTGTCTATTGAGGCTGCAGCTCTAATTTGAATTATCTTCCCCTCAATCCCCTGACCTGTCTATTTAGGCTGCAGCTCTAACTGTAATTATCTTCCCCTCAATCCCCTGACCTGTCTATTTAGGCTGCAGCTCTAACTGTAATTATCTTCCCCTCAATCCCCTGGCCTGTCTATTTAGGCTGCAGCTCTAACTGTAAGTATCTTCCCCTCAATCCCCTGGCCTGTCTATTTAGGCTGCAGCTCTAACTGTAATTATCTTCCCCTCAATCCCCTGGCCTGTCTATTGAGGCTGCAGCTCTAATTTGAATTATCTTCCCCTCAATCCCCTGGACTGTCTATTTAGACTGCAGTTATAACTGTAATTCTCGTCTCCTTCCCCAGCAGAAAGTAGAGTTTAAAACCCTAACATCTGCCAGTGCTGCTTCCTCTACCCAGCTCTGCTCCGTCGTTCGCTCTCACAGGTCGCTGCCTGCAGTTGCCCGTTCCCAAGAGAGAAGAGAGGAGAGGATTGTCTGTGTGTGTACCAATTGTAATGTTTTCATAGATGTACTGTTTTCATAGATGTACTGTTTTCATAGATGTAATGTTTTCATAGACGCATTGGGTACTGTGTAGAGAAAAAAGCAGTCAGTTGGCCATAGATTAGCAGAGTAAGGGATGAGCTCACCTTTCCTCTGGCGTGTCCATATGAAAGGTCCTCTCTATGATGATGGTCCACTGGAGACATCTGATGATGAATGTGTTGGGCTTTGGTCCTTCTGTCTGGCATTCTGAGACAGAGAGTGGACAGAAAGAGAGGTTTCTGTGAACATTCAGATTTACTAGATTTCAAATCTACTGAGGGGTGCTGAGAATGTTTGTCAACGGGAGGCAACCTCAGCACCTCTACTTCCCGCAGCTATGTTATACTACAGCAAACACAACATTTTGCATGTTAAAGGCATAAACCTGACGCCACAGCTGTCTCGCTCCATCCAGGAACACACACTGCCAGATGGGGCTTTAAGCCAACTGTGGAAAAATGTTGCAGTGTGCTCCATAGTCAGGGCTACTGCAGCAGCTATTGGGGACAATGTTCAGTCAGACGACAGCTGAAACAAACTATTGAGCCTATATGTGCCAATAGGTAATGACTTCCCTCCCTCAGTTGGCCCCATCTCCACCACCACCAAACGGCGGCAGCCTAAATATAGGCGGGAAGGTTAATGATGACACGGCTAAGGTCGCAGTGGCGCGGCGGTCTAAGGCACTGTTTCTCATTGCTAAAGGTGTTACTACAGGCCCTGGTTCGATTCCAGGCTGTATCACAACCAGCCGTGCTTGGGAGTCCCATAGGGTGGCGCACAATTGGCCCAGCATCGTTTGGGTCTGGCCGGGGTAGGCCATCATTGTAAATAAAATAAATGAATAAAACCTCTACCTGCTTCGCTAACAAAATGGAGTCTCCCATTGTGCTCAGAGAAAACAAGGTCAAGATGGATTTTCAGTAGCTATTAGCTCTGGACACAACAAAATAACTTTAGAGGAGAGTACACTGTAAATAGAGGAGAGTACACTGTAGATAGAGGAGAGTATACTGTAGATAGAGGAGAGTACACTGTAAATAGAGGAGAGTACACTGTAGATAGAGGAGAGTACACTGTAGATAGAGGAGAGTACACTGTAGATAGAGGAGATTATACTGTAGATAGAGGAGAGTATACTGTAGATAGAGGAGAGTACACTGTAGATAGAGGAGATTATACTGTAGATAGAGGAAAGTACACTGTAGATAGAGGAGAGTACACTGTAGATAGTGGAGAGTACACTGTAGATAGAGGAGGTTATACTGTAGATAGAGGAGAGTATACTGTAGAAAGAGGGGAGTACACTGTAGATAGAGGAGAGTATACTGTAGAAAGAGGAGAGTATACTGTAGATAGAGGAGATTATACTGTAGATCAGGGAGAGTATACTGTCGATAGAGGAAAGTATACTGTAGATAGAGGGGAGTATAGTGTCGATAGAGGAGAGTATACTGTAGAAAGAGGGGAGTACACTGTAGATAGAGGAGATTATACTGTAGATAGAGGAAAGTATGCTGTAGATAGAGGTAGTATACTGTAGATAGAGTAGAGTGTGCTGTTGGATGATGGAGTGTACTGTAGAGGGAGTATACTGTAGATAGAGGAGATTATACTGTAGATAGAGGGGAGTATACTGTAGATAGAGGAGAGTATGCTGTAGAGGTGAGTATACTGTAGATATAGGGAGAATACTGTAGATAGAGGGAGTATACTGTAGATAGAGGAGAGTATACTGTAGATAGAGTAGAGTATACTGTTGGATGATGGAGTGTACTGTAGAGGGAGTATACTGTAGATAAAGGGGAGTATACTGTAGATAGAGGGGAGTATACTGTAGATAGAGGAGAGTATACTGTAAATAGAGGGGAGTATACTGTTGATTGAGGAGAGTTTGCTGTAGAGGTGAGTATACTGTAGATACAGGGAGTATACTGTAAATAGAGGGGAGTATACTGTCGATAGAGGTAGTATACTGTAAATAGAGTAGAGTATACTTTTGGATGATGGAGTGTACTGTAGAGGAAGTATACTGTAGATAGAGGAGAGTATACTGTAGATAGAGGAGAGTATACTGAAGACAGATTGAATTGTGCTGTAGATAGAGGAGACTATACCACAGATTGAGGGAGTATACTGTGGATAGAGGGACTGTACTGCAGATAGAGGGGGTATACTGCAGATAGAGGGGGTATACTGTAGATATAGGGAGTGTACTATAGATAGAGGAGAGTATACTGTCGACAGAGGAGTGGACAGGATTGTTTGTTTTGCTTCAGCTAAAGGAGAGTGCTACAGCAACTGTCCTGAATGTTACTGTAATCTGCATTCTGATTAATTTCCCTGTTCAGTTTGCATCCTTGTTATATTACACACTGTCCTTATTTTAACTCTGATACATATTCAAGTATTTTATATTGAAATATAATTAACAAATAGTATGTATAAACATTGGGCTCTGGAGAAGTGAAATCTTCACCATAGTCCTGTTTCTCAGTCATTTACAGATCACTATTTTGTTGCTGAGAATGTTCCTGTGCCGCAGGAAATGCACTTGAGATTCGTGATTTACATATAGTGCATTCGGAAAGTATTCAGACCCCTTGACTTTTTCCACATTTTGTTACATTACAACCTTTTTCTAAAATGGATTAAACGTTTTTATTTTATTTATAAATCTACACACAATACCCCATAATGACAAAGCAAAAACAGGTTTTTAGAAAGTTTGGCAAATGTATAAAAAAATGTACATAAGTATTGAGACCCTTTACTCAGTACTTTGTTGAAGCACCTCTGGCAGCGACTAAAGCCTCAAGCCTTTTGGGTATGACGCTACAAGCTTGGCACATCTGTATTTGGGAAGTTTCTCCCATTCTTCTCTGCAGATCCTCTCAAGCTCTGTCAGGATGGATGGGGAGTGTCGCTGCACAGATATTTTCAGGTCTCTCCAGAGATGTTCGATTGGGTTCAAGTCCGGGCTCTGGCTGGGCCACTCAAGGACATTCAGAGACTTGTCCCGAAGCCACTCCTGCATTGTCTTGGCTGTGTGCTTAGGGTTGTTGTCCTGTTAGCAGATGAACCGTCGCCCCAGTCTAAGGTCCTGAGCTCTGGAGCAGGTTTTCATCAAGGATCTCTCTGTACTTTGCTCCTTTCATCTTTCCCCGATCCTGACTAGTCTTCCAGTCCCTGCAGCTGAAAAACATCCCCACAGTATGATGCTGCCATCACCATTCTTAACTGTAGGGATGGTGCCAGGTTTCCTCCAGAAGTGATGCTTGGCATTCAGGCCAAAGAGTTCAATCTTCGTTTCATCAGACCAGATAATCTTATTACTCATGGTCTGAGAGTACTTTAGGTGCCTTTTGGCAAACTCCAAGCGGCTGTCATATGTCTTTTACTGAGGAGTGGCTTCCGTCTGGCCACACTACCATCAAGGCCTTTTATGTTGAGTGCTGCAGAGATGGTTGTGCTTCTGGAAGCTTCTCCCATCTCCACAGAGGAACTCTGGAGCTCTGTCAGAGTGACCATCGGGTTATTGGTCACCTCCCTGACCAAGGTCCTTCTCTCCCGATTGCCCAGTTTAGCTGGGGGGCAGCTCTAGGAAGAGTTGGTGGTTCCAAATTTCTTCCATTTAAGAATGATGGAGGCCACCGTGTTCTTGGGGACCTTCAATGCTGCAGATATGTTTTGGTACCCTTCCCCAGATCTGTGCCTCAACACAATCCTGTCTCGGAGCTCTGTGGACAATTCCTTCGACGCTCATGGCTTGGTTTTTGCTCTGACATGCACTGTCAACTGTGGGACCTTATCTATTGCCACTCCTATTTTCCATATCTTCAATGTAAGCCTATTAGAAAGTGTGTGCCCTCAGGCCTGGGGGGAAGCAAAAGTTATTCCTCTACCTAAGAAGAGTAAAGCCTTAACTGGCCCACATAGCAAACCAATTAGCCTGGTACCCTCTCTAGGGTATGTGGGACGAAATCGTCCCACCTACGTAACAGCCAGTGGAATCCTGTGGCGCGTTATTCAAATACCTTAGAAATGCTATAACTTCAATTTCTCAAACATATGACTATTTTACACCATTTTAAAGACAAGACTCTCGTTAATCTAACCACACTGTCCGATTTCAAAAAGGCTTTACAATGAAAGCTAAACATTAGATTATGTCAGCAGAGTACCCAGCCAGAAATAATCAGACACCCATTTTTCAAGCTAGCATATCATGTCACATAAACCCAAACCACAGCTAAATGCAGCACTAACCTTTGATGATCTTCATCAGATGACAATCCTAGGATATTATGTTATACAATACATGCATGTTTTGTTCAATCAAGTTCATATTTATATCAAAAAACAGCTTTTTACATTAGCATGTGACGTTCAGAACTAGCACACCCCGCAAACTTCCGGTGAATTTACTAAATTACTCACGATAAACGTTCACAAAAAACATAACAATTATTTTAAGAATTATAGATACAGAACTCCTCTATGCACTCGCTATGTCCGATTTTAAAATAGTTTTTCGGTGAAAGCACATTTTGCAATATTCTGAGTAGATAGCCCGGCATCACAGGGCTAGCTATTTAGACACCCACCAAGTTTAGCCCTCACCAAAGTCAGATTTACTATAAGAAAAATGTTATTACCTTTGCTGTTCTTCGTCAGAATGCACTCCCAGGATTTCTACTTCAATAACAAATGTTTGTTTGGTTCAAAATAATCCATAGTTATGTTCAAATATCCTCTGTTTTGTTCGTGCGTTCAAGACACTATCCGAAGAATAAAGAAGGGTGACGCGCCCGACGCGTTTCGTGACAAAACATTTCTAAATATTCCATTACCGTACTTCGAAGCATGTAAACCGCTGTTTAAAATCAATTTTTATGCAATTTTTCTCGTAAAAAACCATAATATTCCGACCGGGAAACCGTGTTTTAGTTCAAAGACAGAGAAAATAAAAACATGGGGTCGCCTCGTGCACGCGCCTCAGTCTCATTGTACTCTGATAGACCACTTACCAAAGGCGGTAATGTTTTTCAGCCATCATTCAGCTTTTTCCCGGGTTCTGAGAGCCTATGGGAGCCGTAGGAAGTGTCACGTTACAGCAAAGATCCTAAGTTTTCAATAAAGAGAGTCAAGAAGTACAAGGAATGGTCAGAGAGGGCACTTCCTGTACAGAATCTTCTCAGGTTTTTGCCTGCCATATGAGTTCTGTTATACTCACAGACACCATTCAAACAGTTTTAGAAACTGTAGGGTGTTTTCTATCCAAATCAAACAATTATATGCATATTCTAGTTACTGGGCAGGAGTAGTAACCAGATTAAATCGGGTACGTTTTTCATCCAGCCGTGCAAATACTGCCCCCTAACCCCAACAGGTTAATAACCAATTAGTAAACTTTTGAAAAAAGTGTGTTTGAACAGATACAATGCAATTTTACAGTAATCAAATTGACAACAGACTTTCAGTACGCCTATAAGGAAGGACATTCCACAATTGGCTGAGAGAAATTGATGATAAAAAGTTCGTGGGGAGGTGTTTTGTTAGACTTCAGTGCAGCTTTTGACATTATTGATCATAGCCTGTTGCTGGAAAAAAGTATGTTTTATAGCTTTTACACCCCCTGCTATATTGTGGATAAAGAGTTTCCTGTCTAACAGATGGAAGCCGCTTCAACAAAATCCAGATAGATTCAGGAATTCCCCAGGGCAGCTGTCTAGGCCCCTTATTTTTCAATCTTTACTAACGACATGAGTAAAAGTAAAGCCAGTGTGTCTATGTATGTGGATGTCTCAACACTATACACGTCAGCTACTACAGCCACTGAAATAACAGCAACACTTGACAAAGCGCTGCAGTTAGTTTCAGAATGGGTGGCAAGGAATAAGTTAGTCCTAAATATTAAAAAAATAAAAGCATTGTATTTGGAACAAATCATTCACTAAACCCTGTACCTCAACTAAATCTTGTAATGAATCATGTGGAAATTCAGCAAATTGAGGACACTAAACTGCTTGGAGTAACCCTGGATTGTCAACTGTCATGGTCAAAACATATTGATGCAACAGTAGCTAGGATGGTGGAGAAGTATGTCTATAATAAAGTGCTGCTCTGCGCTATCAACAAGGCAGGTCCTACAGGCCCGTGTTTTTGGGGACCTTCAATGCTGCAGAAATGTTTTGGTACCCTTCCCCAGATCTGTGCCTCGACACAATCCTGTCTCAGATCTCTAGGGACAATTCCATCGACCTCATGGCTTGGTTTTTGCTCTAACATACACTGTCAACTGTGGGAACTTATATAGACAGGTGTGTGCCTTTCCAAATCATGTCCAATCAATTCAATTTACCACAGGTGGGCTCCAATCAAGTTGTAGAAAAATCTCAAGGATGATCAATGGAAACAAGATGCACCTGAGCTCAATTTCGAGTCTCATAACAAAGGGTCTAAATACTTGTGTAAATAAGGTTTTTATGTTTTTTATTTGTAATACATTTGCAAAAATGTCTAAAAACCTGATTTTGCTTTGTCAATATGGGGTTTTGTGTGTAGATTGATGAGGAAAAAAATCATGTAATCAATTTTAGAATAAGGCTGTAGTGGATTTTTTTTTTTTAAGTCAAGGAGTCTGAATACTTTTTGAATGCACTGTAAATTTACTGAAAACTCGTACTATTACACAGTGATATTAACAATATTGCACTTTTCATGCAGCGCAATTTTGGCCAGCTAATGGTTTAACCACTGATCAAGCATCATTATGAACTAAATGTTCAAATCCTGTTGCTGCTGGATTATTTTGCTATGACAATAATCGGCAAATTAAGATCCTATATCTGTAGGTGAGTTATCTGAGATGTGAGTATTTGGTATTAGAAGGTAGCCCATTGGTCAGACAGGCAGGCAGACAGGCAGGCAGTGTCTGAGGCTCTGTCTGTCTGTCAGTAACAGTAAATATCTTTCCCCACGCCAGGGACAGACATCCAGGCAAACAGGCATCAAGGCAAACAGGCAGGGCTGCACCATTCCATTTCACTGGCCTTTTGACTACAGCAGCCAGCTTCACAGCACCACCTGGCCTCACAGTTTAGGACAACAGATGTGGGAATACTGTAGCGCTACCAAGCCAGCCGGGGCCAGATGTATGGCCACCCTCTCTGCCCCAGCCTTTAGATTAAAACCTGGCCGTTGGCCACGCTAGATTCCTGATGGATGGAGAGAGAGAAAAAGCTCCCTCCATGTGTCCGATGGATGGATGGATGGATGGATGGATGGATGGATGGATGGATGGATGGATGGACGGATGGATGGATGGACACACCCTCTTAAGCTGTCCTTTCTTTCCCTTAGAAAAACAACCCCGCTGACAACCATAATGCAAATCTCAGGCCATTGCCAGTTGAGTTACGTGTTGGGACAAAAGGATATTGTTGTATTTATTTCATGTCCATTGAAATACTGTGACATTCATTGTAGGAACTGTACCAAGGGGCCAGATGTTTCCACCAGCTCAGTGGCTATCAGCTAGTTGGGATGGGGCAGGAGAAATGTAACCACTCTCAAATGTATACCCTTACATAAAACCCACATGAAGATCACGTGATCTTATGTGAAGTTAATATGATAACAGGTGACAACATGTTAAGCAACATGTGATATCATGAAAATACACGTGAAACATGTGTTCCAAAAACAAATTTTCACATGAAATGATGTGATTTTTCACATGGGAAATCATATGGTTTTTCTGTAAGGGTACACTGAGATATGAATGCAAGGAAAAGTCTTCCATGAGATCAAAATTATACATTCAACCATGTTTTGAGGCTATACAGTGGTTGTTTACAATTACATTGTGGACAAACAATTGAGTAAAACAACCTTATATTTTGGGTACTGTTAGCATTTATAATTTATCTTCTTCAAGAATCAATGGGTATGTCAATGGGTATGTCGTTAATTTAAAAGAAAAAAATGTATGTACCAATCCCAGATTGCCCCTTTAAATCTGGGTCTCCCTTGGGAAAGAGGTCTTCTGACCTCACTGGGACTTCCTAGTTACATAAAGGTTACATTTTCTTTTTAAATCTGGGAAATTATCCAGGCCACTGTGGCATATAGCCTAGTGGCGGCAGGTAACCTAGTGGTTAGAGTGTTGGACTAGTAACAGAAAGGTTGCAAGATTGAATCCCTGAGCTGACAAGGTAGAAATCTGTCATTCTGCCCCTGAACAAGGCAGTTAACCCACTGTTCCAAGGCCGTCATTGAAAATAAGAATGTTTTCTTAACTGACATGCCTTGTTAAATAAATGCAAATATTATTTGATTTAGATGAAATTACGTGTTAGAAGCCAGCACAGCGGATTACTCACTTGCAACAGAGAATTTATTAAGGGGATAGGGTAGGTCTGTGTCCTGTGGCTTTTCTTTGTAACCTATGAACGAGCCGTCCGTTTTCAGCAGGAAGTAGAGTGGTCTCCAGTTCTTGATATATTCTCTTGTAGAAAGAGAAAAGGAGAAAGAGAAAGAGGGGGAGAACAATCCAATGATGAGTACTGTTGATACTTGTATTTTCCTGCATAAATTAAATCAGGATTATGCCTATACTGCCATTCATTCCAATTACACTGGTTTGGATTTTTCACCTCATTCTGGATTCATGAGGGTTCATGACGTAGCCCCTCTAATAATTTAATAGGATCTCTTTGGATGGTAATGACTCATTAACCCCTGGGTCGGTAACAGGTCAATCAAATAATTGTGCACTACCACCTTTGTGTAGGTTGAACGCTTCTCCATAGATCCAAAAACAATAAGCTTGGCACTCATAAAGCAGTTCAAATCGCTTTTTACATTTTTTTTCATGGTTTTATGGAACAGGTTTAAAAAAGTGTTCGCTTTTTGAGGTCATTTTTAGTGCAGACATTAAAGTGCCGTAACACAGTTTACCCCTATCACCAGTATCATCCTGAAGTGATTTCTGTTTCAATACCCATCCAGACCAATATCGTTTAGACTCTCATCATATTGCTTTGCCATGTTTTGCCAATCAAAATGACAAAAACATGTTTACAATCTCAGTGCTGAAATCCCTCCACAACCATCATCTGCTTCATTTGGGTTAGGCAGTTGTTCGGCTGGGACTGGGGGACCCGGGACACCCCTATCCTCCTGCCCCGGGAGTTAGGCTAGCTCTGTAAAAGAGGGGCACAACACGGGGGGTCAGATCTTCATCAGGGGTCCAGAACAGACAACTTTCACCCTCCCGGGCGGCAGCATCAAAACAACATCTGCTGAGCAGCTGGTCATCCCGCATTACCAAACAAAACTTCTGGTGAAACAGCTGGCTCCATCTAATAACCAACAGCAGGATTACAAGTGTGTCAACATCTCAGCACACAGCGCTACATCACACGCACAGCACCGGGTTCAACACAAGATACCACAGGATACTGGAGAGCATAGGCAGCACATCTGCTTTCTCAACATATTGTTCTCTGTAAGGTGTATACTACTATAGATGCTATGATAACTGTTAATGGAAGGAGTTTGGAGTTTGACTTGAGAGGGAAGGTACTACACTTCTGCTGTCTGCGAAGATAGATGTCACAACACTTGACTAGAGCTTTTAAAAAGATGCAAACATTCATATGCACATGTGCTTCTCCTTGTTAATCTATTTTGGTGATATTTTACATTTTCCAATTGATTTCCAAAGTAGGCCAGAGGATTGAAAATGGCATTGAGACTGAACGTCAACCAATGATGTCAAAATTGCCTTACCTTTCATATACTTTCATATATAAAATCAACATAATCATGAAATTCAATATTTAGTTTGTTTGATTTTGAGCATCATGCCATTTTTGTTCCAGGCTCATTCATGCGGATGGACACACTGAAATCCTCTATAATGGAGGAGACATGAAAATCCGCAAACGTGAACTTTGTGTTTTTTAACTCCTGGTAATTAGCCCACCATCTCAACGGCTGACATGCACGCCTCTGTGACAGCTCTGAGAAAATAAACAACATGTTCTATTTGTAACATCCACTTTAAGCATAATGACAGCAGCTTTTCTTAATTAACACATCAGAGAAAAACACCTGCTCATCTTCATTTGAGGAGACGGAGGTCTTTGCCGGTATGCCTCTGTGAGGCTGGGGTCTGTGTGAGGGGAAGAGTGGAGGAGAGCAGCTGAACACAACGCAGGAGGCTGTGGGGACAGGATCCACCATAGGCTGCAAGGTCTCTCCTCTGACTCACTGACAGCCTGTCACAGATCTCACAACTAACTGTTGGTGCTGTTAGAGGAGAAATAAATTATTCCTGATCAAAACAAGACATGTAAGTATGTGTAGACATTTGCTACCAGACGGGAGAGTGTGCGTGACATAGGTAATTGCATGAAGCACTGAGAGGTTTTGAATGAATCAAACATACTGGATTTAAGCCAGAAAGTAACAGAGTGTTATGACAGACAGAGTGGTCTTTAATGTATGCCATGAATAGGTATCCCACCAGATTTAGTTTAATGTGTGAGTGTAGCTATATTTGTTCAATGCAATATTCAGTCTGTGGTGCTAGGTTTGCAGTGTGGCAAATGGTCCAATGTCCTGGACTGGGGATTAATTGGCCAGTATCCTGGACTGAGTGTTAATGGTCCAATTTACTGGACTGAGGGTTAATGGTCCAATTTACTGGACTGAGGGTTAATGGTCCCATGTCCTGGACTGAGGGTTAATGGTCCAATGTCCTGGACTGAGGGTTAATGGTCCAATTTACTAGACTGAGGGTTAATGGTCCAATGTCGTGGACTGAGGGTTAATGGTCCAATGTCGTGGACTGAGGGTTAATGGCCCAATGTCTTGGACTGAGGGTTAATGGTCCAATGTCCTGGACTGGGGGTTAATGCTCCCATTTCCTGGACTGGGGGTTAATGCTCCAATGTCCTGGACTGAGGGTTAATAGTACAATTTAATGGACTGAGGGTTAACTTCTATGGGCTACGTGGGACACAGCCAGTGAAATATCAGGGCGGCAAATTCAAAAACAACAAAATGTCATAATTCAACTTTCTCAAACATACAACTATTTTACACCATTTTAAAGATACACTTCTCCTTGATGTAACCACATTGTCCGATTTCAAAAAGGCTTTACAGCGAAAGCAAAACATTAGATTATGTTAGGAGAGTACATAGACAAAAAATAATCACACAGCCATTTTCCAAGCAAGCATATATGTCACAAAAACCCAAAACACAGCTTAATGAATCACTAACCTTTGATGATCTTCATCAGATGACACTCCTAGGACATTATGTTATACAATACATGCATGTTTTGTTCAATCAAGTTCATATTTATATCCAAAAACAGCTTTTTACATTGGCATGTGGTGTTCAGAACATGCATTCCCCCCCAAAACTTCCGGTGAATTTACTAAATTACTCATCATAAACGTTGACAAAATACATAACAATTATTTTAAGAATTATAGATACAGAACTCCTTTATGCAATCGTTATGTCAGATTTTAAAATAGCTATTTCGGTGAAAGCACATTTTGCAATATTCTGAGTACATAGCTCAGCCATCACGGCTAGCTATTTTGACACCCGCCAAGTTCGAGGCACACTAAACTCAGAATTACTATTAGAAAAATTCTATTACCTTTGCTGATCTTCGTCAGAATGCACTCCCAGGACTGCTACTTCCACAAGAAATGTTTTTGTTCCAAATAATCCATAGTTATGTCCAAATACCTCTGTTTCGTTCATGCGTTCAGATCACTATCCAAAGGGTAACGCGCGAGCGCATTTCCAGACAAAAAATTTCAAAATGTTCCATTACCGTACTTAGAAGCATGTCAAACGCTATTTAAAATCAATTTTTTTGCTATTTTTCTCGTAAAATAGCGATAATATTCCAACAGGATAATAGTGTATTTATTCAAAGAGGAAAGAAAAAACAGCGTGCTCACGTAAAAGCGCATATCCAATCTCTTTGTCACCAAGCAGGCCACTGAGAAACTGAGCTACTATACTCTGCCCAGAGACAGAAGACGCCTCAATCCGCTTTCTGAAGGCTTTAGAGAGCCAATGGAAGCCTTAGAAAGTGCTACGTAACCCCACAGATACTGTAGTTTTGATAGAGAATCAAAAGAAGAATTACAAATTCTCAGACAGGCCACTTCCTGCTTGGAATTTTCTCAGGTTTTTGCCTGCCATATGAGTTCTGTTATACTCACAGACACCATTTAAACAGTTTTAGAAACTTCAGAGTATTTTCTATCCAAATCTACTAATAATATGCATATTCTCGTTTCTGGGAAAGAGTAGTCAGTTTAAATCGGGTACGTTTTTTCATCCGGCCGTGAAAATACTGCCCCCTATCCCAAACAGGTTAATGGTCCAATTTACTGGACTGAGGGTTAGCACAAACTGGGAACCAGACTATGTAGAGGTGGACCAGGAGGGGATGGACAGTTACCCCCACATATACAGTGGTTCCAACTCTCAGGGCTCTATTCAATCAGATCCACATTAGCCGACATCCGCATAGCAGTTGCTTTGACGGTGTCAGAGGTGGAACTGCATTAGAGCCGTCAAATCCACAAGTGGCGCCTGGCATTATACCTAAAGCGGACATTGCCATTGGCTACATAAGAGAAATTCCCAGGCAGCCTTGTTTACAAGTTGTAACACTGGAATGTCAGATGCAATATACACCTCCATTAGGAACACTGGAATGTGAGATGTAATCTACACCTCCATTAGGAACACTGGAATGTGAGATGTAATCTACACCTCCATTAGGAACACTGGAATGTGAGATGTAATCTACACCTCCATTAGGAACACTGGAATGTGAGATGTAATCTACACCTCCATTAGGAACACTGGAATGTGAGATGTAATCTACACCTCCATTAGGAACACTGGAATGTGAGATGTAATCTACACCCCCATTAGGAACACTGGAATGTGAGATGTGATCTACACCTCCATTAGGAACACTGGAATGTCAGATGTAATCTACACCTCCATTAGGAACACTGGAATGTGAGATGTGATCTACACCTCCATTAGGAACACTGGAATGTGAGATGTAATCTACAACTCCATTAGGAACACTGGAATGTGAGATGTAATCTACACCTCCATTAGGAGCACTGGAATGTGAGATGTAATCTATACCTCCATTAGGAACACTGGAATGTGAGATGTAATCTACACCTCCATTAGGAACACTGGAATGTGAGATGTAATCTACACCTCCATTAGGAACACTGGAATGTGAGATGTGATCTACACCTCCATTAGGAACACTGGAATGTGAGATGTAATCTACACCTCCATTAGGAACACTGGAATGTGAGATGTGATCTACACCTCCATTAGGAACACTGGAATGTGAGATGTAATCTACACCTCCATTAGGAACACTGGATTGTGAAATGTGATCTACACCTCCATTAGGAACACTGGAATGTGAGATGTGATCTACACCTCCATTAGGAACACTGGAATTGTGTAGAAATGTTTAGCTGAGTTTGGTTTGAGCTGGACTGGAGCATAGAGGCTTACTTCAGAGTCAGAGAAGAGATCAAAATACATTTGACAAGTGACAACAAGCATTATTGTTTACGCTGCTGTGCGTTTTTGTTGCTGATCTTACTTTGCTACCTAACGGTTTTCACTTTTTCATTACCGTATATTTTTACTTTTTACCCTCACTCAACTTTTTTCATTCAACTTTCTTACTCCGGAGGTTTTATCTGGACATGGTTCGTCAGGACTTCAAACAGCCGAAGCTAAGTAACATTAACATGATGCCTTCTAATTGCAGTCGTTGTACTTATAATATACAGGAGAACGATCGCCTTACGGCAAGGATAGCTGTGCTGCAAACCCAGCTTCAGACGCAATCGCTAGGCAAGGGTAATTTCAGTGTAGGAAAGGATAAAACAGCGTCTGTGCCACCAGCAAGTACAGATAATAACGTTAGTATAAACCCCCTCGCACGGTCCCCGCAGCCGGACAACTTTCTCATGGCTTCTGGAGGGAAACGCTGTAGGAATGCTCAACCGGTGTCGCTTATTCAGCCGACAGAAACTTTCAACCGGTTCTCCCCATTAAGTGAGTCGGAGTCGGAGGCCGAGACTTCTCTGGTCTCTACTACTCCCGCTGTGGGGTCTGAGACGCCGACGGCTCCCACCATTAGCTCTGACAAATTGAAAACCCTAGTCATTGGCGACTCCATTACCCGCAGTATTAGACTTAAAACGAATCATCCAGCGATCATACACTGTTTACCAGGGGGCAGGGCTACCGACGTTAAGGCTAATCTGAAGACGGTGCTGGCTAAAGCTAAAACTGGCGAGTGTATAGAGTATAGAGATATTGTTATCCACGTCGGCACCAACGATGTTAGGATGAAACAGTCAGAGGTCACCAAGCGCAACATAGCTTCAGCGTGTAAATCAGCTAGAAAGATGTGTCGGCATCGAGTAATTGTCTCTGGCCCCCTCCCAGTTAGGGGGAGTGATGAGCTCTACAGCAGAGTCTCACAACTCAATCGCTGGATGAAAACTGTGTTCTGCCCCTCCCAAAAGATAGAATTTGTAGATAACTGGCCCTCTTTCTGGGACTCACCCACAAACAGGACCAAGCCTGGCCTGTTGAGGAGTGACGGACTCCATCCTAGCTGGAGGGGTGCTCTCATCTTATCTACGAACATAGACAGGGCTCTAACTCCTCTAGCTCCAGAATGAAATAGGGTGCAGGCCAGGCAGCAGGCTGTTAGCCAGCCTGCCAGCTTAGTGGAGTCTGCCATTAGCACAGTCAGCGTAGTCAGCTCAGCTTTCCCCATTGAGACCGTGTCTGTGCCTCGATCTAGGTTGGGCAAAATTAAAAATGGCGGTGTTCGCTTTAGTAATCTCACTAGTATAAAGACCTCCTCCATTCCTGCCATTATTGAAAGAGATTGTGATACTTCACATCTCAAAATTGGGTTACTTAATGTTAGATCCCTCACTTCCAAGGCAGTTATAGTCAATGAACTAATCACTGATCATAATCTTGATGTGATTGGCCTGACTGAAACATGGTTTAAGCCTGATGAATTTACTGTGTTAAATGAGGCCTCACCCCCTGGTTACACTAGTGACCATACCCCCCGTGCATCCGGCAAAGGCGGAGGTGTTGCTAACATCTACGATAGCAAATTTCAATTTACAAAAAAAAAAACAATGACGTTTTCGTCTTTTGAGCTTCTAGTCATGAAATCTATGCAGCCTACTCACTCACTTTTTATAGCTACTTTTTAGGCCTCCTGGGCCATATGCAGTGTTCCTCACTGAGTTCCCTGAATTCCTATCGGATCTTGTAGTCATAGCAGATAATATTCTAATTTTTGGTGACTTTAACATTCACATGGAAAAGTCCACAGACCCACTCCAAAAGGCTTTCGGAGCCATCATCGACTCAGTGGGTTTTGTCCAACATGTCTCTGGACCTACTCACTGCCACAGTCATACTCTGGACCTAGTTTTGTCCCATGGAATAAATGTTGTGGATCTTAATGTTTTTCCTCATAATCCTGGATTATCGGACCACCATTTTATTGCGTTTACAATTGCAACAAATAATCTGCTCAGACCCCAACCAAGGAGCATTAAAAGTCGTGCTATAAATTCTCAGACAACCCAAAGATTCCTTGATGCCCTTCCAGACTCCCTCTGCCTACCCAAGGACGTCAGAGGACAAAAATCAGTTAACCACCTAACTGAGGAACTCAATTTAACCTTGCGCAATACCCTAGATGCAGTTGCACCCCTAAAAATTAAAAACATCTGTCATAAGAAACTAGCTCCCTGGTATACAGAAAATACACGAGCTCTGAAGCAAGCTTCCAGAAAATTTGAACGGAAATGGCGCCACACCAAACTGGAAGTCTTCCGACTAGCTTGGAAAGACAGTACCGTGCAGTATCGAAGAGCCCTCACTGCTGCTCAATCATCCTATTTTTCCAACTTAATTGAGGAAAATAAGAACAATCCGAAATTTCTTTTTGATACTGTCGCAAAGCTAACTAAAAAGCAGCATTCGCAAATGGAGGATGGCTTTCACTTCAGCAGTAATAAATTTATGAACTTCTTTGAGGAAAAGATCATGATCATTAGAAAGCAAATTACGGACTCCTCTTTAAATCTGGGTATTCCTCCAAAGCTCCATTGTCCTGAGTCTGCACAACTCTGCCAGGACCTTGGCTCAAGGGAGATACTAAAGTGTTTTAGTAGTATATCTCTTGACACAATGATGAAAATAATCATGGCCTCCAAACCCTCAAGCTGCATACTGGACCCTATTCCAACTAAACTACTGAAAGAGCTGCTTCCTGTGCTTGGCCCTCCTATGTTGAACATAATAAACGGCTCTCTATCCACCGGATGTGTACCAAGCTCACTAAAAGTGGCAGTAATAAAGCCTCTCTTGAAAAAGCCGAATCTTGACCCAGAAATTATAAAAAACTATCGGCCTATATCGAATCTTCCATTCCTCTCAAAAATTTTAGAAAAAGCTGTTGCACAGCAACTCACTGCCTTCCTGAAGACAAACAATGTATACGAAACGCTTCAGTCTGGTTTTAGACCCCATCATAGCACTGAGACTGCACTTGTGAAGGTGGTAAATTACCTTTTAATGACGTCAGACCGAGGCTCTGCATCTGTCCTCGTGCTCCTAGATCTTAGTGCCGCTTTTGATACCATCGATCACCACATTCTTTTGGAGAGATTGGAAACCCAAATTGGTCTACATGGACAAGTTCTGGCCTGGTTTAGATCTTATCTGTCGGAAATATATCAGTTTGTCTCTGTGAATGGTTTGTCCTGTGACAAATCAATTGTAAATTTCGGTGTTCCTCAAGGTTCCGTTTTAGGACCACTATTGTTTTCACTATATATTTTACCTCTTGGGGATGTCATTCGAGAACATAATGTTAAATTTCACTGCTATGTGGATGACACACAGCTGTACATTTCAATGAAACATGGTGAAGCTCCAAAATTGCCCTCGCTAGAAGCCTGTGTTTCAGACATAAGGAAGTGGATGGCTGCAAACTTTCTACTTTTAAACTCGGACAAAACAGAGATGCTTGTTCTAGGTCCCAAGAAACAAAGAGATCTTCTGTTCAATCTGACAATTAATCTGGATGGTTGTACAGTCGTCTCAAATAAAACTGTGAAGGACCTCGGTGTTACTCTGGACCCTGATCTCTCTTTTGAAGAACATATCAAGACTGTTTCAAGGACAGCTTTTATCCATCTACGTAACATTGCAAAAATCAGAAACTTTCTGTCCAAAAATGACGCAGAAAAATTAATCCATGCTTTTGTTACTTCTAGGCTGGACTACTGCAATGCTCTACTTTCCGGCTACCCGGATAAAGCACTAAACAAACTTCAGTTAGTGCTAAATACGGCTGCTAGAATCCTGACTAGAACCAAAAAATTGTATCATATTACTCCAGTGCTAGCCTCCCTACACTGGCTTCCTGTTAAGGCAAGGGCTGATTTCAAGGTTCTACTGCTAACCTACAAAGCATTACATTACAGGGGCTGAGTCACTGACTTACTGGTGTTCTTCCATGCCGTCCATGGGAGGGGTGCGTCACTTGAGTGGGTTGAGTCACTGACGTGGTCTTCCTGTCTGGGTTGGCGCCCCCCCTTTGGGTTGTGCCATGGCGGAGATTTTTGTGGGCTATACTCGGCCTTGTCTTCGGACGGTAAGTTGGTGGTTGTAGACATCCCTCTAGTGGTGTGGGGGCTGTGCTTTGGCAAAGTGGGTGGGGTTATATCCTGCCTGTTTGGCCGTGTCCGGGGGTATCATCGGATGGGGCCACAGTGTCTTCTGATCCCTCCTGTCTCAGCCTCCAGTATTTATGCTGCAGTAGTTTATGTGCCGGGGGGCTAGGGTCAGTCTGTTTCATCTGGAGTATTCTCTTGTCTTATCCAGTGTCCTGTGGCAATTTAAATATGCTCTCTCTAATTCTCTCTTTCTCTCTTTCTTTCTTTCTCTCGGAGGACCTGAGCCCTAGGACCATGCCTCGGGACTACCTGGCATGATGACTCCTTGCTGTCCCCAGTCCACCTGGCCATGCTGCTGCTCCAGTTTCAACTGTTCTGCCTGCGGCTACGGAACCCTGACCTGTTCACCGGATGTGCTTGTTGCACCCTCGACAACTACAATGATTATTATTATTTGACCATGCTGGTCATTTATGAACATTTTAACATCTTGACCATGTTCTGTTATAATATCCACCCGGCACAGCCAGAAGAGGACTGGCCACCCCTCATAGCCTGGTTCCTCTCTAGGTTTCTTCCTAGGTTTTTGGCCTTTCTAGGGAGTTTTTCCTAGGGAGTTTTTCCTAGCCACTGTGCCTCTTTCACATGCATTGCTTGCTGTTTGGGGTTTTAGGCTGGGTTTCTGTACAGCACTTTGAGATTTCAGCTGATATACGAAGGGCTATATAAATACATTTGATTTGATTTGGAATGTGAGATGTAATCTACACCTCCATTAGGAACACTGGAATGTGAGATGTGATCTACACCTCCATTAGTAACACTGGAATGTGAGATGTGATCTACACCTCCATTAGGAACACTGGAATGTGAGATATAATCTACACCTCCATTAGGAACACTGGAATGTGAGATGTGATCTACACCTCCATTAGGAACACTGGAATGTGAGATATAATCTACACCTCCATTAGGAACACTGGAATGTGAGATATAATCTACACCTCCATTAGTAACACTGGAATGTGAGATGTAATCTACACCTTCATTAGGAACACTGGAATGTGAGATGTAATCTACAACTCCATTAGGAGCAATGGAATGTGAGATGTAATCTACACCTCCATTAGTAACACTGGAATATGAGATATAATCTACACCTCCATTAGTAACACTGGAATGTGAGATGTAATCTACACCTTCATTAGGAACACTGGAATGTGAGATATAATCTACACCTCCATTAGGAACACTGGAATGTGAGATATAATCTACACCTCCATTAGTAACACTGGAATGTGAGATGTAATCTACACCTTCATTAGGAACACTGGAATGTGAGATGTAATCTACAACTCCATTAGGAACACTGGAATGTGAGATGTAATCTACAACTCCATTAGGATGATAGAAACACTTGTGATTTAATATAATATTTTTTTTATTTCAGCATCATTAGTTCTGAATAGCCGACACTTTTAGTTCTGAACTTCTCGATTTGGCTCCAACGCAGTTCCACCTCTGACACCACCAAAACATCCACTATGCGAGTGTCTGCTATGACCGGTTAACTCTTGATCTCATTGAATCTAGGCCTCAGACTCGATCATAATGTCCCTGGTCAGAATCCCTGGTGAACATCTTGAAGTGCTGATATAGGCAGATACTCTGAATGGGCTGCTATAGGCAGATACTCTGAATGGGCTGCTATAGGCAGATACTCTGAATGGGCTGCTATAGTCAGATACTCTGAATGGGCTGCTATAGGCAGATACTCTGAATAGGCTGCTATAGTCAGATACTCTGAATGGGCTGATATAGGCAGATACTCTGAATGGGCTGCTATAGGCAGATACTCTGAATGGCCTGCTATAGGCAGATACTCTGAATGGGCTGCTATAGGCAGATACTCTGAATGGGCTGCTATAGGCAGATACTCTGAATGGGCTGCTATAGGCAGATACTCTGAATGGGCTGCTATAGGCAGATACTCTGAATGGGCTGATATAGGCAGATACTCTGAATGGGCTGCTATAGGCAGATACTCTGAATGGGCTGCTATAGGCAGATACTCTGAATGGCCTGCTATAGGCAGATACTCTGAATGGGCTGCTATAGGCAGATACTCTGAATGGGCTGCTATAGGCAGATACTCTGAATGGGCTGCTATAGGCAGATACTCTGAATGGGCTGATATAGGCAGATACTCTGAATGGGCTGCTATAGGCAGATACTCTGAATAGGCTGCTATAGTCAGATACTCTGAATGGGCTGCTATAGGCAGATACTCTGAATGGGCTGCTATAGGCAGATACTCTGAATGGCCTGCTATAGGCAGATACTCTGAATGGGCTGCTATAGGCAGATACTCTGAATGGGCTGCTATAGGCAGATAATCTGAATGGGCTGCTATAGGCAGATACTCTGAATGGCCTGCTATAGGCAGATACTCTGAATGGGCTGCTATAGGCAGATACTCTGAATGTATCCAATCGCACAATCAAAGCAACCTTATGTACATCACTCTCTGATATATTTTGGGTAGATTGAGAAAATGTCCTGCATTCAACTTCCACAAGTTTGTGGAAGAAAAAATATTTAATATCCTACTTTGGACTTCTGTTGCAGTCAGACGCCAACAGTTGAAACACAAATTCAGCTCAGCCACCCACAGAATCAGTTCTGAGAGAGACTGTTCCAACAGATCCAATCGTACAATTAAAGCAACATACTGTACGCCACCCAATTACAAGACCAGATTAATTGATGAATTTATCTGTGGACTGAGAGGCAGGTGGCTGTATGAATCTGGGAAAGGACTTGGATGGGCCACTTCCACCGACAGACGAGCTCTTCACCAAAAAACTTATAGCGGCCCCAGACCATTCTGAGAACTCACACCTCCATCTTCCTTTTCATTTGACGAAATCAGGTTCTTAGTTTTGAGAACCAAAAAAATGAACAGCCCTTTTGTTAATCAGCCCAAACAGGGATTTAATTTAATGCTTTGGCTGGAGCCAGCCTGATTTGCAGATGGCATAAAGATGGGCTTGTGACGGGTGCCCTGGGACCCGCAGGCTGCCACGTTCCAGCACACAAGACTCCAAACTTCCAACCAGCTCGCCTGGGCACCACCAGAAACAGAGACAGCCGGTCCTGCTAACGGTGCCCCAGCCCAGGCACTGACATGGGCACACCAGACCTGGCCAGAGGGAGGAAGGGTAGGATGGAGAGAGAAACGGAGCGAGAGAGAGCTCTGTTCATACCCAGGCTGTATTACTCACCATGAAAGTGCTGTACCATGGCAGCTTGCTGGGGGAGAGCGGCTGGACCCACTTTGTCAATTTGGCCAAGCTGACTGGAGAGGAGGTTCGCTGACATCTGAGTCAATGGTACAACAGTACCTCATGTTATCTTGTTTTTACACTGTTTAACTGAGAATGGAGAGACTAATAAATTATACAGTTTACAGTTTACTACCGGTTATTCAACTATTTATTAACGAGAAACATGTTGCCAAAATATCTTCCCATGGTCAAACTAATTCCCAGTGTCAGGACACTCTAAAAAGCAACAGCATCATTTTTATCCAAAAAGTTGTAATGGCTTTTGGTCAAAACAAATGGACCACTGTCACTATCAATTGGATTGCACTTGTTGATGGAAAGTTAGTTGATGTTAAGTCAAGGGGTGATCCTTTAATGGGGGATTTGCTGTATTTTCTACCTGAATTGCCCAGACAGCCTTAGCAGTTGATCCCCTTAGAGATGAAGGTTGTTTAGACACCCAGACGTAACAAGGTGTTCTGAGCTCTGATCCCCCTCCATGCCTAGCTGGGAGTAAACAGGAGGCTACCTGCTGCGCAGAGAGATTCCCCTTCCATCAGCCTGGGATGGCCAGGTAATCCAGGTAGGGTAAAGGCAGGGTAAAGATATGGGTAGGGAAGAGCGAGGTATGAGTGAAAATAAATAAGTAAGTGAAGTGAGAGGATGAGGGCAGTAAAAGTAAAATGACCATTAGGAAGAGAACCTCTATACTGTTCAGTTCTTAGACACTATAGAATACATTATCTCTGTTTGACTTTGTGTGTGTGTGTGTGTGTGTGTGTGTGTGTGTGTGTGTGTGTGTGTGTGTGTGTGTGTGTGTGTGTGTGTGTGTGTGTGTGTGTGTGTGTGTGTGTGTGTGTGTGACTGAGACAGGCAGGTACTCTGTGAGTGTGTATTGGTGCCCCCTGCCATACTGTAGGCCTGTGACCGGGCGGTAACCCCAGAGACAGCTGCCCTGCTGCTCCAACCCAGAGGCTCTCAGACATCTTACGCGAAATCCAGGGCAGGCTCAAGCCAATCCACTTACAGTGTATTAATGTCATTATCAGGCTGGCAAGGAGAGAGGGGTGGCCAGGAGACTACTTGGCTTCTGGGAATGGAGGAAGGAGTGGTGGGTGGTGGGTGGTGACAGTGGCGACTGGAGTGGATGGTGGGTGGAGACAGTGGTGGCTGGTGACTATGGCAGTACAGGAGTGAAAGTAAGCTTTACTGTTTAACTCTTCCTTCCACAGTGAACTAAAGTGAATGATCAGAAGAACATTTCCTCTTGACCTTAATAGGCTAGTGAGTGGTAGGTGGTGACAGTGTTAGTTAGTTAGTTAGTTATATAGTTAGTTATTTATTTATTTATTTATTTATTTATTTAGTTAGTTAGTTAGTTAGTTAGTTAGTTAGTTAGTTAGTTAGTTAGTTAGTGCAGTGATAGTACTAGCCTTGGTCATACCGATGGACTAACAGTGAATAAAAGTCCATCTCCCTTTTTGGCATATGACAACTTTCCAAGATTCTAAGATTCCAACAGCAATTACATTTCCGAGAACCACCCATCCCAGAACAGCTCAGAACAGCCCATCCCAGAACAGCTCAGAACAGCCCATCCCAGAACAGCTCAGAACAGCCCATCCCAGAACAGCTCAGAACAGCCCATCCCAGAACAGCTCAGAACAGCCCATCCCAGAACAGCTCAGAACAGTCTATCCCAGAACAGCTCAGAACAGTCTATCCCAGAACAGCTCAGAACAGCCCATCCCAGAACAGATCAGAACAACCCATCCCAGAACAGCCCATCCCAGAACAGCTCAGAACAGCCCATCCCAGAACAGCTCAGAACAACCCATCCCAGAACAGCTCAGAACAGTCTATCCTAGAACAGCTCAGAACAACCCATCCCAGAACAGCTCAGAACAGCCCATCCCAGAACAGCTCAGAACAACCCATCCCAGAACAGCTCAGAACAGCCCATCCCAGAACAGCTCAGAACAACCCATCCCAGAACAACCCATCCCAGAACAGCTCAGAACAGCCCATCCCAGAACAGCTCAGAACAACCCATCCCAGAACAGCCCAGAACAGCCCATCCCAGAACAGCTCAGAACAGCCCATCCCAGAACAGCTCAGAACAGCCCGTCCCGGAACAGCCCAGAACAGCCCATCCCAGAACAGCCCAGAACAGCCCATCCCAGAACAGCCCAGAACAGCGCAAACCCACATCCCAGAACAGCCCAGAACAACCCATCCCAGAACAGCTCACAACAGCCCATCCCAGATCAGCTCAGAACAGCCCATCCCAGATCAGCTCAGAACAGCCATCCCAGAACAGCTCACAACAGCCCATCCCAGAAGAGCCCAGAACAGCCCAGAGGCATGACATGATGAGTAGTACTGGGGAGGTGGTGGGTTCTTCCAACAGCAGACCATTGGTGTCTCTGGTTCTGGGGCCGGCAGCCACAGGCAGATTGAGTGGGGCACCCAGGGGACCCTGGTGATCTCCTGGGGTCCAGGGAGATTTCAGCCCCACCAGCTGCATACAGCTCGACCTCCTGGTGCTCCTCTCTACCCCCCAGCTGGTGCAGTGTGCTGTGGAGAGAGAGGTCAGAGCACGGGCCACCCCAGCCACAAACTCACACACACATACATGTACCGAGACACACACACATACGCAGACGGGCCGATGCAAAAACAACAGGCGCTGTCACTGTAGCTCAGCAACGCAGCTCAGATCAACTCTGGTATTTCACAGACTAGCTCTCAGTGCAGATGGTAGTACAATAAGGATGATTACTCTTAGGACATTGTAATGATACTGTTGTATACCCAACAGGACCAATGGGGATAACTACTGACTTCTGAATATACAGTCGCTTTAGATTAGTGTGACTTTTTAGTGAGAGTTAATGAAACTTTTAACTGTGTATTACTGTGTATTACTGTCTATTACTGTGTATTACTGTGTATTACTGTATATTACTGTTTATTACTGTGTATTACTATCTATCACTGTGTATTACTTTGTATTACTGTGGATTACCAATCATTCAAACTGTGTAACCGTTGATCATTCCTCTGTTATGTAGAAACTCTGCGACCATTCTGTTTTAGAACATCCTCGTTTGATTTAAATAGGCTATATTAAAGACAAATCTTCTCATGTGTAACAAGAAGTCACAAAGGTCCTCATGAAAATCGTAAGAAGCTCCATCATTAGACCTTTAGCTAGATCTGACTGAGAGACTAATGACTATGTAATCCCATTCCCTGTCCCCCACTCAGCTTTTCCTCTCCTCTCCTCTCCTCTCCTCTCCTCTCCTCTCCTCTCCTCTCCTCTCCTCTCCTCTCCTCTCTCCTCTCCTCTCCTCTCCTATTAGTCAGCCCATGTAGTACCAAGAGTGTTCACTAGATGGCGTTGGCTGCCTGGAGCAGGCTCACTGCCTCCCCGGCTGCCTGGCTGGCTACACACACAGCACATGGGCCACAGTGGTCGGTGAGTGACAGAGACAATGTAATCCTCTTTCCTCTTCCCCAGTTGGTCGCACGAGGGGTGTGTGTGAGGGGGTTGATGGGATGGGGGGGGCGCAGATCCTCCCAACTGGCACAGGTGGCGCCGTGGCTGTGGCGTCCACCACCCCTCCAGCTAGGATGCAAACGCCCACTCTCATAATCAAAATCAAATCTAATCAAATTGTATTTGTCACATCCGCCGAATACAGCAGGTGTAGACCTTACCGTGAAATGTTTACTTAACCAACAATGTAGTTCAAGAAATAGAGTTAAGAAAATAAACTCAAGTAAAAAATGAAATAAAAAGTAACACAATAAAATAACAATAACGAAGCTATACAGCATACACACACACATGCATAGACACACACACACACACACACACACACACACACACACACACACACACACACACACACACACACACACACACACACACACACACACACACACACACACACACACACACACACACACACAGCCTTAATTTTGCTGGACCCCAGGAAGAGTAGCTGCTGCTTTGGCAGCAGCTAATGGGGATCCATAATAAATACAAATACAAATCTCCTTTGTCTTCCTCGAATTGAGGGAGATATTGTTGTCATGGCACCACACTGCCAGGTCTCTGACCTCCTCCCTGTAGGCTATCTCATTGTTGTTGGTGATCAGGCCTACCACCGCTGTGTCATCAGCAAACTTATTGATGGTGTTGGAGTCGTGCTTGGCCACGCAGTCATCAGTGAACAGGGAGTACAGGAGGGGACTAAGCATGCACCCCTAAGGAGCCCCCGTATTGAGAATCCGCATGGCAGATGTGTTGTTGCCTACCCTTACCACCTGGGGGTGGCTCATCAGGAAGTCCAGGATCCAGGTGCAGAGGGAGGTGTTTAGTCCCAGGGTCCTTAGCTTAGTGATGAGCTTTGAGGGCACTATGGTGTTGAACGCTGAGCTGTAGTCAATGAACAACATTCTCACAATCCCAATCTAAATTAGGGAGAGGCGATGGTGGGCCCACTGTCCGTCCCCGAAACCCTGGGAGAGGGGTGAAGTTGTTTTACTGCACACACACCATTACAAAAAAAAATTACAGTTTTGAAGCTGCAGTAAAAGTTCAGTAACTGCAGTCGACTGTGCTATTTTGGACGCGATAATTGCAGAATAACTGCAGTGTACTGCAGTTGAACTGCCGTTACACTGCAAAATTACTGCAGTAAAAAAAAATGTTATTTTAGATGCAGCATTGCAGCATACTGCAGTTATACTGCACTCTAACAGCAGTTATACTGCACTCTGACCGCAATCTTTTTTTGTAAGGGTACCAACGGAACTGGAGGGGGGAGTTGAACTACTGTACTTACTGTACTTACAGCAGGTAGCCTAGCGCTTACAGCAGGTAGCCTAGTGCTTAGAGCAGGTAGCCTAGCGCTTACAGCAGGTAGCCTAGTGCTTAGAGAAGGTAGCCTAGCGCTTAGAGCAGGTAGCCTAGTGCTTAGAGCAGGTAGCCTAGACCTTAGAGCAGGTAGCCTAGTGCTTAGAGCAGGTAGCCTAGAGCTTAGAGAAGGTAGCCTAGCACTTAGAGCTGGTAGCCTAGCAGTCAGTAACCCAAAGGTCGCTGGTTCAAATACCCGAGCCCACAAGGTGAAACATCTGTTGATGTGCCCCTGACACTTAACCCTAAGTTGCTCCAGGGGTGCTGTACTACTATGGCTGACCCTGTAAAACAACACATTTCACTGCACCTATCATACTACTATGGCTGACCCTGTAAAACAACACATTTCACTGCACCTATCATACTACTATGGCTGACCCTGTAAAACAACACATTACACTGCACCTATCATACTACTATGGCTGACCCTGTAAAACAACACATTACACTGCACCTATCATACTACAATGGCTGACCCTGTAAAACAACACATTTCACTGCACCTATCATACTACTATGGCTGACCCTGTAAAACAACACATTTCACTGCACCTATCATACTACTATGGCTGACCCTGTAAAACAACACATTACACTGCACCTATCATGGCTGACCCTGTAAAACAACACATTTCACTGCACCTATCATACTACTATGGCTGACCCTGTAAAACAACACATTTCACTGCACCTATCCAGCGTATGTGACAATACAAAATCATTAAAAAAATGTTTTACAAACTTTTACTCCTGCTCTCTATACTGAATATATAATACTCTGCAGACGGGACTCGTCTGTTGGGACAACGTTTAAATTAGCAAGAGGGGGGCAAAGTTAGATAACATGGGTAATGGTGGTCCTCCGAGTGATCGGTTTTCTCTACCTTAAACAGGACATTGTAGACTAGTAATGCCCTGATAACAACAACTGTCCTTGTGATTGTCTCCACCCCCTCCAGGTGTCGCTTATTTTCCCCAGTGTATTTATCCCTGTGTTTCCTGTCTCTCTGTGCCAGTTCGTCTTGTATGTTTCAAGTCAACCAGCATGTTTTTCCCGTGCTCTGCTTTTGCTATTCTCTCTTTTGCTAGTCCTCCCGGTTTTGACCCTTGCCTGTTTTCTGGACTCTGTACCCGCCTGCCTGACCAGTCTGCCTTCCCTCACCTTGAGCCTGCCTGCCACTCTGTACCTCCTGGACTCTGAACTGGTTTTGACCTTATTCCTGTCCGCAACTATTCTCTTGCCTACCCCTTTTTGGAACTAATAAATATCAAAGACTCAAACCATCTGCCTCCCGTGTCTGCGTCTGGGTCTGGCCCTGAGCCCTTATATGACAAGCTCAGGAGCATGTCCTCAAATACACAGGTCATGATGGTCACGTATACGTACAGGTCCTAATATGGGTTCAATTCACTATTTGATACATTCGATGAACAATGTAATAGGCTAATTGAGTTGCTGTTGGTGGTGTGCTACATTGTGTTGACCTGTTGTATGTGTTTGTAAGCCTGGGATTGTGATTGCTATGAAAACAAGCCTAATTAATATGATTATCTAAGGAACTGTGACCCATACAGCCTTATTATTGCCTCTATCCATTTCCAATCTAATTAATGTACTGGCGTAGACAGACCTGAGTAGTGCTGTTTAAATACATGTAATGGAAGGTCACTGCATCATTTAAAGGTGGAATGCGTAGGCATAATGATGCACATCAATAAGCACCATATGATGGTTAATTATATTGTCATGACGAGTGTTTGTTGAGTTTAAAATAACATTTTTCTATATCTTAAAACGTCAATTAAAATTATTACATTTTTTTGGTAAAATCTTGGGGAATTATTTGTAACTACCACAGAGTGAAACGATATTTGTGTCTTTTCATGGGTGTTTTAATAAAAATAGGTTTATCACATTTCTCTTTCCACACCCCAAGAAAAAAGATTACATTTGGATGTCAATTTAGAATCTAAAAATAAACAGTATGTCATATCTAAAAGAAAATGTAGCATGCTGAGAAGTTATTTATTTAGGACATAGAAATCTGCTAGCTTTATTTACAGTAATGAATAATAAAGAATGGAGAAACAAGCTCCTCTGTAACACATCATATCCTCACACATTTTGACAGCATTTCATCACTGCTATGCCCCAGCACTGTTGTAAGAACCACAAGGTTAATATTTCAACAGCGGTGAGACTGTGGTCTCCTTCCAGTGTGAAATTCATACAAGCTCCTCCCTTAATTTAACATGATCATTTTCCTGTTCTAGAGGTGGCTGCAGAGACGGCATGATTGGACCAACCAGTGTACAAGAGGGTAGCCTATTCCTGTCAATAGAACTGTAGGGGGAGAGGAGGACACAGACTACCTCCCAACTGTTGGGTTTTGTCTAGAAGGGATGCAGTTTTTGTCAAAATTGACTTTTCGTAGAAGGTTAGGACAACTTCCACTGCAGGTTAGAGGAATTAACGGAACAGATTAGGAGAATTAGTTTAAGTTCAGGAAAAGGGTTAGTGTTAGCTAAAATGCCCTAAAAAATAACACTTTTTACATAAATTTCACAAAAGCTGTACCCATCTAGACATGACCCAACTATTGCCTGACACAGACAGAAGTCATGGAATTAACTTTAGTTAAGGACTGGTGGGGTACTTCCCTGAGTGGAAGTCAGAATTCCCAGAATCCAGTGAGGGAGGGTATTGGACGAGGAGGGTGTTAAAAGTTAGAGCGCACTGGTGCTGCTGGTCATAGTCTGGCTATGGTCATGAATTTACAGGTGCTGAATGCATTCCTCTGACAAGGAGCCTAACCAAATGCATCATGATTTAGCCTACATTTCAACCAAACACATGAGCTACCTGACTAAAACACACTAGCAAATGTGTGGCTTAAATGAAGAAGGGCCCAAACAGGAATTAGCTAGCCTAAATGAGAGTGTGTCTCTTCTAATGAGACCGCTTGGTGGTACAGGCCAAGAAGCCAAGTCAGATATTCTGAGGGTTGACCCAGCTGGACACCCGGGGAAGTTTCTGGGGGTTAGAGAACCAACTTCCTGTGAGATGGGGTCAAAGGGTGTCAGTATGCTGAGACTGTCACCATCACCACAACTGTCATTATTAATTCCACTGGCCCCTGGACTGGACACAGCCATGTATTATGGATACACACAGCCAACGAGAGAAGACCTGGAGTCATCTTTAACATGTTAGCAACAGGAACTGATACAGTCAAACAATTGCACAATTAAATAATTACACAATGAGTGCTAAAACTCACAAGAAGAAAGTTGTATGTAACAAATAGGCTAATTTGATTAAAGGCTAACCCAATAGAGTTGGTTATGTTGGATTAAATCTGTAACTACAGAGACTGAAGAGCAGAAAGGAAAGTGGAGGTTGTTCATAACAGAACAACAAAAGAGACACACAGAGTGAAACCACTGTGGCTGATCAGAGCAGAACCAACAGTCTGACTGGAGTACAGTACAGTTCAGGCACAGCACTGGTGAACAGGTGGAGGACTGGGGGCTCTGTGCTGCTGTGTTTGGCCCTGCCTGCCTGGCTGTGTGCATGTGGTAGAGGCCCTGAATGGACATTTTATCCAGATTGGATGGATGGATGGATGGATGGATGGATGAGGTTGTATTCTATAAATTATTCAGCAGTGCTGGTCTGAGCAGGACCAGGGATCTGGGAGGCAGCTGGGGCAGGGGGGATACTGCGCCAGCTGCCCCCCCCCCCCCAGAGCCCCCGCCCACAACAGCCCCCCCACCCCAACAACCCCATCCCAGTAAACCCCCCAAACCCCCCCACCCAAACAACCCCCCCAACAGCCCCCCCAACCCAACAACTCCACTCCACTTCATCACCACAGCTTTTGTGCTGTGTTCTGTCCTTCTCTTTCAGCAAACAACCCCCCAACACACACACTCCAACCCCATAATCCCCTGTACCTCATTATGTCGCAAAGTAAACAACAAAGTACTGTCTGCTGTGCCTCCCCGCCAGACACCACACCCCACCCCACCCTGCCACACACACCCAATCCGTTACCACCCACACATTCCCACGCCACACCCCTGTACTCAACACTAATGAACCAAAACTAACAGTGCCACCAACCCCAGCCAAACCCATGTAAATGGTTCCTTGAAGCGAAACCAGCTAGAGCACTTCAGCTCACAAACTGCTGTCTGTAAAGTGGAGCTGGTGTTTTTGATGTAGTGTGTCCAACGTCTTTTTGGAGTTGGCGGACCTTATGCAGCCACTGGAGACCTTTAAACAGAGCTAAAGACAGAGATCGGTCTCATTAGTTTTCCCAGATGAATGAATAGAAAGGATGCTGTATTGGCAGCTGGGCTGTGGTGGTTATGTATCTGTGCACTGTCCTTTGTTCTATCCTGCCTAGTAAAATATCAATACAGCAGTGCTGTCAGGAAGAGGAGCAGTTTGGCCCAGACTGAGATGCCTCAGTCTCTCCCTTAATTGCTCTTGGCAGGCACAGAGGATAGAGCAGAGAGAAAGAAGAGAGACAAACACTGCTTGTCACTGACTCCATCCGTCGTAGTAGAACCACTTCATAATTCATCAAACATTCATTCATACACACTTAAGAGAAATAATATCCTACCATTACAACTTAGCACACTCTATTGCTGTTGCAGGAAACTATGAAAATGACATTAAGAACCGGTAAACTTACAACAGAGCTCCCTATTCAATTCCTTCCAGTGCATAAGAGGATATTGAACTACATTAAAAGAGAAGAAAGATATGCTGAGGAGAATCATCAATGATCCTGCTTCTGATCCCTTTTATTGCTCCTGATTAATAATTAATTGCAGTGTCTTGCCAGGCTGCCAACCCAAGCACATCTTGACTTGACCCGAGTAAACTGCTCTGCCTGGGGGTAGACAGTGAAGATGGGCCCTGTCAGTCAGCTCAGCCCCTTTGTGAGGTCGCTATTGGGGGGCTGGGGGAGAGGCCATAGCTGCCAGCCCAGTCCCCCTGTCCCTCCACACAACAACAAAAAGAAGATCCAGAGCTGGATGACAGAGTGGTTTCTCCTGTCAGATTCAGGGCGCTCAGGGATGAGCCAGTCCAGTGGGCACTGTGAATTTGATCTGACACAGAGATGAAGCTGTCTACATTTACACTCTTATCCAAAGCAACATACAGGAGAAATTAGGGTTAAGGAACATCACCAGATTTTTTTCACCTAGACCGCTCAGGGATTTGAACCAGCAACCTTTCAGTTACCGGCCCAACACTCTTAACGACTAGGCTACCTGTCTCCCCACGAGTCTACCTAGTCATTAACCGCTAGGTTACCTGTCTCACCATGAGTCTACCTAGTCATTAACCGCTGGCTACCTGTCTCACCACGAGTCTACCTAGTCATTAACTGTTAGGCTACCTGTCTCCCCACGAGTCTACCTAGTCATTAACCGCTAGGCTACCTGTCTCCCAACGAGTCTACCTAGTCATTAACCGCTAGGCTACCTGTCTCCCCACGAGTCTACCTAGTCATTAACCGCTGGCTACCTGTCTCACCACGAGTCTACCTAGTCATTAACCGTTAGGCTACCTGTCTCCCCACGAGTCTACCTAGTCATTAACCGCTAGGCTACCTGTCTCCCAACGAGTCTACCTAGTCATTAACCGCTAGTCTACCTGTCTCCCCACGAGTCTACCTAGTCATTAACCGCTAGGCTACCTGTCTCCCAACGAGTCTACCTAGTCATTAACCACTAGGCTACCTGTCTCCCCACGAGTCTACCTAGTCATTAACCGCTAGACTACCTGTCTCCCCACGAGTCTACCTAGTCATTAACCGCTAGGCTACCTGTCTCCCCACGAGTCTACCTAGTCATTAACCGCTAGGCTACCTGTCTCCCCACGAGTCTACCTAGTCATTAACCGCTAGTCTACCTGTCTCCCCACGAGTCTACCTAGTCATTAACCGCTGGCTACCTGCCCCCCCAGCAGCAGCTTATTTATTTATTTTTTACTTCAGTTTATTTTAGTAAATACGTAACACTTATTTTTCTTAAAACTGCATTGTTGGTTAAGGGCTTGTAAGTAAGCATTTCACTGTAAGGTCTACACCTGTTGTATTCGGCGCATGTGACAAATAAAATTAGATTAAAAAAATTGATTTGATTTGTGTGTTCCAGTCATTATGCTGCACCAAATCTACACGTTTATGTGTCTGTCTCTCTCTTCCTCTATCCCTCCTCCCTCACAAGCTCTCCAACTCGCTCTCCTCCACACACACACACACACACACACACACACACACACACACACACACACACACACACACACACACACACACACACACACACACACACACACACACACACACACACACACACACACACACACACACACACACTTACACACACACACACCTCAGGCTCTCCAACACACCCACTGGAGTTGCTTTTCTTGCTGGCAGATGGCAAGTCAACAATCGCCTAACCAACAGCAGCAGTGCCACATCGCCTAATCAGCACCCTCCAAAATACAAGCATACATACACCCCCTCCCCTATCCCCCTTCTCTATTTCCCCATTTCACCCCGTCTCGTCCCCTTCCCCCCATCTCGCATCTCTACACAGACATAACAATAACCCCTTTGTTTGTCTCTCCCCACAATAGTGCTGCATAAACCATTTGCGGGTACGACAGCCACTCTGTTGTTAAAACACACACAGGAGCACTCCTACACTCTCCCCGCTTCCTGCTGTCCATTGGGTAGAAGGTGCTATGTTGAAGAGGCAGCGGCACAGCTGCACGCAGAGGGTGGCAGACAGACAGGCAGGCAGGCAGGCAGACAGGCAGACAGGCAGATAGGTAGACTGACAGGTAGACAGGCAGGCACACAGACAGGTAGACAGGCAGGCAGACAGGCAGACAGGAATATTGGCACTATAGGAGGTATGACTGAGCACAAGGAAGAAAAGAGTGGTAGAACACTAACAGGGTAGAGTGGTTGAACACTAACAGGGTAGAGTGGTTGAACACTAACAGGGTAGAGTGGTAGAACACTAACAGGGTAGAGTGGTTGAACACTAACAGGGTAGAGTGGTAGAACACTAACAGGGTAGAGTGGTTGAACACTAACAGGGTAGAGTGGTAGAACACTAACAGGGTAGAGTGGTTGAACACTAACAGGGTAGAGTGGTAGAACACTAACAGGGTAGAGTGGTAGAACACTAACAGGGTAGAGTGGTAGAACACTAACAGGGTAGAGTGGTTGAACACTAACAGGGTAGAGTGGTAGAACACTAACAGGGTAGAGTGGTAGAACAGTAACAGGGTAGAGTGGTGAACACTAACAGGGTTAGAGTGGTAGAACACTAACAGGGTAGAGTGGTAGAACACTAACAGGGTAGAGTGGTAGAACACTAACAGGGTAGAGTGGTAGAACACTAACAGGGTAGAGTGGGTGAACACTAACAGGGTAGAGTGGTAGAACACTAACAGGGTAGAGTGGTTGAACACTAACAGGGTAGAGTGGTAGAACACTAACAGGGTAGAGTGGTTGAACACTAACAGGGTAGAGTGGTAGAACACTAACAGGGTAGAGTGGTTGAACACTAACAGGGTAGAGTGGTAGAACACTAACAGGGTAGAGTGGTAGAACACTAACAGGGTAGAGTGGTAGAACACTAACAGGGTAGAGTGGTTGAACACTAACAGGGTAGAGTGGTAGAACACTAACAGGGTAGAGTGGTAGCACCACTAACAGGGTAGAGTGGTAGTGAACACTAACAGGGTAGATTTGGTAGAACACTAACAGGGTGAGTGGTAGAACACTAACAGGGTAGAATGGTAGAAACACTAACAGGGTAGAGTGGTAGAACACTAAGCAGGGTTCGCATGGTTGAACACTAAGGGTAGAGTGGTTGAACACTAACAGGGTAGAGGTGTAGAAGGTTTGAACACTAACAGGGTAGAGTGGTAGAACACTAACAGGGTAGAGTGGTAGAACACTAACAGGGTAGAGTGGTAGAACACTAACAGGGTAGAGTGGTGAACACTAACAGGGTAGAGTGGGTTAGAACACTAACAGGGTAGAGTGGTTGAACACTAACAGGGTAGAGTGGTTGAACACTACAGGGTAGAGTGTAGAACACTAACAGGGTAGAGTGGTAGAACACTAACAGGGTAGAGTGGTTGAACACTAACAGGGTAGAGTGGGTGAAACACTAAAGGGTAGAGTGGTAGAACACTAACAGGGTAGAGTTGTAGAACACTAACAGGGTAGAGTGGTTGAACACTAACCGGGTAGAGTGGTTGACCACTAACAGGCGTAGAGTGGTAGAACACTAACAGGGTAGAGTGTAGAACACTAACAGGGTAGAGTGGTTGAACACTAACCGGGTAGAGTGGTTAGAACACTAACAGGGTAGAGGGGTTGAACACGAACAGAGTAGAGTGGTAGAACACTAAAGGGTAGAGTGGTGAACACTAACAGGGTAGAGTGGTTGAACACTAACAGGTAGAGTGGTAGAACACTAACAGGGTAGAGTGGGTAGAACACTAACAGGGTAGAGTGGTTGAACACTAACAGGGTAGAGTGGTAGAACACTAACAGGGTAGAGTGGTTGAACACTAACAGGGTAGAGTGGTTGAACACTAACAGGGTAGAGTGGTTGAACACTAACAGGGTAGAGTGGTAGAACACTAACAGGGTAGAGTGGTTGAACACTAACAGGGTAGAGTGGGTGAACACTAACAGGGTAGAGTGGTAGAACACTAACAGGGTAGAGTGGTTGAACACTAACAGGGTAGCGTGGTTGAACACTAACAGGGTAGAGTGGTAGAACACTAACAGGGTAGAGTGGTAGAACACTAACAGGGTAGAGTGGTAGAACACTAACAGGGTAGAGGGGTAGAACACTAACAGGGTAGAGTGGTAGAACACTAACAGGGTAGAGTCGGATAGAACACTAACAGGGTAGAGTGGTATAGAACACTAACAGGGTAGAGTGGTTGAACACTAACAGGGTAGATGGGTAGAACACTAACAGGGTAGAGTGGTTGAACACTAACAGGGTAGAGTGGTTGAACACGTAACAGGGTAGAGTGGTAGAACACTAACAGGGTAGAAGTGGTGAACACTAACAGGGTAGAGTGGTAGAACACTAACAGGGTAGAGTGTAGAACACTAACAGGGTAGAATGGTTAGAACACTAACAGGGTAGAGTGGGTAGAACACTAACAGGGTAGAGTGGTAGAACACTAACAGGGTAGAGTGGTTGAACACTAACAGGGGTAGAGTGGTTGAACACTAACAGGGTAGAGTGGTAGAACACTAAACAGGGTAGAGTGGTTAGAACACTACAGGGTAGAGTGGTAGAACACTAACAGGGTAGAGTGGTTGAACACTAACAGGGTAGAGTGTAGAACACTAACAGGGTAGAGTGTTGAACACTAACAGGGTAGAGTGGTTGAACACTAACAGGGTAGAGTGGTAGAACACTAACAGGGTAGAGTGGTAGAACACTAACAGGGTAGAGTGTTGAACACTAACAGGGTAGAGTGGTTAGAACACTAACAGGGTAGAGTGGTAGAACACTAACAGGTAAGTGGTAGAACACTAACAGGTAGAGTGGCTTGAACACTAACAGGGTAGGTGGTTGAACACTAACAGGGTAGAGTGGTAGAACCCTACAGGGTAGAGTGGTAGAACACTAACAGGGTAGAGTGGTTGAACACTAACAGGGTAGAGTGGTAGAACACTAACAGGGTAGAGTGGTTGAACACTAACAGAGTAGAGTGGTAGAACACTAACAGGGTAGGAGTGGTTGAACACTAACAGGGTAGAGTGGTTGAACACTAACAGGGTAGAGTGGTAGAACACTAACAGGGTAGAGTGGTAGAACACTAACAGGGTAGAGTGGTTGAACACTAACAGGGTAGAGTGGTAGAACACTAACAGGGTAGAGTGGTTGAACACTAACAGGGTAGAGTGGTTGAACACTAACAGGGTAGAGTGGTTGAACACTAACAGGGTAGAGTGGTAGAACACTAACAGGGTAGAGTGGTTGAACACTAACAGGGTAGAGTGGTAGAACACTAACAGGGTAGAGTGGTAGAACACTAACAGGGTAGAGTGGTTGAACACTAACAGGGGTAGCGTGGTTGAACACTAACAGGGTAGAGTGGTAGAACACTAACAGGGTAGAGTGGTTGAACACTAACAGGGTAGAGTGGTAGAACACTAACAGGGTAGAGTGGTTGAACACTAACAGGGTAGAGTGGTAGAACACTAACAGGGTAGAGTGGTTGAACACTAACAGGGTAGAGTGGGTGAACACTAACAGGGTAGAGTGGTAGAACACTAACAGGGTAGAGTGGTAGAACACTAACAGGGTAGAGGGGTAGAACACTAACAGGGTAGAGGGGTAGAACACTAACAGGGTAGAGGGGTAGAACACTAACAGGGTAGAGTGGTAGAACACTAACAGGGTAGAGTGGTTGAACACTAACAGGGTAGAGTGGTAGAACACTAACAGGGTAGAGGGGTAGAACACTAACAGGGTAGAGGGGTAGAACACTAACAGGGTAGAGTGGTAGAACACTAACAGGGTAGAGTGTTTTAGAACACTAACAGGGTAGAGTAATAAGAACACTACCAGGGTATAGTGGTTGAACACTAACAGGGTAGAGTGGTTGAACACTAACAGGGTAGAGTGGTAGAACACTAACAGGGTAGAGTGTTTAGAACACTAACAGGGTAGAGTGGTAGAACACTAACAGGTAGTAGAGTGTTGAACACTAACAGGGTAGAGGTGGTAGAACACTAACAGGGTAGAGTGGTAGAACACTAACAGGGTAGAGGGGGTAGAAATTAGAACACTAACAGGGTAGAAGGTAATAGAACACTAACAGGGTAGAGAGTGGTAGAACACTAACAGGGTAAAGTGGTTAGAACACTAACATGGTAGATTGGTTAACACTTACAGGGTAGAGTGGTAGATCACTTACAGGGTAGAGTGGTTGAACACTAACAGGGTAGAGGGGTAGAACACTAACAGGGTAGAGTGGGTGAACACTAACAGGGTAGAGTGGTTGAACACTAACAGGGTAGAGTGGTTGAACACTAACAGGGTAGAGTGGTTGAAAACTAACAGGGTAGAGTGGTTGAACTCTAAAAGGGTAGAGTGGTTGAACACTAACAGGGTAGAGTGGTAGAACACTAACAGGGTAGAGTGGTTGAACACTAACAGGGTAGAGTCGTTGAACACTAACAGGGTAGAGTGGTAGAACACTAACAGGTTTAAGTGGTTGAACATTAACAGGGTAAAGTGGTTGAACACTAACAGGGTAGAGTGGTAGAACACTAACAGGGTAGAGTGGTAGAACACAAACAGGGTAGAGGGGTAGAACACTAACAGGGTAGAGTGGTAGAACACTAACAGGGTAGCGTGGTTGAACACTAACAGGGTAAAGTGGTAGAACACTAACAGGGTAGAGTGGTAGAACACTAACAGGGTAGAGTGGTAGAACACTAACAGGGTAGAGTGGTAGAACACTAACAGGGTAGAGTGGTAGAACACTAACAGGGTAGAGTGGTTGAACACTAACAGGGTAAAGTGGTAGAACACTAACAGGGTAGAGTGGTAGTACACTAACAGGGTAGAGGGGTAGAACACTAACAGGGTAGAAGGGTAGAACACTAACAGGGTAGAGTGGTAGAACACTAACAGGGTAAAGTGGTTAGAACACTAACATGGTAGATTGGTTAACACTTACAGGGTAGAGTGGTAGATCACTAACAGGGTAGAGTGGTAGAACACTAACAGGGTAGAGTGGTAGATCACTAACAGGGTAGAGTGGTTGAATACTAACAGGGTAGAGTGGTAGAACACTAACAGGGTAGAGTGGTTGAACACTAGCAGGGTAGAGTGGTAGAACACTAACAGGGTAGAGTGGTGAACACTAACAGGGTAGAGTGGTAGAACACTAACAGGGTAGAGTGGTAGAACACTAACAGGGTAGAGTGGTAGAACACTAACAGGGTAGAGTGGTAGAACACTAACAGGGTAGAGTGGTAGAACACTAACAGGGTAGAGTGGTTGAACACTAACAGGGTGGAGTGGTTGAACACTAACAGGGTAAAGTGGTAGAACACTAACAGGGTAGAGTGGTTGAACACTAACAGGGTAGAGTGGTAGAACACAAACAGGGTAGAGGGGTAGAACACTAACAGGGTAGAGTGGTAGAACACTAACAGGGTAGCGTGGTTGAACACTAAAAGGGTAAAGTGGTAGAACACTAACAGGGTAGAGTGGTAGAACACTAACAGGGTAGAGTGGTAGAACACTAACAGGGTAGAGTGGTAGAACACTAACAGGGTAGAGTGGTAGAACACTAACAGGGTAGAGTGGTTGAACACTAACAGGGTAGAGTGGTAGAACACTAAGAGGGTAGAGTGGTAGAACACTAACAGGGTAGAGGGGTAGAACACTAACAGGGTAGAAGGGTAGAACACTAACAGGGTAGAGTGGTAGAACACTAACAGGGTAAAGTGGTTAGAACACTAACATGGTAGATTGGTTAACACTTACAGGGTAGAGTGGTAGATCACTAACAGGGTAGAGTGGTTGAACACTAACAGGGTAGAGGGGTAGAACACTAACAGGGTAGAGTGGGTGAACACTAACAGGGTAGAGTGGTTGAACACTAACAGGGTAGAGTGGTTGAACACTAACAGGGTAGAGTGGTTGAACACTAACAGGGTAGAGTGGTTGAACTCTAAAAGGGTAGAGTGGTTGAACACTAACAGGGTAGAGTGGTAGAACACTAACAGGGTAGAGTGGTTGAACACTAACAGGGTAGAGTGGTTGAACACTAACAGGGTAGAGTGGTAGAACACTAACAGGTTAAAGTGGTTGAACATTAACAGGGTAAAGTGGTTGAACACTAACAGGGTAGAGTGGTAGAACACTAACAGGGTAGAGTGGTAGAACACAAACAGGGTAGAGGGGTAGAACACTAACAGGGTAGAGTGGTAGAACACTAACAGGGTAGCGTGGTTGAACACTAACAGGGTAAAGTGGTAGAACACTAACAGGGTAGAGTGGTAGAACACTAACAGGGTAGAGTGGTAGAACACTAACAGGGTAGAGTGGTAGAACACTAACAGGGTAGAGTGGTATAACACGTAACAGGGTAGTGGTAGACACTAACAGGGTAGAGTGGTTGAACACTAACAGGTAAAGTGGTAAACACTAACAGGGTAGAGTGGTAGTACACTAACAGGGTAGAGGGGTAGAACACTAACCGGGTAGAAGGGTAGAACACTAACAGGGTAGAGTGTAGAACACTAACAGGGTAAAGTGTTAGAACACTAACATGGTAGATTGGTTAACACTTACAGGGGTAGAGTGGTAGATCACTAACAGGGTAGAGTGGTAGAACACTAACAGGGTAGAGTGGTAGATCACCTAACAGGGTAGAGTGGGTTGATACTAACAGGGTAGAGTGGTAGAACACTAACAGGGTAGGAGTGGTTGAACACTACAGGGTAGAGTGGTAGAACACTACAGGGTAGAGTGGTTGAACACTAACAGGGTAGAGTGGTAGAACACTAACAGGGGTAGAGTGGTTGAACACTACAGGGTGGAGTGGTTGAACACTAACAGGGTAAAGTGGTAGAACACTAACAGGGTAGAGTGGTTGAACACTAACAGGGTAGAGTGGTAGAACACTAACAGGGTAGAGTGGTAGAACACTAACAGGGTAGAGTGGTAGAACACTAACAGGGTAGAGTGGTTGAACACTAACAGGGTAGAGTGGTTGAACACTAACAGGGTAGAGTGGTTGAACACTAACAGGGTAGAGGGGTAGAACACTAACAGGGTAGAGTGGGTGAACATTAACAGGGTAGAGTGGTTGAACACTAACAGGGTAGAGTGGTTGAACACTAACAGGGTAGAGTGGTTGAACACTAACAGGGTAGAGTGGTTGAACACTACAGAGTAGAGTGGGTGAACACTAAAAGGGTAGAGTGGTTGAACACTAACAGGGTAGAGTGGTAGAACACTAACAGGGTAGAGTGGTTGAACACTAACAGGGTAGAGTGGTTGAACACTAACAGGGTAGAGTGGTAGAACACTAACAGGTTAAAGTGGTTGAACATTAACGGGTAAAGTGGTTGAACACTAACAGGGTAGAGTGGTAGAGACACTAACAGGGTAGAGTGGTAGAACACAAACAGGGTAGAGGGGTAGAAACCTAACAGGGTAAGAGGTGGTAGAAACACTAAAAGGGTAGCGTGGTTGAACACTAACAGGGTAAAAGTGTAGAACACTAACAGGGTAGGTGGTAAGAACACTAACAGGGTAGAGTGGTAGAAACACTAACAGGTAGAGTGGTAGAACACTAACAGGGTAAAGTGTTAGAACACTAACATGGTAGATTGGTTAACACTTAAAGGGTAGAGTGGTAACACTTACAGGTAGAGTGGTTGAACACTAACAGGGTAGAGTGGTAGAACACTCACAGGGTAGAGTGGTAGAACACTAACAGGGTAGAGTGGTAGAACACTAACAGGGTAGAGTGGGTAGAACACTAACAGGTAGAGTGGTAGAACACTAACAGGGTAAAGTGGTAGAACACTAACAGGGTAAAGTGGTTGAACACTAACAGGTAGAGTGGTAGTACACAACAGGGTAGAGGGGTAGAACACTAACAGGGTAGAAGGGTAGAACACTAACAGGGTAGAGTGGTAGAACACTAACAGGGTAAAGTGGTTAGAACACTAACATGGTAGATTGGTTAACACTTACAGGGGTAGAGTGGTTAACACTTACAGGGTAGAGTGGTGTTGAACACTAACAAGGGTTAGAGTGGTAGAAACACTACATGGGTAGAGTGGTAGAACCTAACAGGGTAGAGTGGTAGAACACTAACAGGGTAGAGTGGTAGAACACTAACAGGGTAGAGTGGTAGAACACTAACAGGGTAAAGTGTTAGAACACTAACAGGGTAGAGTGGTAGAACACTACAGGTAGAGTGGTAGAACACTAACAGGGTAGAGTGGTTGAACACTACAGGGTGGAGTGGTGTGAACACTAACAGGGTAAGTGGTTAGAACACTAACAGGGTCGAGTTGGTTGAACACTAACAGGGTAGAGTGGTAGAACACAAACAGGGTAGAGGGGTAGAACACTAACAGGGTAGAGTGGTAGAACACTAACAGGGGTAGCGTTGGTTTGAACACTAAAAGGTAAAGTGGTAGAACACTAACAGGGTAGAGTGGTAGAACACTAACAGGGTAGAGTGGTAGAACACTAACATGGTAGAGTGGTGAAACACTACAGGTAGAGGTGGTAGACAGCTAAACAGGGTGTAGATGTGTGTTGAACACTAACGGAGGGTAGGAGTGGGTAGAACACGAAGAGGGTAGAGTGGTAGAACACTAACAGGGTAGAGGGTAGGGGGAACACTAACAGGGTAGAAGGGGAGAACACTAACAGGGGAGAGTGGTAAGAACACTAACAGGTAAAGTGGTTAGAAACACTAACATGGGGTAAGATTGGTTAACACTTACAGGGTAGAAGTGGTAGATCACTAAACAGGGTAGAGTGGTTGAACACTAACAGGGTAGAGGGGTAGAAGCAGCTAACAGGTAGAGTGGGTAACACTAACCGGGTAGGAGTGGGTGAACACTAACAGGGTAGAGTGGTTGAACCTAACAGGGTAGAGTGGTTGAACACTAACAGGGTAGAGTGGTTTAACTCTAAAAGGGTAGAGTGGTTGAACACTAACAGGGTAGAGTGGTAGAACACTAACAGGGTAGAGTGGTTGAACACTAACAGGGTAGAGTGGTTGAACACTAACAGGGTAGAGTGGTAGAACACTAACAGGTTAAAGTGGTTGAACATTAACAGGGTAAAGTGGTTGAACACTAACAGGGTAGAGTGGTAGAACACTAACAGGGTAGAGTGGTAGAACACAAACAGGTTAGAGGGGTAGAACACTAACAGGGTAGAGTGGTAGAACACTAACAGGTAGCGTGGTTGAACACTAACAGGGTAAGTGGTAGAACACTAACAGGGTAGAGTGTAGAACACTAACAGGTAGAGTGGTAGAACACTAACAGGGTAGAGTGGTAGAACACTAACAGGTAGAGTGGTGACACTAACAGGGTAGAGTGGTTGAACACTAACAGGGTAAAGTGGTAGAACACACTAACAGGGTAGAGTGGTAGTACACTAACAGGTAGAGGGGTAGAACCTAACAGGGTAGAAGGGTAGAACACTAACAGGGTAGAGTGGTAGAACACTAACAGGGTAAAGTGGTTAGAACACTAACATGGTAGATTGGTTAACACTTACAGGGTAAGTGGTAAGATCACTAACAGGGTAGAGTGGTAGAACACTAACAGGGTAGAGTGGTAGATCACTAACAGGGTAGAGTGGTTGATACTAACAGGGTAGATGGTAGAACACTAACAGGGTAGAGTGGTTGAACACTAGCAGGGTAGAGTGGTAGAACACTAACAGGGTAGAGTGGTTGAACACTAACAGGGTAGAGTGGTAGAACACTAACAGGGTAGAGTGGTTGAACACTAACAGGGTGGAGTGGTTGAACACTAACAGGTAAAGTGGTAGAACACTAACAGGTAGAGTGGTTGAACACTAACAGGGTAGAGTGGTAGAACACTAACAGGTAGAGTGGTAGAAACACTAACAGGTAGAGTGGTAGAACACTAACAGGGTAGAGTGGTTGAACACTAACAGGGTAGAGTGGTTGAACACTACAGGGTAGAGTGGTTGAACACTAACAGGTAGAGGGGTAGAACACTAACAGGGTAGAGTGGGTGAACATTAACAGGGTAGTGGTTGAACACTAACAGGGTAGAGTGGTTGAACACTAACAGGGTAGAGTGGTTGAACACTAACAGGGTAGAGTGGTTGAACACTACAGAGTAGAGTGGTTGAACACTAAAGGGTAGAGTGGTTGAACACTAACAGGGTAGAGTGGTAGAACACTAACAGGGTAGAGTGGTTGAACCTACAGGGTAGAGTGGTTGAACACTAACAGGGTAGAGTGGTAGAACACTAACAGGTTAAAGTGGTTGAACATTAACAGGGTAAAGTGGTTGAACACTAACAGGGTAGAGTGGTAGAACACTAACAGGTAGAGTGGTAGAACACAAACAGGGTAGAGGGGTAGAACACTAACAGGGTAGAGTGGTAGAACACTAACAGGGTAGCGTGGTTGAACACTAACAGGGTAAAGTGGTAGAACACCTAACAGGTAGATGGTAGAACACTAACAGGGTAAGTGGTAAACACTAACAGGGTAGAGTGGTAGAACACTAACAGGGTAAGTGGTTAGAACACTAACATGGTAGATTGTTAACACTTACAGGGTAGAGTGGTTAACACTTACAGGGTAGATGGTTGAACACTAACAGGGTAGAGTGGTAGAACACTAACAGGGTAGAGTGGTAGAACACTACAGGTAGAGTGGTAGAACACTAACAGGGTAGAGTGGTAGAACACTAACAGGGTAGAGTGGTAGAACACTAACAGGGTAAAGTGGTAGAACACTAACAGGGTAAAGTGGTTGAACCTAACAGGGTAGAGTGGTAGTACACTAACAGGTAGAGGGGTAGAACACTAACAGGGTAGAAGGGTAGAACACTAACAGGGTAGAGTGGTATAACACTAACAGGGTAAGTGGTTAGAACACTACATGGTAGATTGTTAACACTTACAGGGTAGAGTGGTTAACACTTACAGGGTAGAGTGGTTGAACACTAACAGGTAGAGTGGTAGAACACTAACAGGTAGAGTGTAGAACACTAACAGGGTAGAGTGGTAGAACACTAACAGGGTAGAGTGTAGAACACTAACAGGGTAGAGTGGAGAACACTAACAGGGTAAAGTGGTAGAGAACACTAACAGGGTAGAGTGGTTGAACACTAACAGGGTAGAGTGGTAGATCACTAACAGGGTAGAGTGGTAGAACACTAACAGGGTAGAGTGGTAGATCACTAACAGGGTAGAGTGGTTGAACACTAGCAGGGTAGAGTGGTAAACACTAACAGGTAAAGTGGTTGAACACTAACAGGGTAAAGTGGTAGAACACTAACAGGGTAGAGGGGTAGAACACAAACAGGTAAAGTGGTAGAACACTAACAGGTAAATGGTAGAACACTAACAGGGTAGAGTGGTAGAACACTAACAGGGTAGAATGGTAGAACACTAACAGGGTAGAGTGGTAGAACACTAACAGGGTAGAGTGGTTGAACACTAACAGGGTAGAGTGGTTGAACACTAACAGGGTAAGTGGTAGAACACTAACAGGTAGAGTGGTTGAACACTACAGGGTAGAGTGGTAGAACACTAACAGGGTAGAGTGTAGACACTAACAGGGTAGAGTGGTTGAACACTAGCAGGGTAGAGTGGTAGAACACTAACAGGGTAGAGTGGGTTGAACACTAGCAGGGTAGAGTGGTAGAACACTAACCGGTAGAGTGGTTGAACACTAGCAGGGTAGAGTGGTAGAACACTAGCAGGTAGAGTGGTAGAACACTAACAGGTAGAGTGGTTGAACACTAACAGGGTAGAGTGGTTGAACACTAACAGGTAGAGTGGTGAACACTAACAGGGTAGAGTGGTTAACACTAACAGGTAGAGTGGTTGAACACTAACAGGTAAGTGGTAGAAACTAACAGGTTAAAGTGGTTGAACATTAACAGGGTAAAGTGGTTGAACACTAACAGGGTAGATGGTTGAACACTAACAGGTAGAGTGGTAGAACACAAACAGGTAGAGAGGTAGAACACCAAACAGGGTAAAGTGTAGAACACTAACAGGTAGAGTGGTAGAACACTAACAGGTAGAGGGTAGAACACTAACGGGTAGAGTGGTAGAACACTAACAGGGTAGAGTGGTAAACACTAACAGGTAGAGTGGTAGAACACTAACAGGGTAGTGGTGTAACACTAACGGTAGTGGTAGAACACTAACAGGGTAGAGTGGTAGACACTAACAGGGTAAGTGGTAGAACCTAACAGGGTAGTGGTAGAACACTAACAGGGTAGAGTGGTAGAACACTAACAGGGTAGAGTGGTTGAACACTAACAGGTATAGTGGTAAACACTAACAGGTAGTGGTAGAACACTAACAGGGTAGAGGGGTAGAACCTAACAGGGTAGAGGGTAGAACACTAACAGGGTAAGTGGTAGAACCTAACAGGGTAGAGTGGTAGAACACTAACAGGATAGAGTGGTAGAACACTAACAGGTAAAGTGGTAGAAACTAACAGGGTAGAGTGGTTGAACACTAACAGGTAGAGTGGTAGATCACTAACAGGGTAGAGTGGTAGAACACATAACAGGGTAGAGTGGTAGATCACTAACAGGGTAGAGTGGTTGAAACACTAGCAGGTAGAGTGGTAGAACCTAACAGGTAGAGTGGTAGAACACTAGCAGGTAGAGTGGTAGAACACTACAGGGTAAAGTGGTTGAACACTAACAGGGTAGAGTGGTAGAACACTAACAGGGTAGAGGGGTAGAACAAACAGGGTAAAGTGGTAGAACACTAACAGGTAAATGGTTGAACACTAACAGGGTAGAGTGGTAGAACACTAACAGGTAGAGTGGTTGAACACTAACAGGGTAAAGTGGTAGAACACTAACAGGTAGAGTGTAGAACACTAACAGGTAGAGTGGTAGAACACTACAGGTTAGAGTGTAGAACACTAACAGGTAGAATGGTGGAACACTAACAGGGTAGAGTGGTAGAACACTAACAGGGTAGGTGGTTGAACACTAACAGGGTAGAGTGGTAAACACTAACAGGGTAGAGTGGTAGAACACTAACAGGGTAGAGTGGTTGAACACTAGCAGGGTAGAGTGGTAGAACACTAACAGGGTAGATTTTTGAACACTAGCAGGGTAAGTGGTAGAACACTAACCGGGAAGAGTGGTTGAACACTAGCAGGTAGAGTGGTAACACTAGCAGGTAAGTGGTAGAACACTAACAGGTAGAGTGGTTGAACACTACAGGGTAAGTGGTTTGAACCACTAACAGGGTAGAGTGGTAGAACACTAACAGGGTAGAGTGGTTGAACACTAACAGGGGTAATTGGTAGAACACTAACAGGGTAGAGTGGTTGAACACTAACAGGGTAGAGTGTTGAACACTAACAGGGTAGAGTGGTTGAACACTAACACCTACTGGTCATGTTTACATCTACTATACAGCCCGTGACACACAGCCTACTGGTCCTGTTCTACATCTACTATACAGCCTGGACACACAGCCTCTGGTCATGTTCTACATCTGCTATACAGCCTGGACACACAGCCTACTGGTCATGTCTACATCTACTATACAGCCCGGACACACAGCCTACTGTCATGTTCACACTACTATACAGCCTGGACACACAGCCTACTGGTCATGTTCTACATGCTATACAGCCTGGACACACAGCCTACTGGTCATGTTTCTACATCTGCTTCCATTGTCTAAACTCTTTGGAGGATGCTCTGTCTGTCTGTGTGTCTGTCACAATAACTCGACCCACCCAGTTCTCCAGGGTGGCACATCTCCAATGTCTGTCGTCTGTCTGTCTGTCTGTCTGTCGTCGTCTGTCTGTCTGTCTGTCTGTCTGTCTGTCTGTCGTCTGTCTGTCTGTCTGTCTGTCTGTCTCTTGTCCAGTAGTACAGGCAGGCATAATCAGTAAGAAGTTTTCTGACCTACCCGCATGGAGGCAGTATACAGCAGGCAGTAAATCCGTATAGATGTTTTCTGACCTACCCTGCATGGAGGGCAGTAGTACAGGCAGTAAATCAGTATAGATGGTTTTCTGACCTACCCTGCATGGAGGGCAGTAGTACAGGCAGTAAATCAGTATAGAATGGTTTCTGACCTAGCCTGCATGGAGGCAGTAGTACAGGCATAAATCAGTACAGAATGGTTTCTGACCCTACCCTGCATGGAGGGCAGTAGTACAGGCAGTAAATCAGTATAGAATGGTTTCTGACCTACCCTGCATGGAGGGCAGTAGTACAGGCAGTAATCAGTATAGAATGGTTTCTGACCTAGCCTGCATGGAGGCAGTAGTACAGGCAGTAAATCATATAGAATGGTTTCTGACCTAC